>NC_139949.1:4037832-4312832 GCF_963454915.1 Gymnoscopelus microlampas | reverse complement strand
CCACTTGAATCATGATCCTATGTAATCTAGAAGTCAAAATAGTGGAAAAACGAATATTACAGTTTTCATTTTCCCCCCCAAAATCAAGGATTATGACCCAAATCTGTGCCATTGATCATTTGTAAATATTTTTAATTAGCACCATTGGATTTACTGCCCCTAAAAATGTAGATTTAGCCACTAGAATCCAGATCCTATGTAATCTAGAAGTCGAGATATTGAAAAACGAATATTCAAACGTCGCCATTTTGCAAAATCCAAGATGGCCACCATATTGGCTTCTGCGCAAATGGAATCATGGATTTTCTGATTTGTTATACTCTGAAGTTTCCAAAAATGTATAGTTTTCCTAATCCCTCAAAAATTTGAACGAACCTTCTTTTTTGGACATATAGAACTGGACTAAGAGAGACAGAGAGAGAGGACACACAACTTTGCGTGCAGCTCATTCACAGCTGGCTGGATGCATATGAATGATCCATTGTGTGACCAAAAAACCTGTTTTCTTTTAAATAGCCGATTAATGCGAGAAAAATATAAACGCGGTTAATTCACTCATGCGTTAATGTGTCAATAACGCGCTAACTTTGAAAGCACTACTTCTGTGTCTTTCCTCCAGGATCCTTCTCAGATCATGAACACAGAAGCCACGTCCTAGCTCTCCAGTCACAATGACATCTATTGTATGTCATTCGTCCTTGTTAAAATCCATTCCGAGCTGAGTTTTATCATATATGTTTATCATGTTTATGAAGAGAAGCTCTTAACCTGAACGTTATGCTTTCAATTCATAACATATTTGATTTTTAAAACACTTTGAAAACACGAAAAAAAAATCAACTAGAAAAAGTGCTCCTCGGAGCACAAGTCTCCGCCAGCAGACTTGTGTTGGGAATGTTGGGAATGTTCTACTTCTGGGAATGTTCTACTTCTTATATGTTCTAATTCGTACAAACAGTATCCGCCATTTCTCAGCCATTTCGTGATTGTTCCTGTCTTACCTCACTTTGAAAGAGGCACAGACTCTTTCAAAGTGACACATGTATTTATAGTAACATGACACAAGTGTCCTATCCGTCTGTATAACTGTCCTATCCGTCCTGTCTGTATAAGTGTCCTATCCGTCCTGTCTGTGTAAGTGTCCTATCCGTCCTGTCTGTGTAAGTGTCCTATCCGTCCTGTCTGTGTAAGTGTCATATCCCTCCTGTCTGTGTAAGTGTCCTATCTGTCCTATCTGTCCAATTGTGTATCCTATCCAATTGTTACAGTATCCGCCATTTCTCAGCCATTTCGTGATTGTTCCTGTCTTACCTCACTTTGAAAGAGGCACAGACTCTTTCAAAGTGACACATGTATTTATAGGCCGCTATACGTCACTAGCCAATCAGATCACACTATTTCACCGTATTGTCACGTGTCACGTGAGGCTTGACCAATCCGTGTGTCATATTTATAAAGTGAAAACAAACACTCCTGGCGGAGACAATAAAGATGATACTCCTTGGGTAAAATGATGTGTTCCGTCTCCTAACTGTGTTGTGTGTTGTACAGGAAGTTGTCATTGGTTACCATGAACACAAACAAATCCAACAGGTTGCCATGGTTTCATAACAGCAGCAGTTTATTTTAAAGGAGCGTAGTGTGAACTCTCCCCAACGCCTGATGTACGCACTGTATGTTCTACCACGACTGGACTGGACTATTACCTTGTACACACTCTACTTCCTTCTCCTTATTCCTGTGTGCATCTTTGACCAACCAACCAACCACACACACGCACACACACACACACACACACACACACACACACACACACACACACACACACACACACACACACACACACACACACACACACACACACACACACACACACACACACACACACACGTCTGTATTGATCTGGCCAGTAACTGGTTGAAAACTCCACCTTGCCTTCTTTGTTGTTTGTGATCTGATCAACGGCCCAGGACGAGTGCCATCATGAATTACCTAAACACCCGCACGATACCTCATATCATTAATCAGATAAATAATTATAGGAATGGGGCATAAAAAAAATATGTTTATTTTAGAAATAGATCAATAAAACCACATCCTTTATGTTATTATCGTGAATGCACTGTCCGTGGACCATGACATGTAGACTATATAATATATGCACTGCAAAAAATGGCCAAATTAAAACAAGCAAAATATTTTTAAATTGAGACATATTTCTTTATATCAAGCAAAAAAAACTGCCAATGGGGTAAGCATTTTTTTCTATACTAGAATTCTTAAAATTAGAAACAAAGTCTAGCCACTGAAAGAGCATACTGGTGCTTAAAACTAGACAAAACTGCCTACATCTAAAGCAAGTTCTGCTTAATACAAGCAATGAATACTTTGTTATTTAAGAAAGATATGCTTAAATGTGGTATTTTTGTTCTCTTTATTAAGCCGATTCTGAGGATTTTTTCCTTAAATCTGAGAATAATAATAAGCCCCAAAACTCTTACAATAAGAAGCAATTCCTTCAAATAATAGAATGAAAAGTCTTAAATTAAGACACCAGAAGCATTCTTATTTTCAGCATTTATTTTCTTTTATAAAAGCAGCTCAGGCCCACATGCTATAAAATAGTGGTTCTCAAAGTGGGGACCCCCAGGAGTCCATGAAAGGATTTGAGGAGGTCCTGCTGAACATTTGTTGACATAGCCTCAATGTCAGTTTTACTACTTTAACCCATGATATAATTTTAACAACCCAAATTGTGTATGGGGAGGCCCAGCGGCACAGATTATTTTCAGATGGGGGTCCAAAGCCAAATATTAATTTGGGGATCCTGGACTGGAATAAGTTTGAGAACCACTGCAAAGTTGGGCAGGGGGAGGACTTCACACTTTACACAGCAGACACTCAAGTCTGGACACTCAACTGGAAACATTCAATTCTAAAAACATTTGAAACAAAATACAAATATTTGACAAAATGTCATGTATATAAGTGCACTTTGAATGATCCGTGTATGTCCATTTTCAATTAAGACCCCAAAAAAGAATCCATTTTAAACAAAAGACCTCAAACTGGAATCCAGCGTGACAATACAACGTATATATAAAGTGCTTTGAAGGAGAGGCATAACTGATCCTTACTTCACAGGGTCCATCAGTTGAAGAATAATTGTTACCAAGACGTCTTGGCGGTAATAAAGCAGTACCAAGCTCTGTTGGTGACTAACCTGAGTAATCAACTAACCGTATTACAGCAACATCAAGGAACTGAACTGGTGGCGTTTGGTCTTTTTCTATGAGTCATGTTCCACTTAGGGTATGTGAGGTGAACGGTGTAATCACTCGCCATGAGATACATCATGTTGGCATAGGTGTCCTCTTTTGGGGGGAGCACGGTGGCGCAGTTGGTAGTGCTGTCGCCTCACAGCTAGAAGGTCCTGGGTTCGATTCCCGCAGTTGATGCTGTGGGCGTGTCCTCTCCTCTGAGTCATCAGTGCCCACCCCCTAGGTGGGGTTGGCGAAGGGGCCTTTCTGTGTGGAGTTTGCATGTTCTCCCCGTGTCTCCTAGGGTAGGTACCCTCACAAAAACATGTAGTAATCCTGGTCACAATACTGCCTCCCCCTGGATAAAAAAGGTGTCCTCTTTTGGGAAGGTCAATACAGGCATGGCTCCAATGGCATGTGCAGATGGTTTCACAGATGGCAGGGCTGAGTGGAGTGGTCTTGCCTGAAGAAAGGTGTTGGGGTCTTCTGCAGACTGACACAAACACAAACAGAAAAAACAAAAAAATATCACAAAAAATGTATGCGTTGCATTCTGAATCTTATAGTCAAATATGAAAATTGCCATATATGCACATTTCTTACCTCAAGGATGTGAGCAGAGCATGTATGTCCTAACTTCATGTGGTGGAGACATGTCAGGCGGGCTGCAAAGTTAAAAACATTAATTTACAGCAGCCAGTTATTTAAACAAGCGTATACTTTCATGAGATACTCCGCCAGAAACAGTAATTACTGTACCTTTGTCCAGCTGCTTAAGGTCCCACAGCGGATCACTTTGGGTACAAAGTAGGAGTTCCGTCAATCGAGGATTCGTCAGAGTTCATCCTATGACACAGACAGATAAAGAGAGAGAGCAGGTCAGTTCACATTCCTCCAACGAGGATCTACCGGTGTTCATCCATAACTAGAGAGAGATCACAGAGAGACAACATTTTTGTGCCATCAGGATACAAAAAAATCACAAACACATAACATAAATACAAAATACATACAAACTGGAAAAGGCCACCAGTCATGATTCAAGAGGCATCACATTACATTGTGTGCACAGAACTGAGATGGGGCCTGTTTGTTCAGGAGTCCTATAGGGACAAATGATCTTGAAGCCCTAGCCTGCAACATTGGCACTGTGTACCGTCGTCCTGATGGTAAAAGGTGGTATTGACTGTATAACGGGTGCGTTCTATCCCAAGCAATAGCTCTCCCCTTCCTAAGCACCCGGGTCTCATACATTGCTGCTATACTCTCATGTCGTACCCCAGCTATCTTGCTGGATACATTGATGATTTTATGGAGTTTGTTCTTATTAACCAATGATAGTGAGCCATACCAGGAAACAAAACAGAAAGTCAGTGCACTCTCCACGAAGGATCGATGGAAGAGCACCATTACACTTTTTTGCACATTATACTGTCTCAGTCTGTGCATAAAATGCAGCCTCTGCTGACCTTTCTTATAGATGGCATCAGTGTAGGAATTCCATGTCAGCTTGGAATCAATCGTTGTACCCAAATACTTGTATTCGTCAACAGTCGCCACCCCATCCCCATCAATAACTATTTGCTGGTGTGCATCATGAGCACTAGTCCTACAATAAAATATACTTAGTGTTCTTAATATTCAACTGACTGAAGGAAGCACATGCAGGCCTACTTCAAAGGAATACATTTGCTTACATGTTCCAGTTCTCTGAAGCAGGGGTCAATGAGTCAATGAAGGCCTATCTGGGTTGTTATTCAAGGTCCAAGACCTGGGAAACATCCTTCTTGTTGGGTCTGGTCTTAGGCTCTCAGTTGACTCTGCCAGACTGCCAGAAAACATAACAAAAATAAACAATTACAATTTAAAAGTGTAACCTGGCATTACGTTTCTAATAGCAGAAACTGAAGTGTGTCAGATGTTTGTCATTTGTCTGCCAGGTATCAGTGGTGTGTTAACATGAGTAGTAGCTTACTCACTTAGCTCCACTGGCTGCATATCTGTCCTGCAACATTGTAGTGCTCTATGAGGTAAGGGATAAAAGGATAATATACATTAGAAACAATGTTTGGTAATGTCTAGACGCCAATTAGAAATAACTAAGTAATAGTAAAAAAAGGAATTAAACAAATAACCACTGGCAACCACTGGCATAAATGAGGCTAGACAAGACAGTAGCAAAGGGCCTTGCAGTCAAGACAAACAGCCAAATATACAAACAACATAAGCCACAATCTAATAATAATAATACAAATTACTACTACTACTAATAATAATAGTCTGTTTTCAACCTGGTGTCCCTATTTTGGACAACATTCTCAATAATGGCCAGCCATATCTTTTCAAATGGGGGTCCGCGGGCTTGTGAAAATAGCAGATCTACAAGCTCACAATCGCGAGGCGTTGTGATGTGAGCTTGTAGATCTTCTATTTTCACAATGTGCGCCTATTTCTTAGGTAATATTTGACCATGTTTTGTAGAATTGTTTGTTGTGTGTCCATTTATATTTTAGAGCAGTGGTTTTCAACCTTTTTCGCATCAAGGACCCCCAAATTGACAAATATTAGCCCTGGGACCCCCATTTGAAAATATATGCCAGGGACTCAACCATTTAGATTTTTTAGGGGGTCCCAATCTACACTGTATCACCATCATCAGTGTTCATTTAACTCTGAGAGTGTACAAATGGAACCAAATGGACCCTAACGGGTCCATTTGGTTCCATTTGTACACTCAGAGTTACAGACATATAAGGGTCAATTTGGTTGCTAACTATTCATTTGCCTGGGGACCCCCTGGAACCCCCTCAAGGACCACTGGTGGTCCCCGGACCACTGGTTGAAAGCCCCTGTTTTAGAGGCATTAAAAAGGTCTTATAAGTCCTTAAGTTGTCTCTTTATAAATGTGCAGATACCCTGTATAGTGTATGCACTTACACTGTATGTTGGTTTGTTTACTGTTGAGTGAGAAAAACATTAAGATAATCTTCTTGGGACCCCCCTGGGGGTCCCGACCCCCAGTTTGGTAACCACTGCCCTAGGCCAGTTTAGCTTTTCTAACCCACAGGGGTGCAACATTTAATTGAATACATTTATTATAAATAATATTCTTATAAAAGCGATTTTCTGAACATCTACAAGATCACAAAGCATGTTGTCAGCTTGTAGATGAACATTTTTAAAACATTTTTTAAACAACACAGTTGTATGACAAACATAAAATATGGCTAAAGTAAAGTAGTAAATAGATGCTTTAAACCAGAGGTCTTCAACGTTTTCCAAAGACCCCTAGCTGAGAGAGAGATGGAGCAGGGACCCCCTCTATATTGTATAAAATTGTATTTCAGATTAAACTTTTTTTTCAACTTGGTCTGCTCTTTTTACCCCCTCTAGACCAAACCTTTTTGCCAAAAATAGCAGATCTACAAGCTCACTGTGAGCTTGTAGATCTGCTATTTTTGGTTACCCTCAGAAAAGGGATGCTAGGGTTCAAGTGGTTAATGTAAAAAATAAATATATAACACACACACAGATTTGGCGGCCCCTGGGTAGTAACTCTGAGGACCCCCTGTTGAAGACCCCTGCTTTAAACATCACTTGGATACAATAATATTGTAATTGTGTGTAAATACGTTTGTACCGAACACTAGTTTCAACATATTATGCTCATGCTGCGAGTCCAGCGGGCCGTGTCTCTGGGGTAAACAAAGAAGGACGAGAGTCCCTCGCTAACTTCGCTAAATAAATCGATGACATAAACTTAAGCAACAAAAGTATGAGGAATATGACAAAAGACAACGTTTGCTAAATATATAGTATATACAGTGAACGTTAACTTACCTTAGCATAACAACTCTGAATGAATGAACGGAGCAGCAGACTAGAGCTGCAGAAAAACAACAAGACCGTTCTTCTCTTCCTGTTTCTTACGCGCGCTTCTCCAGTGATCAACTGCGCATGTGTAGTGCGGTCAGTGTTGCCAGATTCTGAGAGAAACAAGCAACCAGGTCTAGGAAAACCAGCCCAAAACCAGCCCAAAAGAAGCGACTATGGGCAACATGAGCACTTTAACACATACATCAGCTATTTGAAAATAGCAGATCTACAAGCTCACAACGCGTCGCGATGCGACGCGTTGTGAGCTTGTAGATCGGCTATTTTCAAATAAAATCTTGCAGGGAAATTATAATGAGCAGATCTGGCAACCCTGAGTGCGGTTCTAGGTTTGGGCGGATACGGAAACGGTGCATGGTATACGCCCCGTATACCATTCAAAGCCCTTTGAATTGTATACAGGATACAGTCATAGAGTTAGGAGGATGCAGTAGACAGACCCTACATCTGATTGGACTGAACAGGAGCGAGGCTTTCCCCATTGATTATAATGAAAATTCAGACAATACAGCCTTACTTAGCAGGACCAAAAGCACACACACAAAACGTGATGTTAGAATACACTTGTGTAAAGTGATGTCCAAAAATAAATACACTTAAAAGGGATGTTTCACTTTCAAAAAAACTTTCTGTCATTTTATCATCTACTCAGGCCTTTGTGAACCACCAAGACAGTTTTTAAGTTGCTTGATTCATTATTTAGATATTTGATATTCATTTTATCAGACACGCCCCTTTCCTATACAAACCCATTGTAACTTCAAACTCCATTTTAACCATGTTAGATTAATCAAAAACACCCGTCCTTGGTTCTGGTGACTCATCCTGCCCTCTTAATGCGTGAGGGGGCCGTGTTTTTCCGATTACTTTTTTCATTTATTTTATTTACATTTTTTATTGTACTTTATTTTTTTAATTTTCAAAAAAAATATTAAAAATACATACCGTATGTCCCTGTGTGAGGAAAGTTATATGGGCGCGTCCGGGCTGAAGAGCTGATAAATAATCTGTTGTCCGATTGTGTCAGCGCCCCCTAGTGGCCACATTATTCAAGAAGCCCAATAACCCTAATTTTCAGAACCACATGTTTGTGTGTGAGGAAAGTTATATGGACGCGTCCGGGGTGAAGAGCTGATCAATAATACGTTGTCCGTTTGTTTCAGCACCCCCTAGGGGCCGAGATAATAGTGAAAACCTGTTTGAAAGGAGTAAAAACAAAATTGGACACCTGTTTCTGGGTCAGCGCGTCGCCCCGAACGCGCCCATATAACTCTCCTCGAACACGGCCTTACCATTCTCCTTAATTGGCTAGGGTCAAATGTCAAGTTATTACGCACAATAAAGCGATATATCTCGAAATCGATGCATTTTTAGAATCCACCTTTCGGATATGTTGTACAGCTCGCCAAGGCGCACGTGTGGATGTCTTGTTTGTCCCGGTACGACACTCCTAAGTTGACCTCCTACACTTTCAGAAGGCACATAGAGTCTTATATCTTAAGACCATATCAAAGGACAAAGTCAGAAATAGAAATGTGTCGTAACGGGACAAACAAGACATCCAAGTGTGCGTCTCAGCCAGCTCTACAACATATCCAAAAAGTGGACCCTAAGTCCTTATCGTATTCGAGATATTGAGCGAGATAGCGAAGCCGTAACCATAGCCAATTAAGGGATAATTAAATCATGATTTGATATTAGGGTTTGATTATTTCAAATTTTAGCATTATTTTACGTGTAGATTTGGAAAAAAAATATTTCGGAGAAATCACAGGCTTGGAACACCCTAAAACCAACCAGGAAGTGGCCTTTTGAGGCACTTCCTGTTGTCCGAGAAAAAATAAACTTGCATATTTGGAATCAGCGCCATCACATTAGTCTAAAGCCAGAGTCTCGAAGAAAAATACAATTTCTAAAAATTTAACGAGGGTTGACCTTTGCAGTCTTTTCGCTGACCTTTGAGCTTTATCAGTGTCAGAAAAAATCAGGGCCGGTGCCAAAAAATGCGGCTTACTCTCAATATGGATTGAGAGAAGTTTCGGATTTTAAAAAAATATCTGGAGCGATTAGTTACAGATTTTGTGCTCAACAAAATCAGTTTTTTATACAAAAGTCAACGTCCAATCTTTTTGGTGACCGTTTGTATTTCCCAAGGTCCTAGAAAATCGAGACCTATCCCATTCAATTCAGCGTCTTTTTTTGAGTCTGAAAAGGTGTTTTTTAATTTAAAAATAAAATATTTTTAAAAAATGTGAGAAAAGCTAAACTTTGAACTATTTCAAAAATCTATAACTTCTTATTAAACAATTCTAGACTATTGATGTAACCTACCATTTGACTCAATATCATATAAATAAGAGGGTGGAAGGGTCAAAATAAAATAATAATATGTTTGTGAAAAAAGCTTCAAGTTTACTAAACTTTAACGCTTGTTTAAAACACTTTCTAAGGGTCATACAAAATCGAGACCTAGCCCATTCGATTCAGCGTCCTCTTCTGAGTCTGAAAACGTGTTTTTTAATTTAAAAAAAATATTTTTGAAAATTGTGCGAAAAGCTTAACTTTGAACTATTTCAAAAATCTATAACTTCTTATTGAAAAGTTGTAGACTATTGATGTAACCCACCATTCGACATAACCAGGGTTGACCTTTGCAGTCTTTTTGCTGACCTTTGAGCTTTATCAGTGTCACATGTACATATACATATACGTATATGTTATATTATGCATATAAATAGATAAATACAAACACCAAAATTATCCTCACTTATAATGTTAAGTAAAGATTACTGAAAAGACATTAGTTTACTTACAAATCCTCCTCATTTTATAATGTTAAGTAAGGGTTACTGAAAAGACGAAGTTTAATTACTTTCCTCACCAGAAAGTTGACTCTACTAGATTTCATCTAGCAGAGTCAACAAATTAAGCCGAAATGAGTAAAGAGTACTCTTTCTTTTAAGTAAGGTCTACCATTACATGAAATCAGATTTTACAGTGTGGGGTCATAGGATGTTTCGGGTCTCGCAACATACACCCTCGCCCAGGTGATCCAGCCAGGGTTGATGAAGCCCCGACTTACGTCCCAGGTAGCTACCCACGGTCAGTCCTAAATAGGGAAAGACAGGGCCACTTAATACACTTGTCCGAAACTACTCTGCCAGGAATGGGGGAGAGGAGATACTCTGGCACGTGGAGGGACTAGGCTCTGTGGATGGCCTTGTGGCCGGGCTCCTCCTCCGTCTCACCAGGTCCAGGACCTGTGCGTTGCACCAGACTACCCCGCTCCAAACATTTAATTCTGGTGTGATGGTGTCTTGGCCTGTGGTGGTACTGCAGCCTCTCTTAGCGATTGCTTGAATGGCCCTCCTAAAGGCCTCACCGTGGATTTGTTGGGCTTCTTCCTCACGGAAGACACAGACTGGGGCGCCAACCCAAACTTCTCCCGGATGCCATCTACTCTCTGGTGGTCACCAATCTATTCCTGGTTGTCAGGTAGTCTATAAATTCCTATGAGCCACTATAAATAGAATAACTATAACGAAAAAACATCACATGGATGCACCTGGGACGTATCAGTGTTGTTACAGAGGTATCCTCTGTACGGGCACCACCTAAATATCCATACATGGATGATAAACGAAACGGCTATGCTCTAGGGTCGTCCTTATATGGCGAACGTGTAGGATGACAATGACACCTACCAGTTTATAAGGTTGAGTTGAGGCAGGATAGATCAGATCAGATATATTCCGGTTCAGTAACTAATAAGTATAACTAACTAAGAAAGAGTGAAGGCCTTACAAACCATTTACTCTTCTACCTGATCTCATCCTACCGGCCCGAATTACTAGGGCCCCACGGGAGGTATCGTTCTAATCGACGACGCTCAGGGCAACCTGCTACCAGCATCTAACTACAAGAACTATCCTTATAATTAGTTCATCCTAACAGTGTTGTAACCTGTGGTCATATACATCTTCCTGCCTTGTACAAATAGTATATAAACATTTGATTTGGTTGCACCTTTGTTTCGGCGCCATTGAAAGCATGTTCGAGCATTGCAGCACCGTGCAATTCCCCAGGTCCCCTGTACGAATGGAATGTCCCTTGTCAGTGTAAAACCCCATTAGAGCTCACTCCTCTTTGCAATGGCGAGTTGATCCAAATTGAGACTGGTGACTGTTGTGGTTTCTTTATTATTATTGTTTATTTTACTATTATTTTTTTATGACACTGTCCTGCCTGTATGTTAATTTCTTTTTTTGGTGTGTACTGTACTGTGGGTGGGGGTGGGGGGGGGGGGGGGGGGGCTGTAGTGTGTCAAGTTGAAGCCTACAGAGCGTGCTTGATATCACTTACATTTTTTTGTTTTATATTCTTTTTTCTTTTGTCCAATAAGTACCTATAACATTATGCATAAAACTACACAGCGTTACTGCAGAGTTTAAGACTGGTTCTCTATCGTGGTCGAGACTGGCTCTCCACTACATATTATTCAATATGTACGGGAACTGACCCCCAGGGGCAGTGCTCGTGGATACTCTTTAAGACACATCACTCATGGTGGCCCTGCCCTGATCCGTGATCAGTGGGCTATTTAAGTCCCACCCAGGCAGAGCCACTTCGACTCTTTGATTTCCACGAGTGCAGACGCTTGTGGGCTCAGCTTAAGACATACAGTATACAGAACGGGTGTTTGGCGGCGTGGTCCACTTACTTTAGGAAGAGAGCAGGTCTTGTGAGGCTCCTCTCGGGACGCTTTGCTGCCATATTTACACCAACACAAGTATATTCCGTATTATTCCTGGCGCGGCGGGCACCCTGGTTCCGAATCTGACCTAGTCGGAGGGCGGACCAGGGCAGCTGCTGTTCTGCTCGAGTGATCAAGTTGTGAAGCCGTCTGTCGGCCGAACGCTTGGGTCGCCGGCAGCGCCAGTGCCGCGGCTGCATTCTGGTTCCGAATCTGACCTAGTCGGAGGGGGGACTAGGGCAGCTGCTGTTCTGCTCGAGTGATCAAGTTGTGAAGCCGTCCGTCGGCCGAACGCTTGGGTCGCCGGCAGCGCCAGTGCCGCGGCTGCATTCTGGTTCCGAATCTGACCTAGTCGGAGGGTGGACTAGGGCAGCTGCGGTTCTGCTCGAGTGATCAAGTTGTGAAGCCGTCTGTCGGCCGAACGCTTGGATCGCCGACATCGTCAGAGAAGAAAAAAAGAAAAGAAAGCCGCCGCGGCTGCAGCCCGGTTCCGAGCCTGACCAGTCAGGGGGCGGACCAGGTGGAACCCGAGTGAGGCTGACCCAGTCGGCGGACCTCCGGGCCATCTACCGGCGATCATTGCCGTCGCGGTCCGAGGAAACCCTCGGCGGAGCCAAGTAAACAAACAAACAGAGAAAAGTTTGTTTGCAGCGTGTACCTACTTCCGCGTCGACGCGAGGCGTCAGTGTGGGGGGAGGGGCCTGTGCGCTCCCTAGAGGAGGGCTGCACTGTGCCCCACAGGTCACAAGAGGGCAGTGTGGCGCTAGGTCAGGAGCTTTCCTGGCAGCCCACGGCACTCACTGACAAACAGTTGCAAGTCACCGTTGCAAATCACTGAAATAAATAATTAAGTGAAATAAAAAGACACTTGGCTCTGCCCATACACTTATAGAGATTAAGTGTATTTAATATACAATTACATAGACGGACGAATATTAAGTATATGAGTATACAATATTCGAGTATTGAGTATATGAGTATTAGATATACAAATACATACGTCTACGAATATATACCTTTGTATATATAATTTAGGTATATAGATTTGCATACATAGCTTAAATGATATAGCAAACATGGCCAGCCCAGCGCCCCACGTCTGTCTGGGCTGTGGGATAAAGACGGCCACGATAGATGTATGCCTTGCTTGGGGATGGAACATGCGCGCACGGGCAGTCCGGACCCCTCTGCGGGCATGAATTGCTTCATCCTGCCGGCTAGAGTGAGAGAGGCCAGGGCGTTTTCTCTCCAACCCTTGAACACTGCCTTAGGGCAGCTGCATCCGGCACTCAGAGCGGCGAGGCCTCGCGTTCCCATGGGAACAGGCGCTCGCTCGGTGACGAAAGCGACATTAGCCCAGCTAACGCCAGCAGGCGAGGCTACAGGGCGGATGTCGACGGTCAGTGGGAATCCCCGTTTATGTCACGGACGTCACGGGCTTCCCTCGCCAGCGTACGATCAGAACCCGACAGGGCAGATGACGTCAGCAGCCCCCACCTTCCCCACGAATCCTCTCGCTCGCTGTCTTTCCAGATGGAAAGCTGCAATCCACATCCTTGGGTGTTACGCACCAGCAAAAAGGATACAGATTACAAGTCAAGAGCTCACCTCCACTGTCCACTACGGTAGTGTTCTCCCGAGCGTCAGGCCAGGCGGCCATCACGCTGCGGGACGAGGTATCAGCTCTTTTGAGCAAGGGGGCTATCAGAGAACTATCTCCGGATCAGAACCGGCTCGGTTTCTACTCGGAATATTTCCTGGTGAAAAAGAAGGGGGGGGCGTAAGACCTATTCTGAACCTCAAAGGCCTGAACAGGTACTTGAGGGTTTTCAAGCTGCACGTACAGGACTTGCATGCAGGCTGCCGGACTCATGGCCTCGGCCGTGAGCCTGATTCAGCTTGGCGGACTGAACATGAGACCTTTTCAGAGGCCATGGGCTCTCAAAAGGTGGTAGTGTCAGTACAGTGTGGTAAAGCACTATACGGCGTGTCGCTGACGAGGTCAGTTCACACGACCGTGATGTAGTTCTGTATGTCGATCTGCAGTGACACAGACAGGACGTGCTGGTCTGTCGAACACAAACTGGGCGGCCATTATAGCCCGCGATACGGCGTGTCACCGATTGGGTCGGTTTACGCGTCCATGGCGGAGTCCCGTCAGTGGAGACACTGGGCGGGGCGCGCTGGTGGTCAGTTGAACAGTGTTGTACCCGCGGCCATTATAGCCCGCTTTACGGCGTATCACCGATTGGGTCGGGTTACGTGTCCGGGGCGGAGTTCTGTCTGTGGATCTGGTCTCAGTGACGCAAGACAGAACGTGCTGGGTCTGCCAGGGGTCCCCTGAATCAGTCATCGCACACTACACAGCGTATAGCCGACTGGGTCGGTTTACGCGGCTGTGGCGTGGTTTGCTGGAGAACCGGGTGTGGTGATACCAGCAGAGTGCATCCGTGCTGTCAGGGGCGAGCGGAGCGCACCATAGATGGTGTGTTGCACGGCGGGGCCGTCTACACACCTAGGTGTAATTCTGCGTGGTGGAATCCGTCATCGGTGTGAAGCCACGGAGTAAGCTCCTTGCTCATCCCGAGAATGCACAGAGCCATGGCTATCCGGATGCAGCTAGCCAACACAGAGGCTATTCCGTCACTGTATCAGCGCCCGCTTACACGGCGCTTGCGTGACCAGAATAGCCCTTACCTTTATTGAGGAGCTGCAGCAACCGGCTTGCAGGCTCCCCAGGCTGTTGAGGAACAGACAGGGTAAGGCTGCTCTCCGGTCGGTGAGGCGCCATCGGTGGCGGTCCTAGTCCAAGCGGTGGCAGGAGGACCGAGCTTGTCCGATGAAGCGGCCTATTGAGCCATCGGCCATGTTGGGCCAAGAGGCCAGTGCCCGGCTACAACGAGCTAAGGAGGCTCGTGGAGGTGCACGGGAGGTGGTGGCAGGAATGCTCCGGCAAGTAAGTAATAGAGTACTTTCTCCACCACGGGTGTGGACAGCCATTATAGCCTGCTATACAGCGTGTCACCGATTG
Source organism: Gymnoscopelus microlampas (assembly GCF_963454915.1). NCBI lineage: Eukaryota > Metazoa > Chordata > Actinopteri > Myctophiformes > Myctophidae > Gymnoscopelus > Gymnoscopelus microlampas. Next base: position 4,297,894 of record NC_139949.1, on the reverse strand, counting down.
TGTCGGTTTACGCGTCTGTGGCGGCGTCCCGTCAGTGGAAACACTTGGCGGGCGGTCTGGTGGTCTGTCGAACACAACCTGTGTGACCATTGTAGTCCGCTATACGGCGTATCACCGATTGGGTCGGTTTACGCGCCCGTGGCGGAGTCCCGTCAGTGGAAACACTGGGTGGGGCGTGCTGGTGGTCCGTGAGAACACACATACAGCAGCCATTAGAGCCCGCTATACAACGTATTACCGGCTAGGCCGGTTCACGCGTTCATGGCGGGCGGTCTGGTGGTCTGTCGACCACAACCTGGGCGGCCATTATAGTCTGCTATGCGGCGTATCACCGATTGGGTCGGTTTACGCGTCCGTGGCGGAGTTCTGTCTGTGGATCTGGTCTCAGCGACACAAGACAGAACGTGCTGGGTCTGCCAGGGGTCCCCTGAATCAGTCATTGCACGCCATACAGCGTATTGCCAACCGGGTCGGTTTACGCGGCTGTGGCGTAGTTCGCTGGAGAACCGGGTTTGGTGATTCCAGCGGAGCGCATCCGTACTGTCAGGGACGAGCGGAGCGCAACATATATGGTGTGTTGCCGCTTCTACTCCAGCCCAACGGACTAAACGTCCGAGGGCGGCAGAGCGGTGAAAGCCAAGCTCAGGCTATGGCTCCCCCCCTTTACCTGCCCTGACTGTATCAGTGAATACATGTGCAGTTGTTAAACATAACAGAAATGCTTAACAATATGGGTGCAACAGACCAGCTTTGGTCTGTTATAGGCATAGCCGCCTTGGGGAACCACTCTCTAAGGCTAGGCTCTGGTGGAAACAACCCAGGAGGCGTACAGACAGGCAATCAGGCCAGTCCAACGACGGGAGTACGGGCACACTCGACACAGGGCCTTGCTACCTAGCATCGGCTCTGGCGAGGTGCCCCTTTGTCCGAGATCTGTACGCCGGCCTCTTGGGCGGCGCCCTCCACATTCACCAGGTTCTACTGCATGAACGTGGCAGCCAGCACCCCATCCACGGAGCGAGTGCTGGGCTCCAGGCAGCAGAGCAGGTCATACTCACCGTGCCTCCGAGACCCCGGCTCCCGCAGGACGGGCCCGGGCTCGGAGTGATGTCATGCAGGGGAAGCTAGCCCTGCGCCTTGCGGGCTAGCTAGGTGGCTAATCAGTTGATTGGCCTGACGCCAGCTCGGCCTAGGTAGCGGCTTGCGCCTAGGCCAGGAGTATTACATACTTCGCTGGATGGCAGGATTTTGGAGCACGCCTGGGGCTCTGATACTTCGGGCTTAAACTGCTTCGGGCTGCCGCGGGGGCAGCTGGGTCTGCTTATTTCCTCGCGGTGTGTCTTAGAGTGTTCCCGTACATATTGAATAATATGTAGTGGAGAGCCAGTCTCGACCACGATAGAGAACGGGGGGTTACATCCGATGTAACCCGGGTTCTCTGAGTGGAGAGACTGGCTCTCCACGCTTGAGCCGCTCCGAAATTCGTGTCAATCAAAGTTAATCGAAGTGGCTCTGCCTGGGTGGGACTTAAATAGCCCACTGATCACGGATCAGGGCAGGGCCACCATGAGTGATGTGTCTTAAAGAGTATCCACGAGCACTGCCCCTGGGGGTCAGTTCCCGTACATATTGAATAATATGTAGTGGAGAGCCAGTCTCTCCACTCAGAGAACCCGGGTTACATCGGATGTAACCCCCCGTTTTATAGTTCCCAGATTGTAAAGTGTAGCGTGCACTTTTACCAATGTGCACTGTTTGTTAAATGGTTTGAGCGATCTGAAACATGGTCTTTATCTGTGATGTCAGATTGTTGAATTAAATTAATGTACTGGGGGTGGGAATGAAACTGTAGTGTGCATGTGACCAGTTGAACCCTAACACCCAAACTTCTATTTTTTGTTTTATATCACTTTTTATTTTTATCTCATCTGAAAGTAACATGCATGCACAGCGTTGCCGAGTTTTGTTAAGATGTGATAATGAAATGTTTTATAGTTCCCAGATTTTAAAGTGTAGCTTGCACTTTTACCAAAGCCAATGTGCACTTTGTTAAATGGTTGGTTTGATCTGAAACATGTTTGTTTGATCTGAAACATGTTATTTCTATGTGATGAAGTCGCATTAGATTGACAGTTGAATTAAATAAAACAATTCTTAAATTGAGAAGCTGTTCCAACTGGTCTTACTCTTAAAATAAGGAAAATAATCTTGTGCCTCCGCTGGGATATGATGCAAACCACTGTTATAGCTTGTTACTGGTTAAGTATTGCTCAAAAATGGATTAAATTCCCTATTAAGAAAATGCAAGTTACATTTCCCTAAAATGAGAAAATAAAATCTTGTTTGAAACATGTTTGACAAGCAAAAATGTTCTTTGACAAGCACATTTTTTCTTTTTGGACAAAATATAAGACTAATATGCTAGGATCGAGGATTTTTTTACTTTCTTAAAATCCAATTTTTGCAGTGTGTTCTTATGTGTGATAATAATGTATTGCTGTAAGATGTATTATAATCAACACAGATGTCTTCCCGTCTACGCCGAGCTTACAAGGTTGATGAGAGTTGAAGCAAAGATACAGCACTAGTCAGACTTTAAATAAGGTATAGATCTCTGCCCACACAGCATGTGCACGTCACAGACTACACAGACTACACAGACCACATCCTGCTTCTCACTAACTGCTCCATCTGTTAGTGCATCAGAACAGGAAACCTGTTGGTGGCCCCTTGCTGTCAAGGCACAAGATAAACAGGATGTGAACCGTTTGTGGTTAAGAAAATGAGACCATACAGCTGAACTAGACTCTAGAGGAGCGTAGGTTGCTGATGCTGATGAAAAAGGCTACAAAACATAGTTAAATCTATAAGGTCAACTAGCAGGTGCAAAGACAACTCAGACCCGAGACACTGTATACGTATACGGGCCAAAAGTTCATCAGACAAAAACATGTGGTCAACAGACAAGTCAACCGACAGATCAAAAGACAGGTCAATAGACATATCAACAGACAAGGTCAATCGACAGATCAACAGACAGGTCAACAGACAGGTCAACATACAGATCAACATACAGATCAACCGACAGATCAACAGACAGGTCTAGACAGATCAACAGACAGGTCAACAGACAGATCAACAGACAGGTCTAGACAGATCAACAGACAGATCAACAGACAGGTCAATAGACAGATCAAAAGACAGATCAACAGACAGGTCAACATACACGTCAACAGACAGGTCAACAGACGGGTCAACATACAGGTCAACATACAGGTCAACAGACACGTCAACAGACAGATCAACAGACAGGTCATAAAATCATCACACAGAGTAGATAATTCCCATTTCAATCAGAGGTCACGTTAGTCCGATAATTGACGGTTTCGAAAAAAGAATTATGACAAAGACCGGAAAAAATAAATCTCTCTGGACATCCTGACCGGTTGACAATGACACGGCAGTTCATTGAGTTACACCTATTTCCTGTTAATAATAACCAGTGTAAAATGTGCTGCATTGGGAGGTAAATGGGAGACACTTTATTGTGAAGGTATGACCGGAAGAAGAGAGTTGTTGCTGCTGCGTAGTTGTTGCAATATATTATAACTCTGTGGTCTGCACGACAGTCAGACAGAGGCCGCGGTCCGGTTATATTAGATAAAGTTGTGTATTTAACAGTCACACACAAGTTGTATCATTACGAGTTTGAATATGTCACAGACACTAGGCTACTACAAGGGCACTACTACAGTTTAACAACAATGCAATTTGAAGATGAAACATCCAACACAGATGCGTAAATACTCTTCACAACAGCTATAGGCTACTGCAACTGTGGCATCCAGGTGAAACACAACATAAATCATAAAGGTGGACCTATTTTTAACTCTATGAGGTGGACACATTAAAACGTTACCACTTTGAACTGAATAGCTCTATGAGGAGACGACAAGATTCTCACAACTCATCAACTTTCCCACGGCTATCCCAACTATACGCATGGACGGCATCCACTGCCTAACTATACAGTATAACCTCCTGTGAGTGAGTAGTGGTCTATAATTTATTGCCAGGTCAGCTGAGCCACGTTATGAAGGATTAATCTGAAATGCCCATTTTTGTGCAGTGCCCATTAGAAAATGCGTTCAAATGCAATTGATTATTGAGAAACCATTACGCACGCAGTGATGCAGCATGTGCAAACGGTAATGTAGGTAATGAATGTATTTGAATGTATATAAAATGTGTATATTACTCGCTCATCATGGTTCATGTTCAAATAGCTCAATCCAAAATATAATGCTGTAGGCCTATGTGTTAGGCTGTATTTATGCCGTGTTCACACCAAAATAACGCCTATTGAAAAAAAGCTTTTATTTTCAATGTTATCTCTATGCAAATTGGCGTTTTAAAATTTTTCATGGGCGTTTAAACGCCTAAATGTAAAGGCGTGCTTTTTTTCTCCCCAGACCCGAGCTTTGAAGCTTTTGTTTTTGAAGCCTAGAAAATGTTGGCGTCTTGAAGCGCAATTCTAGCCAATCAGAGCACAGCAGGACCTGAGTAGGCGTGGTCTAGCTCATTGAGCCAAAAAGAATGTCAGCTCGCTGCTCGCAGCCTGCTCGCAGCAGCGGTTTCCGAAATAAAAATCTATTTTTTAAAATAAAGGTTGTATATGTAATATTAATGGTGATTTGGCAAGAACATTGCATAGATATGGTCGGAAATAAAAGGATATGTGACCAACAAGTCGTGAAAGCAGTTAAAACTGGTTATGTTCCGTGAGGCAGGCCCCTCGCTCTACGAGCTCAGCCCGGGGAAAGGAGAGCCTGCTGGGGGGCAGACAGGCCACACGGTCCGCTGTGGTCAGTGGACCACAGCCCGGTTTTCCACTCGGTTTTCACCGGGCGGAGCGGGGTGGATGAAAACCGGAGGCCGAATTGGACTACATACACCCACACAAAACGAATATTAAAGGGGCTACACCATGAATTAAAAATATGTATATTATATATAAATATTGCCCCCAATACGTTTTAAACAGGTTGTAAGCCTAAAAAACATCCAGATATTTTTTTCTCACAATCTGACTGTCTGTCATTCCAAGCTTTTTCAGCTGCAATACCAAAACGTCCTATTGGGCAGGGGGGAGCTACTGAGCAATTCTGTCTGGCCATCATCAATGCAAAATCAGGGCAAGTGACATCACTTGCCCTGCCATTCTGAAATGGCCTGTTCAGACACACCCATTCAGGAAATCCATGAAATGAGCATGAATGACTGAATGTTAAAAAAAATATATTTTTCGGGGTACAAGAGACACTTGGGAGCCCAAAAAATACTAAAAACCTAAAAAAAAATGAAATTCATGGTGTAGCCCCTTTAAAGTTACTACATACTGTCATGAATTAATAATAACCTTTATCACCGAGACACCGACAAATCACAACAGATCAGTCTCTGCTCTCGGCCAGCAAGAGGAGCTGTCCTCGCTGCCTGCAGTGTGTGTGTGTGTGTGTGTGTGTGTGTGTGTGTGTGTGTGTGTGTGTGTGTGTGTGTGTGTGTGTGTGTGTGTGTGTGTGTGTGTGTGTGTGTGTCAGTGATGGGAAAAGTATTTTTTTTTTTACTTAAGTAAAAGTATCAATACTGCAATATAGAAACACTCCAAGTAAAAGTCTGGTAATACAAATTTACTTGAGTAAAATTAGGCTACAAAAGTATTGGCATGAAAATGTACTTAAAGTACCAAAAAGTAAAAGTACTCATTATGCAGAATGTCCCATTTCACAAGTTTTCAAATGTATAAAATGTATGAACATCTTTTGAAAATGGCAGAGCTTGTACAGTAGATCCGATCGGCTATTTTGTCCTTGCACTTTGTGTGACCACTGACTTCCCGAGGACGGTGGTGTCGGGTGTCAGGGAAACAGCTGGCTTGATACTCTGCCCACCTGAACACACCCCCTTTGTGGAGAGGTCTGGGTGAAGAAGACAGTAATGGCGAGCGAGAGAGATGGAAGGTAACAACAGGCAAGGTAGTCAGCAAGGAAAAAGACAAGGCAAAAAAGCATTAAAAAAGGCGAGGAGGCAGAAGTGGGAAGACAGGCTGATCTTTGCAGTGAGTCAGTACCCCATACTGTACGACAAAACACTTGTTGACTACCGAAATAAGTTGAAGACACTGGACTCATGGAAGAAAGTATCTGCTATAGTTGGCGAGGAAGGTGAGTTAAAATACTAGCAAAAATGCTAAATATATAATACTCACATTTCTTACTTAAGTAAAAGTATCAATACTGCACTGTAGAAATACTCTGTAGAGTAGATCAGGGGTCTTCAACGTTTTCAGGCCAGGGACCCCCTAGCTGAGAGAGAGAGATGAATCAGGGACCCCCTCTCTTTTACTTTTTTTTTTTTAAATTAGCTCTTTTTGTTTCTCTACACTCTTTACCAAAAATAGCAGATCTACAAGCTACGAGCTTGTAGATCTGCTATTTTTTGGCTAAAGTTCTCCTCAGAAAAGGGATGCTAGGGTTCAAGTGGTTAAGGTAAAAAAAAAAACACATCACACAAATATTTGGCGGACCCCCTGTAGTAACTCTGAGGACCCCCTAGGGGTCCCGGACCCCCTGTTGAAGACCCCTGCTGTAGATCTACAAGCTCACACGTGTGAGCTTGTAGATAAAAGTACAAGTACAATATTTGTCTCTGAGATGTAGTGGAGTAGAAGTATTGAAAATACTCCAGTAAAGTAAAAGTACCTCAAAATTGTGCTTAAGTACAGTACACAAGTGCTCAGGGCTAACATGTTACCTGATTATTATATATGAAAAGTTGTAATATTTTGGAGGTTTGATCTGTAAAAATGCTGATCAATATACTGATCGATTCTATCAATCAATGAATGGCCTACTATCTGCATCCAAGTGCTTGTGATGACATGTACTGCTTGTGGAAGTACAATTGCATCCGACTGAACTTAAACTAGAATAAATCACTGTATTTCAGTTCAGATGATGGCTGGCATTTTATTTTCCATCTGTAGCTGGCAATGTATGCACAACAACATGCATAATCTGCAAGCGAGAGATGCATTTTTCCTATGTGTAATTTCACAGCCCTCAGTCCTTTGCATTAGTTATAGTTGGATAATAGAGAGATAAGCATTTATGGGACAACATAGAAGCATGACACCTGAAAGCAGAAATGTTCATGCATGCACAGTTCTACATTACTTAGTTGTCCATACTGTCTAGTTCACTTGGCAAATAACAAGCACACTGTAATGTCTAAATGTATATGAATAAATACATCATTTTACAATGCATGTTATAATTGTTATTTTGATATGATGTAGCTGCTGCTTTACTCAGGTCACATGACATGTATTTTGTGTTTTTCCCCAGTGGCGGGGTGCATGAGAAGGTGGAAGACCTATTTTGTCCTTGCACTTTGTGTGACCACTGACTTCCCGAGGACGGTGGTGTCGGGTGTCAGGGAAACAGCTGGCTTGATACTCTGCCCACCTGAACACACCCCCTTTGTGGAGAGGTCTGGGTGAAGAAGACAGTAATGGCGAGCGAGAGAGATGGAAGGTAACAACAGGCAAGGTAGTCAGCAAGGAAAAAGACAAGGCAAAAAAGCATTAAAAAAGGCGAGGAGGCAGAAGTGGGAAGACAGGCTGATCTTTGCAGTGAGTCAGTACCCCATACTGTACGACAAAACACTTGTTGACTACCGAAATAAGTTGAAGACACTGGACTCATGGAAGAAAGTATCTGCTATAGTTGGCGAGGAAGGTGAGTTAAAATACTAGCAAAAATGCTAAATATATAATACTCACATTTCTTACTTAAGTAAAAGTATCAATACTGCACTGTAGAAATACTCTGTAGAGTAGATCAGGGGTCTTCAACGTTTTCAGGCCAGGGACCCCCTAGCTGAGAGAGAGAGATGAATCAGGGACCCCCTCTCTTTTACTTTTTTTTTTTTTAAATTAGCTCTTTTTGTTTCTCTACACTCTTTACCAAAAATAGCAGATCTACAAGCTACGAGCTTGTAGATCTGCTATTTTTTGGCTAAAGTTCTCCTCAGAAAAGGGATGCTAGGGTTCAAGTGGTTAAGGTAAAAAAAAAAACACATCACACAAATATTTGGCGGACCCCCTGTAGTAACTCTGAGGACCCCCTAGGGGTCCCGGACCCCCTGTTGAAGACCCCTGCTGTAGATCTACAAGCTCACACGTGTGAGCTTGTAGATAAAAGTACAAGTACAATATTTGTCTCTACATTTGAGATGTAGTGGAGTAGAAGTACTGAAAATACTCCAGTAAAGTAAAAGTACCTCAAAATTGTGCTTAAGTACAGTACACAAGTGCTCAGGGCTAACATGTTACCTGATTATTATATATGAAAAGTTGTAATATTTTGGAGGTTTGATCTGTAAAAATGCTGATCAATATACTGATCGATTCTATCAATCAATGAATGGCCTACTATCTGCATCCAAGTGCTTGTGATGCCATATACTGCTTGTGGAAGTACAATTGCATCCGACTGAACTTAAACTAGAATAAATCACTGTATTTCAGTTCAGATGATGGCTGGCATTTTATTTTCCATCTGTAGCTGGCAATGTATGCACAACAACATGCATAATCTGCAAGCGAGAGATGCATTTTTCCTATGTGTAATTTCACAGCCCTCAGTCCTTTGCATTAGTTATAGTTGGATAATAGAGAGATAAGCATTTATGGGACAACATAGAAGCATGACACCTGAAAGCAGAAATGTTCATGCATGCACAGTTCTACATTACTTAGTTGTCCATACTGGCTAGTTCACTTGGCAAATAACAAGCACACTGTAATGTCTAAATGTATATGAATAAATACATCATTTTACAATGCATGTTATAATTGTTATTTTGATATGATGTAGCTGCTGCTTTACTCAGGTCACATGTATTTTGTGTTTTTCCCCAGTGGCAGAGTGCATGAGAAGGTGGAAGACCTTGAAAGAGGGATACAAGAAGCACCTGCAATGGGTGAAGGACTGCAGCACAAGTGGCTCGGCCAATGTGCCCATTAAGACCTGGACATTTGCCACGGTCATGTCCTTCATGAAGGACCATCTTGAGAAAAGGGACACGACTGGCAACATGGAGATGAGCGCTGCTACCCCCCATGGTAATCTGCACCATAATCTTCATGTACATGCACTGAAACTGTTCTTGCACTAATGTCTAGGAACAGATACCAGCTGCTATGCTCATGCACCTTTCGAAATCTCATGTACATATATGTTTTGGATGGATATGCTATGCGTATACTGTATGTAGATACGTCGTTGTCTCTTCTATCTTTTTATTCCTTATTATTTTGCCTTATTTTGCCCCCCCCCCCCCCCCCCTCTCTCTCGCCTTTCTCTTTTCTTGAAACATTCAAAAATGGAGCTTGCACTAAAACGGATTTCACCCACTGTTTTACACCTGTAAACTTTGGATGTGACAATAAAGATGATTCTGTTTCTGATCCTACTAGGACCACAGAACAGCAGCACATTTACCTCCCAGGGCACCAGCGGCGTCGTGCGGCCTCCAGGACCACTTAAAAAGCCTGGTGCCACTGCCTCCCGCAAGAGGGCCCCTGCTGCTGCTACCCACCCCCACACCTTCCAACCACATCCAGTACCCGATGAGTTCACCCTGAACCTAGGTCCCATATTGGACTGCCCAGCAGCTCAGGGCACCAGCAGCAGCCTACCTTCTAGGTTTGTGTTATTGTTACTGTACATCCTATGTACAGGTACATAAGAGTAAAAGTTATTGTTGCAAATCTACAAGCTCACAACGCCTCGTGCTATTTTCAGCAAAGAGGTTTGGTGTAGAGGGGAAAAAAGAGCACAGAGTGAAAGTTTAAGAATACTAAGTATCAAGCTTTTAATTGCTTAAATGTTTATTGCTTTATGATGTACTTTTGTGACTGAATGGTTAGTGTTTCCTTCTGTCCTGATTTATTTTTGTTCTTTTCTGTACATGTAGATCTCCATCTCCCGAGGGCACCCTTTCGGATGAGGACATCCCAGAAACCCAGGTAAGGGCTGGGAAATATGTAATTATTGCATTGATATTGGAGAGACTAGGTATTGTCTGGGAAGTATTCACATGGATTAAAGTTCTGTCACTACGACTGATTGCAGTCATTTTGATTCCATAGAAGGCAGCATTGTCTTCTGTCGCACACAGGTCGCGACACGTAGTGAGCTTGTAGATAAGCTATTTTCTGATTTCTGTTTGTTATTTTAAAATTAAAGTGTTTGAATTGATCACAAAGCAATCGAATACATGTTCAGAAGAATCTTCAATTAAACCCTAATAATCTCAGTTCATTTAGACACTTCAGCTCAGAAATAACCAGACCATTAATTATCCATTTACCATTTATTAACCATTACCATATTAACCATTTACCATATATGCAATGATATTGCATTCAAGTTTGGCGGTGTGACTCTGCTCTTGTGATATTAAAGATTCCCTGTGCAAACATGTCACAGATATTCAATCACACAACCCCCAGAGCAGAGCATAAATACAGTTTTACATAAACATTGAACCTTCAATGCCTAATTAAACTACCACATATCATAGTACAATCCATAGAACCACAGTACACTACACAGAATCATAGTATAATCCATAGAACCACAGTACAATACACAGAATCAACCTATAACAATATGAACTAAATGCCACAGGGAGGCCCAGAGGAAAAATCTGCTTCTCATTTTAATCTCAGATGCTTCTCTTGAGCAACCAGCTTTTATTTCTCATTTGAAGATCACTTAAAGATCACCTATGGATTTTATGGCTCCTAACTTGAATACTAGGATCCGTAAGCGAGACATAGGGGGAGACAGCGGTATATACATTAGAGCTGTATTTGAGAGATAGATGAGGAATAGACAAGATACAATAAGAGCTGTATTTGGGAGATAAATGAGACATGGGCGAGATACATTAAAAGCTGTATTTGAGAGATACATGAGACATAGGCGAGATACATTAAGAGCTGTATTTGAGTGATAAATGAGGCATAGGTGAGATCTCCCTATTGGCTTTGTTAAGTCTCTTTAGCTTCTCATTGAGACATACATTAGCAATAATTGAGATTTAATTTCCCATTTCTCATTGAGGTATAAATGAGTGAACATGCTAATAAATATTTAAAAAACAGCATTAATTGTGGCAAAAACACATTTATTGAAGTATCCACAAACAGCAGGCAGCTTTAACATATATTTATATGTACAAAAACAAAAATGTATTGGCATCAATTTACATAAAAGTTGAAACTTAGGTATACTGGGAGTGGGGAGACTAAAACTAAGACGAAAAATGTTCTACCTTTTTCCACTGACAAACTAAATGGAAACTAAATAAAAGCTATGATGACTAAATATACTGACAATTTCGTCAACAAATAACTAGACTAAAATGTTAGGAAGGGACTAGTGGACAAGCGATCTAGTATATGTCATCTTACAATTAGTTGCATGCTGAAAATTGCAGATCTACAAGCTCACGTGTTGCGGTGCAACGTGTTGTGAGCTTGTAGATTGGCTATTTTCAGCAAGTGTAAAAACAGTCATTACGACGGCATCAAGGCCCGACAAAATACATTTTTAGTCGACTAAATCAACTGTAGATTTAGTCGACTAAAATCTTATGACATTTAGTTGACTAAAACTAGACTAACACTAAAACATTCCAGGTGACTAAACTAAGTGAAAACTATTCAAGAGACTAATGACTAAAACTAAAATCTGCTGCCAAAAACACTGGGGAGTACATAGTCCTTTGCAGCACGGCTTCGGCACTTGTTGGTCATGGCTTTCTTCAAGCCCTCTTCACTGAAACCATTGGTCCATGATGCCAGAGAGGAACACCGCAAGACGTAGTCTGCAGACAGAGAATGACATGACACAAGTCAGTCAACATGGGTTTCCCCCGGTTAAATATATACATTTTAAAGACTATATGACTCTACAGACTGAGCACAGCATAGCCACAGACGAGGCCAACCTGGTTCAGAGTGTACTGTACGTCCCACCAGCGCAACATGTTGGAACATGCATTTTTTTTACTGCACAAAGGCAGCCAAATTGCCCGACATCATAAATTGAGAATATAATTTACAAAACCAAGATTTGTCAAGGATCAAGTATATTTATATGTCCCAAGCTGGGCCTTTCACAGCAGATAATAAACGCCCTAAAACACAATACAGTAAGACAGACATGTGTATATTGTCACAAGATACCCCCAACAATCTTTTTAGCCCCCTTAAAAGGAGAATTCCATGCTAGAATGCTTTCTTACCTTTCTTTGTAGTTGTTACGTCCCCACCAAAGAGGTCCAGGTGTTTATTTTGTGCAAAAACTCCTTATTGCCTATTTCCCCTACCGTAGGCCCTCAATGAATTGCATTGAATGGAATGGGAATTGAATGGGGCTATGGGGTGTTGTGCTAATTCGCTTATTTCCATCGAAATAAGTAGTAAAGTGTGCCGCTTGGGATATTATTTACATTATGGAAAGAGGATATATACAAAAATAATAATAATTTTGAGCAAAAGAAATAAGCGAATTAGCACAACACCCCATAGCCCCATTCAATGCAATTCATTTAGGGCTCATGGTAGGGGAAATAAGGCCAATAAGGAGCTTTTGCACAAAATAACACCTGGACCTCTTTGGTGTGTACTTAACAACTACAAAGAAAGGTAAGAAAGCCTTTTAGTATGGAATTCTCCTTTAAGGGCATTTTTCTGTCTAATACCTAGATTATCATACCAGCAAATAGCAGCAAAGTATATGACAGATTCAATGAAGGCTCTATATCATTGATTTGTTTACCTGAAACCTGGCTAACTTCCTTAAACAGAAAAGGCACTGCTGGCCTTTCTTGCAAACAATTTCAGTATTGGAATCGAATTTCAGACGATTGTCGATTATGGTCCCAAGATATCTATAAGTGGTTACCAACTCCACTGACTGGCCATCTATAACACTACTCTGAGGAACTAGTGGTGTGACAAATACTTACTGAACAGTGCATCCCTCTTCGCCTCATCCAGTTTGTTCTTCCCCTCTGGGATGACACCATGCTTTCCGCATATGACGGCATTGCGGCACTCCTCATGGGTGAAGAACACCTCGAACAACGCGTGGAATAGCCTCTTGCAGTCCTTCCTGGCCAGCTGCACAGAGGAAATCAACTGTCCACAGCCTGTGAATAGAGAGCGAGCAATTAACCAACTGCATTTTAAGACATCAGTTTTGCACTTGTAAGGCTCAGCTACATTGACCCCTTTCTGCGCTCAGTGCACCATGAAAACAGACAACTGTGACCTTCTGAAAACTTCACTATCTAGTTGCAGCTCACAACACGGATCACTCGCTACCAAGAACGTCAGGTTCAGTGTGAAATGTATGGCAAACGTAAACATCCATACCTGGATATAGCTCCTGCTGCCCGAGACTGGACACTCCAGACTCTAGGTCACCAGGGTGATAAAGCCCTTCAGTGCGTCTAGTTGCTCAGAGCCTAGAACAAAGACAAAAAAATCTGAGTCTACTGAGTGTATTTGTAAAACAATAAGATTGAGTACTGTTCTATATAGCTCTACAGTATATTCTGATAGCAGTCATTGATGAGTATTTGTTCAGTAGCAGGGGTCGATCTCCCCTGCTCTTCAGTAAACAGAAAATGTAGGGATATTTTGGGATACCAAAGTTTTCCAGTCATGTCAGAGAACTCACAAAAGAGGTACAGGATAAAGTAAAGTTTCAAGTGAGACAAAGACATTAGCAGACAACTGAAACCTGCAACATTACAGGCAATAAAACTTACTGATACTGGAGAGCACAGTGGTTATCCTCCTCAACTGGAGCTGGAGCTTCTCCACCTCAAACCGACAAGAGTCGCAAGGCTGCCACCCTTGACCCTCTGGTATGCTCTGGTCCGATGGATTTGGTTGACCTGGAAAGATTGAAAGCACGTCAAAAACTGTAAAGAAAAGTAAAAAAAAAAAAAAGTAGAATGCAAAACTCATCTATGAATCCTGAATTTGAAGGACAACAGTGCCAAGTCTGCTGACACTTAGCTGAGGAACCACACCTTCTACTGGAGCATCACTGGACGGAGATGGAGGTTGCAGTACACTGGGTGTTTCTTGGTTCCACTGATCCAAGTCCATATATGTAGCTGCATACGGCTGTGCAGAAAAGAGAAAAGGCCCTTAATTGTACTTGGTCAAAAATCATCAAAACTATAGGCTACTATACAAGCTCATAGCGCAGCACCGAGTGCTGTGCTCCGAGCTTGTAGGTCTAAATGGGTTAAGAAAGACATACCTCATCAACAGGTCGGCAGGCCTGTGTAGAAGAGGCTGGAGGGTATGGCTGTAGATCGGGGTAAAAGGTATCACAAGGTTGCAGAGACATAGAAAAGTAACCTTAGTTTGTAGTCTGTCAAAGATCTTTAAAAAATAGCTATGCCTTTATGCAATGCATTGTGGATTTTAGATAGACCAATCAAAATCAATGTGGAATGTAATACAAGTCACAAATAAATTCAATCTAAAGAAAACATACCTCTTCAACAGGTCGACAGGCCTGTGTAGAGGCCGGAGGGCATGGCTGTAGACCATAGTTAAATGGGTCATAAGGCTGAGAGACAGAAAAATGACATTAGTTTGTAGTCTGTCAAAGATCAGTACAAATACATTTACTAAATGAAGTTGTGTTCAATGGAGTGTTGTGTTCATCACATAACATTCACCACAGTATAAATACACCCGAGATCAGTTGACTCAAATTAATTCCCCCCTCCTCCCCAACAAACCTTCTCATCCACAGCTTTGCCCTGCGATACTGTTAAATTTGAGCAGAAGGTGTGGTCTCTTACTACTAGTGAACCAACACTTACAGTATATCTGAAATATTACAAAGTCACAACTTAAATGTAGACATTAAATGTATTGAAAACATTTTACCGTGTCAAGAGCTGGGCCTGGGGAAAGACCGGTGTGGCCCAAGGGCTAGCCCCACTTGAAAACGGATCATAAAGCTGGAGACATAGCAAAATAATATTAGCGGTAGTTTGTAGTCTGTCAAATTGAAAATCTACAGCCAATTGTAGATTAACTAACCAACACTTACGACATTTGTATCTTTAACCCATTTTGTACGGGACTCCTTTTGGTGTTTTAAGCATTATGTTATACTTTAGCTATTGAAAAATAGCAGATCTACAATCTCATAGCCCGGCACTTTTTGAAAAAACGTGAAAATGTAGTGCAAATCTTTGGATATATTTTTTCAGAGCGTTTTTAACTGAAATCTTTGCTTCAGGGGGGTCCCTGGAACAACATATTTTCAGATGGTGGTCGGCAGCCAATTACATATAATCTTGGGGGTCCTCGACATAAAAATGTTTGAGAATGACTGACATAGAAACAGGGTTTTTTCAGAAAACTGTCAGGATTTAGAAGACATTTGTAGAATCGTTCCCAGGTCTAAATGGGTTAAGTAAAGACCTTACATAGTATTGAAAAGAACATTGTACCGTGTCAGGAATCTGTGGACAGAAGCCCTGGGTATGGACTGGTGTGATGGCCTTAGGGCTTGCTAGCTGTGGTGCAGACCATTGAGCAGAAGGCTGGAGAGACATGAAATCTAACATTAGAAAAAAATATCTGAAAATAAACCAAAACAAAAAAAGAGAAAAAGGGCGTGGAACCAAAACTCTTGAGGCATAAAACTCACACGGCAAACAAGTCCGTTAAGGAGATGTCAAAAGTCCATTCAGGCAGGATGTCTAAACCAGCAGGCATCCACCGGGGTGAGGAACTCATGGTTGGAAATCAGTGACATGACAATCTGGAAGGGCACAAAAAAGAACAATATAAGTATTGAAAGCTGATTATGAGGTGTAGGTGGGAAGACAAGCAGAGAAGGTCAGGTATCTACAGGGCTGAGAATTGGGGACAGTTGTCATGTGAGACAGGTGATGAGGAAAGGTGTGTGGACAGTTAGAAGATGGCAGGTCTGGGGAGGTGAGGGGCAATCCAGAAACTGCCCTGTGATCCTTTCTTCTTACATTAGTTGACTTTCCCTTTTCTGAACAACACCTAATAGGTAAAGTCCTTTTGCACACCTACTTACAAAGGACATGCAGTTACACAGGAGATGACAGCCAACGTAGAGAAGAAAATAAGTGGTCCTGCACACCATATTCAATTACTTAAGATTTATTTGCTTAGCTACCTAATGAAGGTCAGCTAATCGAAACGTTCTTACAAATAGATAAATAAAATGTAACTTAAGACAGTGTTCTGACCACTTCTTTACTTCTGAACAACTCCTAAAATCAGAGCCTGAGATAGAGATCTAAAAAAAACTAATTAAGTAATAAAACTCTACTAAAATATGACCATGACAATGTCATTCATATAGTGGGGAAGAGAATGGTCCAAATTTTTTGCACATAACTTACACTCAAAGCCAATCGAAGTCCATCAATTGCTTCAGGAGGGAGGAGACAGGAGGACAAACCCACTTTTCTGGCTGAGCAGCTTTGTTGTTTGGTGCCACCGCCAAATTGCGCCAATGGGTTGATCCCAACGAAACATCTGAAATCACAAAACACATATGGAAAAGGTGCACTCACAGCTGTTCTACAAGAGAGCACATCTTTTGAGTTACACATGATGGTTCTACTTCAAGCAGAAAGTTACCTTTGAATGAATTCCAGTGTGTAACAGGCGTGCTCCTCCTGGTACACCAAAGTTGTAATAACTGGAAAACTGCCATTCCAGCCAGGAAGTTGATCTGTGGAGCCACAACGACCGACCTCAATGCTCAGCATCCATTGTGTAGCTGTGAGAACTTCACCTAAAGATAATTTGACATATATGGTTTGCATGTTAACAGTGTTTGTCTGTTGCTTTCCACATAACAATAGACTGTTAAACTAAAACATGACCTCCATATAGTCTCCGTATTTGCAATGCTTTAAAACAGATTAGAAAAAAACAGTAAAAAATGTGCAGACTAAACTCAGTGTTAATTTAACTGTCTTAAGCAGGGGTCTTCAACAGGGGGTCCGGGACCCCTAGGGGGTCCTCAGAATAACTACAAGGGGTCAGAATTACTACAGGGGGTCCACCAAATCTTTGTGTGATATGATTATATGTTAATTTAACTGTCTTAAGCAGGGGTCTTCAACAGGGGGTCCGGGACCCCTAGGGGGTCCTCAGAATTACTACAGGGGGTCCGCCAAATCTTTGTGTGATATGATTATTTATTTTACCTTAACCAATTGAACCTTAGCATCCCTTTTGTGAGGAGAACTTTAGCCAAAAATAGCAGATCTACAAGCTCACAACGCCTCACGCTGCAAGCTTGTAGATCAGCTATTTTTGGCAAAGAGGGAAAAAGAACAGACCAAGTAAACAAAAAAAGTTGAATCTGAAACACAATTTTATACAATATAGAGGGGGTCCCTGCCTCATCTCTCTCTCAGCTAGGGGGTCCATGGCCTGAAAACGTTGAAGACCCCTGGTCTTAAGGATCCATTCATTCCATTGGTACATTTGTACTCTCTTTCCCTAAATTAAATGATTTTACTTTGTACTGTAGGTTCAAAACAAAATTCATAGATGTAATAATAATAATAATAATAATAATAATAATAATAATGAATTACAGTCAAAACAAATGAGGCCAACATTAGCTCTCACTGATGTGGTCTGATTTATACCTGAAATAAACAATGACATCATGCACCACATGGACATTAATATGCTAATGCCATGTCTAAGACTGTGTTGCATGCCCCAAAAAAACTGATTTGAAAGCTCACAATGCGTCGCTGTGAGCTTGTAGATCAGTGATGTTTGGGCATGCGTGAGTCTGTATAACCCCCTGTATTATGACAGTCATGACGAAACGTCAACCTGGTGTTTGCACGTTCTCCATGTAATGCCCTACATCTACATTAACGTTCAGATTTCAAATATAAAGTGCTTACCCCATGGCCACGGATGTTACAATCCACTTCGGGTCGGTGTAAGTACCCGTATATTCCGGATTGTTAAAAAAAAAGCATTTTAATCCGATCGGTGGCCATTTTGTCATAGAGTTATAATATAACAGAGTGCAGTACTCCTCCCAACCGATAGGGTCAAGTAGTTGAAAGCGTACAGAAATACGGAGAAAATGGCCATCGATCGAATTAAAATGCTTTTTATTGAACAATACAGACGATACGGGTATTGCCGAGTGCCCGAGTAGACTTGTAACATCCGTGACCATAGATTGAGCACTTTATATTTAAAATCTGAACGTTTATGCAGATGTACAGGTTGTAAATGGAGAAAGTGCAAAAAACTGGTTGAAGTTCGGCCGTGACGCTCGTGATGGACGAGCGTCGTGTGATCCATAGCTAATACACGACAAATGCACGACGTTTACGATACTAACAAGTTGGATAACACTTTAATTCCATAAAGTAATTCATCTTACCTGTTATCTAGTAGAGTAGAAGCACGGAAGCAACTGGTTTGTAAATACATGTTCTCTTAGCCGACGGTTAGTTTCTCTGGCTGAACCCGACCGGCCGTTTCAAAACTGATAAGCTCCGCCTTGAACAGCTGCGTGACGTAATGACGTAATGTCGCACTGTAGGTCTGGTCAGGTTCTCAACCTGTGGGTCGGGACCCCCAGGGGATCCCCACCTGATTGGGGGGGATCTGTAGGTGGCAGTGACAGTGAAGTGACAATTTAAGTAACCCTTTTAATACCTAAAAAAAAAAAAAAATACTGCATCAAAAGTAATCAACAAACTATATTAAAAAAATGGTCGAAGAAAAAAAAGAAAATAGCTGATCTGCAATAAGAAGTTATAGATTTTTGAAATAGTTCAAAGTTAAGCTTTTCTCACATTTTTCAAAAATATATTTTTTAAATTAAAAAACATGTTTTCAGACTCAAAAGAGGACGCTGAATCGAATAGGCTAGGTCTCGATTTTGTATGACCCTTATAAAGTGGTTTAAACAAGCGTTAAAATGTCATAAACTTGGAAGCTTTTTTCACAAACATATTATTATTATTATTATTTTATTTTGACCCTTCCACCCTCTTATTTAGATCATTTTGAGTCGAATGGTAGGTTACACAATAGTCTAGTATTGTTTAATAGGGAAGTTATAGATTTTTGAAATAGTTCAAAGTTTATCTTTTCTCACATTTTTTAAAAATATTTCATTTTTAAATTTAAAAACACTTTTTCTGACTCAGAAAAGGACGCTGAATTGAATGGAATAGGTCTCGATTTTCTAGGACCTTGGGAAATACAAAAGCTCACCAAAAAGATTGGACGTTGACTTTTGTCACAAAAGTTAGCACAAAATCTGGAACTAATCGCTCCAGATATTTTTAAAAAATCTAAAACTTCTCTCCATCCATATTGAGAGTAAGCCGGATATTTTGGCACCAGCCCTGATTTTTTTTGACACTGATAAAGCTCAAAGTTCAGCGAAAAGACTGCAAAGGTCAACTCTTGCTAAAATTTTAGAAATTATATTTTTCTTCGAGACTCTGGTTTTAGACAAATATGATGACACTGATTCCAAATATTTACGTTTTATTTTTCTCGGAAAACAGGAAGTGCCTCAAAAGGCCACTTCCTGGTTGGTTTTAGGGTGTTCCAGGCCCGTGATTTCCCCGATATATTTTTTTCCTAAATCTACACGTAAAATAATGCCAAAAGTCGAGATGATCAAACCCTGATATCAAATCATGATTTAATTATCCTTTAATTGGCTATGGTTACGGCTTCGCTATCTTGCTCAATATCTCGAATACGATAAGGACTTAGGGTCCACTTTTTGGATATGTTGTAGAACTGGCTGAGACGCACGCATGGATGTCTTGTTTGTCCCGTTACGGCACTTTTTTTTTTTGACTTTGTCCTTTGGTATGGTCTTAAGGTTTAAGACTCTATGAGCCTTCCAAAAGTATAGAAGGTCAACTTAGGAGTGTCGTACCATGACAAACAAGTAGATCTGCGCTGAAAATAGCAGATCTACAAGCTCACAACGCGTTGCGATGCGACCTGTTGTGAGCTTGTAGATCTGCTATTTTCAAATAGCCAATGCAGCCATACAGATCTGCAAGCTTAACCGAATGACTGTTAAAGAAGTTTGTTTAAATTAGTTTATAAAATGATATATTTTCACAGCGATTATTTATTAGTGTAGATATACATTTATGAGTGGATTATGTGTCCAGATGCCTCTCAGTCAAACAATGCTTGCTCCGCAGGTCTAGGATGGAATAAACGGGTGCAGCCAACGTCAACAACTGGTCTCGACCAGACGTGAGATTTCAGCCTACCGTAGGATAAAGCCCACGTCAGGATATATTGATAAATGCCGAAAGGTGCGGTGATCTCGCCGTACGCCCATTATTTGGGCTGCACCGCGTTGATAAATGAGGGCCAAGGTGTGGGCCAACATGCATGCTGTTCAGTTTGTCTTTCAGAAGGGGGGGGGGGCTGTATGGTGTTAAAGGCGCTTCGAAAATCAAAAAATAATATCCTCACAGCACCACTTTCCTTGTCCAGGTATGTACTGTAGTCGAAGCTATTGAGGTCAGAATTAAAATCCCTGTATAAGGTTGCAGGCACCCCAACTTTAAGCTGGTTCCCTAGGCCTAGTAGAGCCTAGGGAAGTTGTTTATGATACTAGTCACCTATTTCTTGGATTATGAACGTTGTCCCAAACGTTCATAATCTATCACGTGGTTTCCCAGTTTTTGTTGCCAGACCCAGGGGGTCGGCCTACATGAGGCTTTGTCCGTCCCCCTTTCGTCCATACATGGGCATAACTCGGTCCCTTTCGTCCTTACATGGGCATAACACGGTCTGTCCCCCTTTCGTCCATACATGGGCGTAAAAGTCTGTCCCCCTTTCGTCCATACATGGGCATAAAAGGGAATTTATTCTGGGTCTGGCAGAACCAGGTCTCCTGGTCTTGTTGTATTTGTATTTCATAGTAAGTCCCAGAAATAATGAATTAATTCCTTATTGGTGTCAAATGAGATATCCTGAAGGCTTTAACAAATTGTTAATAATAACTGAAATTAAATCACTGATACTGGACATTTTGTCTTGTGGAAAAAGGAGAAATGTCCAATTACATTGGACTTTTTTAGATTTGAACATAAATGGTAAATGGTGCATTTATATAGCGCCTTTATCAAAGGCACTTTACATAGATTGTGCATCAATTCACCCATTCACACACCGATGGCGGCGGAAACCAAGCAATGCACCAACCAGCACATCAGGAGCAATATACTGTAGAGGTTCAGTGAAACCGGGTTTGAACTGGCAACCTTGTGGTTACCATCCAGCCACAGTGAGCCACTCTACCCCTGAGCCACTGCCACCCATAAATATGAATAAATATGCTTATAATGACTTAACTATTATATAATTGATATGTGCTAATTGGATCACCAAAATGATTTGTCTATGATGAATAATAAATTAAGGAGTCTTTTGAGTCATTTCTAGTGGTCAGACTTTGGTAGACCTTTGATATGTTATGAATAATTAAGGTCTGGTGCCTATCTGAGTCTTATGGGATTTGATCGATCTCAGTATTAAAGAGCTCTAAATGAGATTATGTTGAGCTCTCACTCTGAGCTATATTTGAGAAGCAACAATTCTGCTATACTGAGCAACATTTAAGCCATTTTTGATATCTCCTGTATAGCTCAACAGAGCTCCATCTGAGACATACTGAGTCTATTTCTCAGGAGAAAACAATGAGAAACATACATTTGAGATGCAACAATGCTGCTACATTGAGCAACATTTAAGCCATTTTTGAGATATCCTGTATGGCTCATCAGAGGTTCCATCTGAGACATACTGAGTTTATTTCTCAGGAGAAAACGATGAGAAACAGGAGCCATAAGCTGAAATCTCCTTTTTGCCTCACATTTATCTCATTTATGGCTTAAGAAACAAATGAGCCAGAGATGAGAGCTCAAACTTGGATTATGCTTTCCTCTGGGGGAGGCCGTGGAGGTGGAGGTAATTTGAAAACCTACAGCTGTACAACCTGCAATGACAGCTACCACATACCACATTCACGCTATTTCACAAATCAATCAATCACAGATTAAGCCTAACAAAACTTTTGTCATGAGCTTTTATGTTATTTTCAAATCTTATATAATATGACTGACCAAAGGTAACGTGATATTTCATTTTGTCCGTATCGCCCGGTTCTAGACCCAGGACAATCCAGATTTGGGGCTGTCTGAGGATGAGGAGGACATCCCAGTGCCCCGAAAGGTGCGTCGCCATCAGGCCAACTCCCAGCACCAGAACATGACGGCCTTCCAGGAGAGTCTGGTGTTGGCAATGGCGGAGACCGCTGGACCCTCTGTCCCTCACACTGTTCCGCAGGCTCTGGATGGGGACGACCACTACTTTCTGGGCATTGCCCACACAGTTAAGACGTTTTCGGCCAGGGGGAAGGCTGTGGTAAAGTTGAACATACTGCAGGTAGTCAACAATCAGTTGTTCAATGAACTGGGAGAGCAGGGACTGTAGTGTGCTTTTTTTTTTGTAAAAAAAAAAAACACACTACAGCTCCCCTCCAAAACACACTACACCTAGCCTAGCATTGGCCAGACTGATAGCGTGGATTCACACTCACGTTCCTCCCCGGTATCAGTCTGGACTTTGGCCCATAGGGAGCGAGTATGAGAAATCAGAAAATGATTTGGATACTTTTCACTGTTGTACGGACAGCAGTTGAAACGCATTGATGATTTCTCATACTTGCTCCCTTGCGCCGAAGTCCAGACTGATACCGGGGAGGAACGTGAGAGTGAATCCATGTTATCAGTACACAGTACACACTACACCTCCCCTCCCAGCTCATAGCGCTGCACCAAGTGCCGCGATATGAGCTTGTAGATCTGCTATTCTGGGGGATTCCACAAATGTGTTCTAAATCCTAACAGTTTTTTGAAGGAAGTTATATTGCAAAAATATATTGTGGTTCTCAAACTTTTTCATGTCAAGGACCCCCAAAATGTATTTGGCCATGGACCCGCATCTGAAAATAGTTTTGTTCCAGGGACCCCCAGAAGCAAAGATTTGAGTTAAAAATGTTGTCTTTAAAAAATAAATAAATATATACATAAATATATTCAACGATTTTCAAAAATAGCAGATCTACAAGCTCATAGCTCAAGCTCATAGCACGGCACTCTGTGCCGCGCTATGAGCTTGAGCTATGAGCTTGTAGATCTGCTATTTTTGGACATTCTCCTCTGACCTGTGGCAAGGCTTTTTTGCACTATTGTTTGGTGACCTTGTAGGTCGGCTATTTATTTTGTTTGTTTGCTTTTTCTTACTTTTCAAATAATTGCACTGGAGTAAAAGTACAATATGTAGTGGAGTAGAAGTATTGGAAATTGGAAGTACTCCAATAAAGTTAAAATACCTAATAATTGTTACACAGTACTTGAATGCAGATGTTATTTTTTGTATTGTTATTAAACATGTTCTTGCATAACTGCATTGCACAGTGATTCCTTCTGCCAAACAATTTAATCAGTGTGCCAGGAATACTCAAAATATTACATTTATTTGAAAATGGCCGGTTCTTAAAAAGGCCCATGTGTGCTCGTGCATATTCTACATATTTAGGAAAGTTTGACATGTACTGGTGTAGAATTACCTGCTCTTTCATCTGAATACGAGTGGCCCTTTTATGAGCCCTTTTATGTGCTTGTGCATACTTGTTACTTAATGGAATTTCTTTAGGAAAGGGGGGTTTTCATATGTTTAGTAGAATTATACTCTTTCATTGGAATATGGAGGTGGCTCTTAAAAGAGCCTTTGTGTTGGACTAGGCCACGCCATCCTGCCAAGGAACAGCACCCACTCCAGAGAAGTACGAGGCGAAGCAATCTCTCCTGAAGAGGGGCTCTCGAGCAGCGTTGTTGTTGCCCACTTTGCCAAGCCTACGAAGCCCCGGAGCCTCTCCCTCCACGGGCAGGTCCACAGCTGGTCGTCGAGCAGCAGCAGGTCCACGGCTGGTGCGTCTCCTCATGAAGTTGTGCAGGATGCACGTGGCCTTGATGCAGGCATCTGCATTGTCTGGGTGGAGGGGAATGACTCGATGGTACATCCTCCACTGGCCTACCAGGATGCCGAAGGCGTTCTCCACCACCAGTCTGTCACGGGACAGCCGGTAGTTGAAGACCCTCTGCTTCCTGGTGAGGTGAACCCCGGGGAATGGCCGCATGAGGTTGCGGCGAAGAGGGAAGGCCTCATCTGCCACAAAGACATGGGGTTGCCGGCCCAAGTCTTCTGCCCCAGGAAGCGGAGCGTCTCCAGGGAGGTAGAGGGTGCCATCCACCAGGCGCTGACCAAAGGCAGAGTGTGCCAGAATCCCACCGTCGCTGGAACCTCCATAGCTGCCGACGTCGACCACCAGGAAGTTTTTATCAGCATCCACAACTGCCAAGAGGACCAAGGAGAAAGTCCCCTTGTAGTTGTGGAACTGTGAGCCGGTTGCCGGGGGGGCCTGGATGACGACATGCTTCCCGTCTATGGCTCCGACACAGTTTGGGAAGTTCCAACGTCGCTGGAAGGTAGCAGCGATGGCACGCCAGTCATCTGTGGTGGGTACAGCCATGAAGTCACCAACCAGACACTCCCAGATGGCTTTGGCAACCTCTGGCACCAGCCCAGACACAGTGGAGATGCCCACACGGTAACTGCCAGCTATGGTCCGGTAGCTGTCTCCAGTGGCCAAGAAGCTTGAAAACACAATTGAAAAATATTTAGTTATTAGGTTTCGAGAGCCTATCAGGCTTCGAACCCTATTACATCTGTAAGAGTTCATTATTCTTCCGCCGGTTTTGCCAGTTCTGGCCTAACCGCGTGGTCACTTTTTATGAAATTCGGCAATATGGTAGAGGGCTATGCCAAACGGCGAAAACCCGAAACTCACAAACATTGGCCAAAGGGTGGCGCTGTAGCACTCAATTGAAATATGCCAACTTTGAACAGGTACAGCTCATGCCCTGTTCGACCTACAGCCATGAAACTTCGATACACACATGCGTCTCCTCATGCCTAACAACTTTCACTGTTTGACTTTTGACCTCTGACCTTTAGATCTCCCACCATTTCGAATTCTATGAAAAGCAGTAAAAAGCAGTAAAAAGCCTACTCCTCCTGGGATTTATGAGCAATCTGTACGAAACGGTATACACATGAACTTTGGACCAATGCCGACAGACGTAACCAAGCGGATTTTCCATAAGTGAAAACGTTAAGCTTTTATAAGCCAATGAAAATTGCAGCTTTTTTTAAATTATTCATCTGCCCCTAACACATACATGCAGACTCACATTTGTTTGACACTTTGCAATATTGTAGAGGGTCCTTCCAAGTATCACTGAAACCAATCTTACTCCAATTGGTCAAAGGGGGGCGCTATAGCAATTTTTTGAAAATGCAAACTTTAAACAGGCAAAAGTCATGCCTCGTTTGGCCGACAGCCGTTAAACCTGCTTACACATGTGCCTTGACTCATGAGGAACACATGTATCACTTTGACCAGTAAGCTCTGCCCTTAGATTGTCTGCAATTTTGAGCAGTTTGAAAAAACATTTAAATCCAGGATTTCTGAGCAATTTGCATGAAACTGTGTCAAATACATGTTTGAGGCCCTTTTTCACAGGTTCAGGTGTGTTGGTTCAATAGCTTGATCGCTTAATCATCTGCCTTGAAACCATAGGGTAGCCGGTTCGAATCCCACCTCAGGTAGACTTAATTATAATTGCATTGCACACAACATGACCATATCAATGAATACATGTGCAATTGTTAAAGATGACGAGAAATGAATACTTGAAAGTAGTTATTTTCAATGTATGACGTACTTCATTCGCGCTTTTGTTTTGTTTTGTTGGATTCTCCCTTTTCACTGTCTAAGGCTGTGTATTGGATAGCTCCACCAGTAGAGTGTGAGCCTCATGTGCCAAAGGTCCCTGGTTCGAATCCCACTTATTACAGTTCACATTTAAATTGCATTGTACAAAACATGACCCTGTTAATTCAGACATGTGCAATGTTTAGACAATAACACGAAATGCTTTTGAGAGTAGTTGTTTTTTATGTATGACATACTTTCTTGTGAAAATAGCCGATCTACAATCTCACACCTTTTTAGATAGCAACGCGTTGTGAGCTTGTAGATCGACTATTTTCCACTAGTTTCCATTCCGAAATATATTGAGCAGTTTGAAAAACATTTAAACCAAGGATTTCTGAGCAATTTGCGTGAAAGTGTGTCATGTGTGTAAACTCCCTTTTCACTAGTACAGGTCTGTTGGCCCAATGGCTTAATCATCTGCCTTGAAACCACAGGGTTCCTGGTTCGAATCCCACGTCATGTAGAATTCATTATAATTGCATTGCACACAACATGACTGTATCAATGAATGCATGTGCAATTGTTAACCAGTAAACTCCGCCCTTAGATTGTCTGCAATTTTGAGCAGTTTGAAAAACATTTAAATCCAGTATTTCTGAGCAATTTGCGTGAAAGTGTGTCATGTGTGTGAACTCCCTTTTCATCAGTTCGGGTCTGTTGGCCCAATGGCTTAATCATCTGCCTTGATACCAGAGCGTCGCCGGTTCAAATCTCACCTCATGCAGACCTCAACTCAATTGCATTACACACAACATGACTGTATCAATGAATAAACATGCAATTGTTAAATGAAACGCTTATTGAGAGTAGTTGTTTTCAATGTATGATGTACTTCATTCCCTCTTTTGTTTTGTTTTGTTTTGTTGGATTCTCCCTTCTCACTGACCAAGGCTGTGGATTGAATAGCTTGATCAATACAGTGTTAGTCTCATGTGCCAAAGGTCCACGGCTCAAACCCCACTTGTCACAGTTTACATTTAAATTGCATTATGCAAAACATGACCCTGTTAATTCAGACATGTGCACTTTGCTCTCTCTCTCTCTCTCTCTCTCTCTCTCTCTCTCTCTCTCTCTCTCTCTCTCTCTCTCTCTCTCTCTCTCTCTCTCTCTCTCTGTCACAGTCTGTCTGTCTGCCTGTCTGCCACTCTGTCACTGTCTGTCTGTCTGCCAGTCTGCCACTCTGTCACTGTCTGTCTGTCTGTCTGTCTGTCTGTCTGTCTGTCTGTCTGCCTGTCTGCCAGTCTGCCAGTCTGCCACTCTGTCACTCTGTCACAGTCTGTCTGTCTGCCTGTCTGCCACTCTGTCACTGTCTGTCAGTCTGCCAGTCTGCCACTCTGTCACTGTCTGTCTGTCTGTCTGCCAGTCTGCCACTCTGTCACAGTCTGTCTGTCTGTCTGCCAGTCTGCCACTCTGTCACTGTCTGTCTGTCTGCCAGTCTGCCAGTCTGCCACAGTCTGTCTGTCTGCCAGTCTGCCAGTCTGCCACTCTGTCACTGTCTGTCTGTCTGCCAGTCTGCCACTCTGCCACTCTGTCACAGTCTGTCTGTTTGTCTGTCTGCCACTCTGTCACAGTCTGCCAGTCTGCCAGTCTGTCACAGTCTGCCAGTCTGCCACTCTGTCACTGTCTGTCTGTCTGTCTGTCTGTCTGCCAGTCTGCCAGTCTGCCACAGTCTGTCTGTCTGCCAGTCTGCCACAGTCTGTCACAGTCTGCCAGTCTGCCAGTCTGCCACTCTGTCACAGTCTGCCACTCTGCCAGTCTGCCACTCTGTCAAAGTCTGCCAGTCTGCCAGTCTGCCAGTCTGCCACTCTGTCAAAGTCTGCCAGTCTGCCAGTCTGCCACTCTTGTCACAGTCTGCCAGTCTGCCATTATTCTCGAAACCGCTAATTGCTGCTTGCAGCTATATTTATTATTATCATTGTTATTATCATTATTATTATATATTATATTATATTATATTATATAGAGCAAAAGGTCATCTTGTTTTGTTTTGTACTAAAATGAATGCACCACAAGTCAAAAGTACAATATTTGCTTCCTCAATGTAGCAAATAGTTTTAACATTTTTTAGTTTTTTTTTTACTGTAGGCCTAGTAGAAGTCAAATCATCGACAAATGGAAATACTCAAGTTAGGTAAAATTACTCTAAATTGACCTGAACACATTACTACTTTAGCATCATGTACATTGTTGATTTCGACCACATAAGAATATTACAGAAAACGTAAATAGCACTTCACTGGGTTCTAGAATACGCTATAAGCAAAATAAATAAACAACTACACTTATTTGCATGTTGCTAGAATTAAAGAGATCTCACCGGAGACAAATTGCGAGCCGTTCAGCTGGGGGTATCGCTCGGCAGTAATTTGTGTCCATCCTGGCAATGCGTGGTCCCACTCTTGCCAATAGCTCCTCAAACTGGGCCACAGAAAGCCTGAAAGCTTCTTGGAAACGGGTTCGATCCAACATCTGCTCCCGAACCAGCGTGTGAAATTCACCCCACTCGAACCGGGTCTGGAGGATACTGTGGACCCAGATAGACCGCTCAGAGCGCTGGCAAGGCAGGGGTTGCTCCCGCGTTTCCTCATCTTCCAGGGCGGCAAGGATGATCAAAAGCCTCCGACGTGTGATCCGCTGCTGATGATCCATGTTATCGCTATGACAAGAGTCTTGAAAACCCCTTTATTTATACCATTTGTTGCCCGCGAAAAGTAAAAGTGAGGGAAAGTTTTGTGAGGGAATCATTTCCATTGGTTTGTTGCGTTCAGGCATCAATGAATCGCTTCATCTCATTGCAAAAGTTGACAGATAGATGGATAAATCACATAAATCAGAATATAGACCTATGCATATGATAGATATAGATAGTTTATAATAATAATAACTGATAGGCCTATAGCACACACACACACACACACACACATATTATATATATATATATATATATATATATATATATATATATATATATATATATATATATATATATATATATATATATATATATATGAACATTACACATTGTGAGCTTGTAAATGTCCGAAATGTATATAGGGTTGAAGTGGTTTTGTAATAATAATCAAAATCCACATAGTAACTAACTAGTAACTGAAGTTTTCAAGTGTGTGTGTGTGTGTGTGTGTGTGTGTGTGTGTGTGTGTGTGTGTGTGTGTGTGTGTGTGTGTGTGTGTGTGTGTGTGTGTGTGTGCGCGCGCGTGTGTGTGTGTGTGTGTGTGTGTGTGTGTGTCAGTCAGCTCGGCCTGGGGATAATATATATATATATATATATATAATAATAATGTCGCTCCAGTATAGCGAAGCAACAAACTATGAATTAAAGTGCTACTACTTTAGCTATGAACAGGCATGCATATAAATCCTGCGAGCCCGCCGAGCCCTCTCCCCTGGGGAGAGGCGAGGGGCTCCCGCTGTCATCTCTGCGGTGAGACAAGCAGCAGGCCGACAGTCCGCGGAAAACCGGGACATTTTTAGCGGTGCCAGCCGCTCTGCTCTTGACTATGTCCGTCCGTATGTCCGTTTGTCCGTTTGTCCGTTTGTCCGTTATGTCCGTTTGAGCACGGGCTTTAAACAGCTATAACTCCAGTTGGCAGCATGCCAGCAAGTCCAAATTTGGTATGTGGACTTACACCACCAATTGGGACGAGCATTGATTGCTGAAGCCCCGCCCCGCCCTATTATAGCGCCACCAGGAGGCCACTGGCTTTAAACAGCGCTTTACACAGCTATAAATCCAGTTCGCAGCATGCCAGCAAGTCCCAATTTGGTATGTGGACTTACACCACCAATAGGGACGAGCATTAATTGCTGAAGCCCCGCCCGCCCTATTATAGCGCCACCAGGAGGCCACTCATCAAAGGCACCGCTTCCTTCACACAGGGTGGGATTTTTTTCTTTTAACTTGTTAATTTGTGTATATAAAATATAGATTCCCTGTCGAATCTCCTAATTACACCAACAATGTATTTAATCAGTGTATATATAATGATGTCGCTCCACTAATAGCGAAGCATCAAACTATGAAATAAACTGTCTGTCTACGAGCTCCGGCCTTGGAGGTAGCGGGACTCCCGCAGTCACCTCTGCCCCGAGACAGCAGCTGCTGAGCGGCTCATGGAGAGCAGTGTGGGGGGGTAGCGACCAGACGGCCCGTTCAGTTATTTAGCAGCTTGTTTATAAACATTCTGTAGATTTTTTTTCCATAAATAGGTTATGTAGTAACTAAATATAGACTTATTTCTCATCTGCAGCTGCTATTTTTCATTTTTGACTTCATAATGCGTTCTGCTTCGCACAGCCCGTTTTCGTCTCGCCTCGAAAAAGCTCACTTGAGGTGACTTGAGTGACAGCTCCTTGGACACGCCAAGTTTGATCAAAAAACGCCAAGTCAAATGGAGTATAGGCGTTTTTTTATAAAGGCGTTATTTTGGTGTGAACGCAGCATTACGCACCTGCTTGAAATTAATGCATAAACATAATTATGACCGGTATTTTTATCAGATGTCCGATAAATTTGAATCATTCCGGACATTGGGACCGGCAGGGTCACACTAGGACTTTAATCTGCCGGTCCCAATGTCTGGAATGATTCAAATTTATCGGACATCTGATAAAAATACCGGTCATAATTATGTTTATGCATTCATTTCAAGCAGGTGCGTAAATACAGCCTAACACATAGGCCTACAGCATTATATTTTGGATTGAGCTATTTGAACATGAACCATCATAATATACACATTTTATATAGCAGGGTCATCTTACACAAATACATTAATTACCTACATTACCATTTGCGCATGCTGCGTGCCTAATGGTTTCTCAATAATCAATTGCGTTTGTATGCATTTTCTAATCAAAGGGCAGATTTCAGATGAATCCTTCATAACGTGGCTCAGCTGACCTGTTAGGGCAATAAATATAGACCACTACTCACTCACAGGAGGTTATACTGTATAATTAGACAGTGGATGCGGTCCGTGCGTCTAGTTGGGACAGCCGTGGGAAAGTTGATGAGTTGTGAGAATCTTGTCGTCTCCTCATAGAGCTATTCAGTTCAAAGTGGTAACGTATTAACGTGTCCACCTCATAGAGTTAAAAATAGGTCCACGATTATGATTAACGTCATGTTTCACCTCGATGCCATAGTTGCAGTAGCCTATAGCTGTTGTGAAGAGTATATACGCATCTGTGTTAGATTTCATCTTCAACCCGCACTGTTGTTAAACTGTAGGGCAACTTGCCAACTTTACTCACACGTGCCATTGTATTAGCCTAGTATCTGTGACATATTCTAACTAGTAATGATACAACTTGTGTGTGACTGGCTGTTAAATACACAACTTTATATAATGTAACTTGTAACCGGACCGCAGACTGCCGAGACCGCTGGCTACGCAGCAGCAGCAACAACTAGCTCTCTTCTTTTTCCTGTTGTACCTTCACAATAAAGTGTCTCCCATTTACCGCTCAATGCAGCACATTTTACACTGGTTATTATTAACAGGAAATAGGTGTAACCTAACAGCGTGTGACAAACTCTTTTCTCTCTACGTCTAGTACGTCTCTCTCTCTCTCTCTCTCTCCCAGAAACACACGCACGCTGTTAAGAGAGAAAGAGAGAGAGAGAGAGAGAGCTTGCAAAGCAGAGGATTTGAAATGTGCCTAATTTTGCGGTGATAATTAATGAACAGCCGTGTCATTATCAACCGGTCAGGATGTCTGGAGAGATTTATTTGTTCCGGTCTTTGTCATTAAAAAACGGTCAAAACCAGCAATTATCGGACTAACGCGACCTCTGACACAAACACACACGCACACACACACACACACACACACACACACACACACACACACACACACACACACACACACACACACACACACACACACACACACACACACACACACACCTGCACCTCCAGTCGGCGTTTTTATTTATATATATATATATATATATATATATATATATATATATATATATATATATATATATATATATATATATATATATATAGCAGTCACATCATGAGATAAACGTTCATTCAACACCTCCTCCATTTTGTTTTGTAAGTTCAGTGGTCTCCATTTTGATGTGTATGGTCATGTGTGTGTGTGTGTGTGTGTGTGTGTGTGTGTGTGTGTGTGTGTGTGTGTGTGTGTGTGTGTGTGTGTGTGTGTGTGTGTGTGTGTGTGTGTGTGTGTGTGCGCGCGCGTGTGCGCGAGCGTCTGTCTGTCTGTCTGTCTGTGTGTGTGTGTGTGTGTGTGTGTGTGTGTGTGTGTGTGTGTGTGTGTGTGTGTGTGTGTGTGTGTGTGTGTGTGTCTTCATGCTGCAGCTCCTCCGACAGGAAGCTAAAGCTCCTAAGGTGTGAATTTACATCAAAACCACGTGATGAAGAGATACGATGAGCTGACGTGTCACTAATGAACACACAGTCGACAGCGAGTGTTGATCACAGTCACAATCAGAACCAGTCGGTGAAGATCGGTGAAGTTCCAGTTGAGAATCCAGTGTGAGTGAATCCAGACATGGGTCAAACAGGGATAGTGTTGTTCCTTCTGCTCTTCAGCTCAGGTAAACACTTTGATATGACACTTGTTGATTGATGTGGATGTGAAAGAATACATGATGCTTAAACAACATCAGTACTGCTGCCTGCGTCACTGCATGTTATCACGCACTGTTTGTTTGTGTGTGTGTGTGTGTGTGTGTGTGTGTGCGTGCGTGCGTGCGTGCGTGCGTGCGTGCGTGCGTGCGTGTGTGCCGGCATGTCGTGAAGTGTATTTTTTTTTGTATTTTTTTTACTTGACTGGAGTTGTGCACTTGATTAGAGTTGTGCAGTGGCATATTCATAATGTTAAGTTAAAATGTATGGCCTATTCAAAATGTTAAGTTAAAATGTATGGCCTATTCAAAATTTTAAGTTAAAATGTATGGTCTATTCATAATGTTAAGTTAAAATGTATGGTCTATTCATAATGTTAAGTTAAAATGTATGGTCTATTCATAATGTTAAGTTAAAATGTATGGCCTATTCATAATATTAAGTTAAAATGTATGGCCTATTCATAATATTAGGTTAAAATGTTTGGTCTATTCATAATGTTAAGTTAAAATGTCTGGCCTATTCATAATGTTACGTTAAAATGTATGGCCTATTTGTATGGCCTATTCATAATGTTAAGTTAAAATGTATGGCCTATTCATAATGTTGAGTTAGAATGTATGGCCTATTCATAATGTTAAGTTCAAATGTATGGTCTATTCATATGGGGCTTGTTCTGCTTCATTGATAGTCCACAGTGTAGAGATAGTAAGCAGGGACTGAGAGTCAGGGAGTGACATGCAGCAAAGGTCCACCGGGCTCAGGAATTGAACCAGGGACTCACTATCAGACATTAGAGCTTACATGGTACACACTTAACGATCGATGGCCCCTAAATGTGTGAAGTCAATCTATTCAACACAGACCTCTGTCTTCAGCATTGTTTTTTCATGAGCGTGGCTTCATTACATATTGAATTTATTGTTTTTTTATATAGTTACGTTTTATCAACAGTATTGTATTTTTTGAGGTTTATAGAGTTTTGTCATCATCAATATTGTATTTATTGGAGTTACATTGTGTCATCATGCCGGTCATGGCATACAGTGTGCGTGCGTGCGTGCCAGGGTTTCCTTTAGGCATTTTTTGGGCCGGCCACCTTGACCGACAGGATTATATTTTACCGGCCAAAGAATAAATGTATCGGCCATAGTATAATTAACGTCACATGCATGTTTGCGGATGCACAACTGATCATTACACCTTGTTACGTTAGCGCTGCGCTTCTCTCCACTTTGTCACAGATGCAATCTATTTTTCATAGTTAACTAAATTATATCTATCTGCTCCATCATGCAGAGATTGCCAAACAATAAGTGAATTAAAGTGGCCGTGAGTGAACTGCTGCACGACACCGTATGTTGCACAGTATAAACAAATTATTATATGTTTCTCATTCAACCTTGATATGCAAAACCTACAGCTTTTTTAATGTTATACATGAATGATGGCGCAAGGGAGGTTGATTACTTGCCTTAGTTGCCTGCAATGTGTGTCACCAACTTTTACCACTTTATCCATTGCAGACAGACAGTCACTGTGCTTGCTTGTTTAATATCCACGACCCATACGAGTTCATTCTGGTTTTGACTGGTTTTATAATCGTCGATTGAGTTCGGCTTGGTTCAGATTCTACCACTTCGGGACCCCGGTTCTGTCGAGCGAACCACCCGTACGCAGCTCTGATTAGGTGACGCAGCTGTGTAAAGCTTCATTTGTGCTTTGCCGTATGGCGGTGTTGTTGCGTATCGAAAATATCAGACATACAAGCTCCCAACGCGGCGCGTTGCGACGTGTTGTGAGCTTGTATTTTCAACGCGCAACACCATGGTATGAAGAATAGGCTGATCTATCAGATAACTGCAGCGCACTGTCTGTGAGGCACACAACAGCAGCGGCTGTCGGGAATGAACGCACACTGACATTGTCAGATCATGATAACAACTCTAAATGATTATGATGGGTTTTAATGTTTGTACTACTTTATCTAAATAATAATAATAATAATAGGCTTAAATGATAAAATATCCTATTAACAGCATTTTCACCAGCCGGCCACGTGGCCGGTGATGTTTATAATTAACGGCCAATTAAACATTTTATCGGTCAATGGGCGATAAATACCGGTTAACGGAAACACTGGTGCGTGCGTGCGTGTGTGTGTGTGTGTGTGTGTGTGTGTGTGTGTGTGTGTGTGTGTGTGTGTGTGTGTGTGTGTGTATGTGTGTCATAGTGGATCCATTGACATGTACAGATGTACATTGTGTGATTTATGCTCAGTGTAACAGTATATACAGTACAGTGCATATTGACATCATCATGAACACCATGGAAGATGTTTGTTTTGACTTTTTGTTTTGTTTTGTTGTGATGCTCATGGTTGAAACTAGGTCTCTACAGTGTGTGAATTTACATTACAGCGCTAGTTCTCAAACCTTTTAATTTCAAGGACTCCCTTGGGTGTTCAAATGGAACCAAATGGACCCGTAAGGTTCCATTCGGTTCTATTTGTACACTCCCAGAGTCACAGATCTATAAGCGTTCATTTGGTTCCTTCTGTAACTATCATCGTTTAGCTGGGGATACCCTGGACCCCTCCAAGGACCCCTGGGGTTCCCCTGGAGATCTCCGGACCCCACTTTGAGAACCACTGCATGAAAATACATGCATGAGGTCTTATAATGGTATTTGGTTGTTTGAGTTTTTTTTTATCCATGTGGATTGTTGTGTTATTGTGTGTGTGGTTCATCATGGTACACACACTGTTGTGTTATTGTGTGTGTGGTTCATCATGGTAAACACACTGTTGTGTTATTGTGTGTGTGTGGTTCATCATGGTAAACACACTGTTGTGTTATTGTGTGTGTGGTTCATCATGATACACACTGTTGTGTTATTGTATGTGTGGTTCATCATGGTACACACACTGTTGTGTTATTGTGTGTGTGGTTCATCATGGTGTACACACACTGTTGTGTTATTGTATGTGTGGTTTATAATGGTACACAGACGGGTCACATATATTTATACAAAGCCTTTTGGCTTTTGGGAACACCCCAGACAGTCGAAGCATGGCCGCCCACCCTAGAGCCTGGGTCTGCCTGATGTTTCTTCCAGTTAAGGGGGAGTTTTTCGTTGCCACTGTCACAAAATTGCTTGCTCAGGGTGGGACAATGTAGGGTCTCTGCTCTACATGTAAAGTGTCTTGAGACAACTTGTTGTGATGTGAGACTTTAATACAATTGAATTGAATTGAATTTTGAAGTTATAATGGGTTGTATAGGAAGGGGGGCGTGTGTGCTAAAATGAACATCAAATATCTAAATACTGAATTAAGCAACTGAGCAGTCTGAAATTATGGGACCCAAGTGGGCTTGTCTGCAGGTTCCACATGGGCCCCACCTATGTTTGCCCTTATGGGCTTGAAGTGGGTTCTGACTGGGCCTTAGAGATGCTCCAACAACTGGGAGATTTATGTGAGACCCATGTAGTCCCCATTAATGGCTAAATGCAGGCTGAAATGATGGGTCCCAAGTGGGCTTGTCTGCGGGTTCCACTGTGTATGACTCAGTGCAGCATTTGATTCAAATAGGCTATATAGATGTAGGCTGGGTGTGGCTGTGATCACCCATTTATTTAATATCTATATGTGTATATGTGAGATGTGCAGTCTTTATTTTCATGTGTGACAGTGATTAGAGGCAGAGCAGATCAAGTAGTTGTTCAGCAGATTCTGGACAGTCCAGATGAAACTTATCAGGACAAACTACTCTCCAGTGTAATCTCCAAGGTACTTATATATTTATTCTCAGCAGTGGCGTCTTTGCATGTTGATGTTTGGGAACCACATCCAACACATAAACACACAGAGGCTGTGTGTGTGTGTGTGTGTGTGTGTGTGTGTGTGTGTGTGTGTGTGTGTGTGTGTGTGTGTGTGTGTGTGTGTGCGTGTGTGTGTGTGTGCGACTGTGCGTGTGGCGGCCGATCTACACCAGACTTTTCAAAGAGCGCATATGCGCCGCGCGTACATCGCTTTTGTTTGGAACCAATTGATATCAATGATAGCAGCTGCAGGCGCGGATATGCGGGTCCCGCATGCTTTAAAATAGGACTGGAAAAGTGCATGTGTGCGTGTGTGTAGATTGGCCGTGAGTCTGTGTGTGCGTGCGTGCGTGTGTGTGTGTTGAGGGAGTGAAGGGGGGGGGGGGGGGGGGGGTTGAAGTTGAAGCAGAAGCAGACAAACTACTGCTTCCTGTGGTGAGAGGGGGTGGAAGGAGAGAACAGTGAATTCACATCAGCAGTGCTATGCTGCTACTTGACTATCAGCAGTGCTATGCTGCTACTTGACTATGAAAGCATCCATGATATTAGGTTGATTAGAGTTATGCCGTGGTCTATTCATAATGTTACATTAAAATGTATGGTCTAGTCATAATGTTAAGTTAAAATGTATGGTCTATTCATAATAAGTTAAAATGTATGGTCTATTCATAATGTTAAGTTAAAATGTATGGTCTATTCATAATGTTAAGTTAAAATGTATGGTCTATTCATAATGTTAAGTTAAAATGTATGGTCTATTCATAATGTTAAGTTAAAATGTATGGTCTATTCATAATGTTAAGTTAAAATGTATGGCCTAAATGTTAAGTTAAAATGTATGGCCTATTCATAATGTTAAGTTAAAATGTATGGCCTGTATGGGTCTTTTTCTGCTTTATTCCATTCTTTATTGATAATCCACAGACACCTCTGTCTTCAGCCTTTTTTTTTATTTCATGAGTGTGGCTTCATTACGTATTGAATTTAATATTTTAATATAGCTACATTGTATCATCGGTATTGTATTTTTTGGGGTTTATAGAGCTACATTGTGTCATCGTGGCCGTCATGGCAAGCAGGTGTGTGTGTGTGTGTGTGTGTGTGTGTGTGTGTGTGTGTGTGTGTGTGTGTGTGTGTGTGTGTGTGTGTGTGTGTGTGTGTGTCATAGTGGATTCATTGACATGTCTTTTTTGTCTCCGCCAGGCCGAAAGGCATGGCGAGAGAGTATGTTTTCCACCCCGTCCGTCAGTGTGTGTGTCCGTGTGTGTGTCCGTCCGTCCGTCTGTGACCAGCTAATTTCCGGCACCGTTGTCTTGATCGCAGCGAAACTGTGCACACACACTCCCTGGATGCCAATTCAGAACCTCTGCCCCAAATTTTTCTCATGGGCCTTTTATAGGGCCACCAGGAGGCCGATTTGTGCAAAACATATTTTTTGACAGTACTCCTACTCCTTCCAATTGTATCCACATTTCACACAAATCGGTACACATGATCTCTATATCTCTCTATATCTCTATATAGTCATGTGATCACGACACATGACTATATGATTTTTCATATTCCATACTGATTGGCTAAGATTGACATGTAAAGTTTGCATTATTGGCTTGTTTTGAACAAAATTCTGCAAATCATGAACGCACCGTCC
Organism: Gymnoscopelus microlampas; assembly: GCF_963454915.1. NCBI lineage: Eukaryota > Metazoa > Chordata > Actinopteri > Myctophiformes > Myctophidae > Gymnoscopelus > Gymnoscopelus microlampas. The sequence goes on along the minus strand of NC_139949.1, from coordinate 4,259,693 downwards.
AATTGCGCTCAAACTTTGCACGCACATTCACACTATGTTGAGGAACAAATGCCACCCTTTTAACATTGGCCTGTTATAGCACCACCAACATGTCTAATTTAGCAAAACACATGTTTTTAACAAAATGCCTCAAATTATGAATGCAGTGTCCGATTATCGTGCAAGGCCTAAGAAGAAATGGCACCCTTTTCACGTTGCGCCTATTATAGCGCCACCAGGAGGCCACAATAGCCTACCTGACATGGCGGAGACCTGTGCTCCGAGGAGCACTTTTTCTAGTTTATTTTATTTCAAGGACCCCCTTCCATTTGTAAACTCAAGAGTTACAGATTGCTAAGGGTCCATTTGGTTGCTCTTGTAACTGTCAATCATTTAGCTGGGGACCCCCTGGAACCTTCCTAAGGACCCCTGGGCCCCGGACCTCACTTTGAGAACCACTACATGACAGTACAAGCATGAGGTCTTATTAATGGTATTTGGTTGTTTGAGTTTGTTATCTGTTGTGTTATTGTATGTGTGGTGCATCATGGTAAACAGACAGGGCACATATTATATACAGCAGTATGGAGTCTCATATAATAATATCCCAGCCAACATGTCCATGTGGGGCCCATATGGGATAAATGGAGGTTGAAATTCTGGGTCCCAAGTGGACTTGTCTGCATGTTCCACTGCATATGAGAGTGTGTTTGATTCAAAGGTTGTAGACTGGCTGTGACTGTGACCCACCTTTTGGAAATCTACAGTATACGTTGATGTGTGACAGTGATTAGAGGCAGACCAGATCAAAGTAGTCTTTCAGTAGATTCTTGACAGTCCAGATGAAAATGACCAGGACAAACTTCCACCCCACGTCACTTCTCCTATACTTAAAACTCTACTGCTTGCTGATTGGCTTGAATCAATGGCTAGTCGACGGCCAGTTGTTGAATTCAACATAAAGAACTGTATTCAATTTGTTGAATTTATGTGAACATGCTGTCATTTTAGTGTCTGTCTACCTGTATGTCTGTGCTAATCTCAGGCACCGCTGGACCGACCGGCATGAAATCTTGCACACTCACTCCCGGGTTCCAGTAGTAGGCCAAGGAAGAACCTTCATCCCACATTTTTTTCAAATAATCCCCATGGTGGCCCTATAACAGGCATTATAAAAGCCATATAAAAGGATTTTTGGCCATTTTACGTTTTCTTCAACAAAAAAAATTGCTACTAGTCTGCTACAAGATTCATCTGTCAGATGTTTCTGATTTTATTCCGATTGGCTACGATTACCTTTCAAGGTTTGTGGGAGGGGCCCGTTTTGCACAAAATGTCACCGATCATGAACACAGCGCCCCATCAGCTCTAAATGTGAATCACACATAGGAGCCCCTAAACTAGCCTGGTAAACCCTCCCTCCGGAAATCTCATTTGTAATCTATTTCAGGAGTGAGTCTGGCATGATCGCCCATTCTGCAATTGTGGCTGTGGGCTGGAGTTGGGCGGGAGTAATACCGTTGACTGACAACCCCTTCAGCCAATCAGCAGTGTCCCACTTCAGCCAGTGCATTTTTACCACTTCCAGACTAATGTGAAGCAACGGGACTTTTGAGACGGCCATGCCCAAAATAGGTTGCCTTATTCGGATACATGTGTCACTGCCCGCCCCTGCCGGTTCTCTACATTTTTATTTTTAAATAGGCTCTGTCATGATTAATTGACCACATGTATGAAGTTACACAACTAAATTCTATCCAAACGTTTGCTAGTTTTATGTGAGTTCTGATATAAATCCCAGTTCCTCACTGTATTTAAACAGATACACCACAACCAGCTGTTACACTGAAGCTCATTTAGTTTTTTATGTTTTTCATCAGCTCTCCAGGCTGAACCATCACACAACACAAAAGGTAAGTCAGTCAGTCAGTCAGTCAGTCAGTCAGTCAGTCAGTCAGTCAGCCAGTCAGCCAGTCTGTCTGTCTGTCTGTCTGTCTGTCTGTCTGTCTGTCTGTCTGTCTGTCTGTCTGTCTGTTTGTTTTCCTGTGTCCAGGGGAAAACAACAAAAGAGAGAGAGAGTTCTATTTGTCTCATACTCATCCATGTATGAACAGTGAAATATTGTAATGATATACAGCAGTCTTGCTTTGCAGGGTGTGTGGATTTTTAAATGTAAACCAACTCAAATGTAATGTCTAACTTGCTCCAGAGGTGGAGCCCTTCCTCATCGTAGCCAACGACTACAACCTGATGAAGATCAATTTTGACGGCTCCAGCTCCACAGAGCTCAAACAGGTGAAAACCATTAGACATAACAACACACCCTGTGTAATGCTATACAATATTCTACACACACTGCTTTTGAAATGCTGGAATGTATTCATGTCTGAGACTAACACAGTGATGTGGTGTGACAGGGCTTTAACTGGGCAGTGGCTCTGGACTTTGACTATCAGCAGCAGATGATCTACTGGAAAGAAAGGAAGAGGATCAGTCGCATGCACATCAGTGGCAGTGACGTCCAGGTCAGTGTGACATTAGGGACTTTAAGCTTTCTGTTTTTCAGTACGGCGACGCCAGGCGGAGTGCGGCTGCTATGACGCAATCGCCGTCGCAGTCAAAATCGTTAAGCAAGCAGCCGTCGGCGACGGGTTCCCACCCCTTTTTGGTTTCCATGGTGACGCGTCTATGTCTGTAGAAGGCTACTGAAAGGTTTTGAAGGCAAAAACTTGCTAAAAGTTGGCGGTTCTGTCAAGGAATTGAAATAACTTACTTTTGAACAGTTTGGTAACTGTTCCGTGAATTCGTTTAGACTAGACTATAATTAGCCATGCTCATACCTACAAACAACGCGTCAAAAGCACTAAAATCACTCACCTATTTTTGACGTTGTAGACACTACGTGGAACGGTAGCTTCTGGCGTAGTAAAATAGGCTGCGGCGACGGCAGGTTTATCTATCGAGCGCTGATCATTTCCGGTTACCGTAGTCCTCTGCCGTAGCAGTCCATTGCTTAAACTCCGTAATGACAACGATGAGGATGAATGACAGGGAAGGGAAACTAAATGAACAATACTCATATAATGTAAATACAGACCAATTTGCATGAGTCCCGAGTAGATATCTTAGTTTTTTTTTTTAATTATAATTCTATATCATTTTATATAATTAAATAAAGTAGTGTCGCATCGCAACGCGTAGTGAGCTTATAAATAGTCTATTTTCACTATAGTTCGGGTCTCAGGGACACATAAATGTATCTTTTGGGTCTCAAACTAAAACGTTTGGGAACCACTGAGTCAGTGTACAAAACATGTGCTCTTTATGAACTCAGATCTACAAGCTCACAGCATGTCGCGATAAAACGCGTTGTAAGCTCGTAGATCAGCTGTTTTTGAAAAGAAACATTCAAAATATTGAAAATATGTGCAAAGAAAGCTAAAGACTTTTGTGGAAAAAAATATACAATATCCTATTAAGGAAATAAGGCAAAACAATGCCGAAAGAATTGTATAAAACATATAACAATAAAACATGGTGAGTATATTCAAAATGTATGGTTCATTGACAGGTCCTTCACAACATGTTGATCAGAGATCCAACCAGTCTGGCTGTTGATTGGGTGGGAGGTAACCTGTACTGGTGTGACAGTGACACCATAGAGGTGTCCAAACTAAACGGGTCTTACAGAACAGTCCTGGTCAACACCGGTCTGGACCGGCCATACTCCATGGCTGTGGATGTACGCTACGGGTAAGAGCACTTTAACAAAAGGTCTAGAGGCGACCGAGCCTTCGCTGGGGTCGCCCCGAGGCTCTGGAATAGCCTTCCTTTTAATATAAGAGCCTCTCAGTCCATAGCCATTTTTAAATCACTATTCTCCCTGGCCTTTGAACACAGTTAAACAGTTACACCACAACTATTGTCTCTATACCTCACAATTTTCTGCTACGCTTTTTTTTAATCGCCACTTGTATTTTGTATTTTATATCGTATTTTTGCACTTCATAAATTGTAACATTGTTGTTTTGATGTGTTGTATAGCACTTTGGTTGGCCTTGGTCATTGTAATGTGCACTATAAATCAAATTTGAGTTAAGTTGAGTTGACTGTGGTGACAACCTCACACTGGCCCTCATTTATCAACGCGGTGCCGACCAAATAATGAGCGTACGGCGAGATCACCGCAACTTTCGGCATTCATCAATATATCCTGACGTTGGCAGCCTACGGTACGCTGAGATCTCACGTCTGGTCGATAGCAGTTGTTGACGTTGGCTGCGCCCGTGTATTCCATTCTAGACCTGCGGAGCAGCATTGTCTGACTGTCTGTCTGACATGCATCTGGACACATATCCACTCCAAAATGTATATCTACACTACTAAATAATCCCTGTGAAAATATAAGATTTATAAACTAATTTAAACGAACTGCCTTAACAGTCATTCGGTTAAGCTTGCAGATCTGGCTGCATTGGCTATTTGAAAATAGCAGATCTACAAGCTCACAACGGGTCGCATCGTGACGCGCTGTGAGCTTCATTCTCCCTGGCCTTTGAACACAGTTAAACAGTTACACCACAACTATTGTCTCTATACCTCACAATTTTCTGCTACGCTTTTTTTTAATCGCCACTTGTATTTTGTATTTTATATCGTATTTTTGCACTTCATAAATTGTAACATTGTTGTTTTGATGTGTTGTATAGCACTTTGGTTGGCCTTGGTCATTGTAATGTGCACTATAAATCAAATTTGAGTTAAGTTGAGTTGACTGTGGTGACAACCTCACACTGGCCCTCATTTATCAACGCGGTGCCGACCAAATAATGAGCGTACGGCGAGATCATCGCAACTTTCGGCATTCATCAATATATCCTGACGTTGGCAGCCTACGGTACGCTGAGATCTCACGTCTGGTCGATAGCAGTTGTTGACGTTGGCTGCGCCCGTGTATTCCATTCTAGACCTGCGGAGCAGCATTGTCTGACTGTCTGTCTGACATGCATCTGGACACATATCCACTCCAAAATGTATATCTACACTACTAAATAATCCCTGTGAAAATATAAGATTTATAAACTAATTTAAACGAACTGCCTTAACAGTCATTCGGTTAAGCTTGCAGATCTGGCTGCATTGGCTATTTGAAAATAGCAGATCTACAAGCTCACAACGGGTCGCATCGTGACGCGCTGTGAGCTTGTAAATCTGCTATTTTCAAAATATACGAGCGCTTCTGCGAGAGCATTTTCGGGAGTCCCGACCATCTTTTCATGGACAGTGAGGTCTACAAACTTACAGTAGCTTGATGTCCCATGTTATGGAGTTATGTCATAGAGAGTTATGTAGGCTACACAACCTGGCTGGGTTACCCGACGCTCCAATCTCTTGTTAACGTGGCGGCACGGGATCACTGCATTAGCCCGAGTCTCATGGGGGAAAGCCTACATGACTTTATTTAGTGTAACTCGAACGTGCACTGCTCGGTATGGGGTAAATAAATGGGTATACAAACGTATTCCATTCATGGCGATGTGATTGGTATCATAATATGTCATTCATGTAGGCTACAAGCCTGCCTACATGACAAAGATGGTACCACTACGCTACGGATTACATGAAAGACACAGTTGGGCGGGCGTGTGTGTGTGTGTGTGTGTGTGTGTGTTTGTGTGTGTTAGAGAGAGAGAGAGGCTTCTGCGTGTCCGTGTGTGGCGAGGCGAGCGGGGGAAACTCTTTCTTATTGGCTTTCCATGCTTTGTTTGGTCGTATTCTGGTTCTTCATGTCGTAAAAACGGGGCGTCTTGAGAATATTTAAGGGCGTGTTATTTAAATGACGCTCGTTTTCAGACGTGAGATTTATCAAAGCTCCGACCTAATGTACGTTAGGATTGGCTGTATAGGATAAATGTGACTTTGACGTTGGTGTATGGCCGCATTTATGGAAAAATATAAGCCGTTTTTTACGCTCCGTTGATAAATGAGGGCCACTGAATTTATCAACCATCCTAAAAAACACCATGGATACAAGAATACATAAAACGGATGCCTTTTCATTATTCTCGCGAGCCAGACTATTGCCTCACAACATTTTTAAATGCTTCCGTCATACAGTCTGGAGCACGAAAGCTCTGAAAATGATCAGAGGATAAAGCAGATGTGACGCCTCCTCCCCACTTTTGTTTCGTACAAATGTGTCCTAATATAAATATAAATGATCAAAGCATATTTAGCTTGCTGCTTATCAGGAATGGAAATTCTGATGTAAAATGTAAAGTATTTTTGTGAATGGAAATGACAAACAGCTTCCTTTCTCTGATTTGTAGTTCCATACTCTTTATAGCATTCAGAGATTGTGGAATAGTTGTCTGGCTACACAAGACTAACATTGCATCGTATTATGTTCTTCTTGCAGATCTAAGTTTAAAAAGTCACTGAAATGATTCATATAAAATGTTTTCAAAATATTGTAGTACAAGAACGATGTCAATAGTTTCATGTAAGTCGTGACTCACTGAAAAGTGCTCTAAATTGAGTGTGGAATTCTTTCTCGCGATTGGCTGTGCTTTCTGGAGCTCCTACTCCAAACATATTACACTTAAGTAGACAAAGTAAAACAAAGCATAAAAAACATGTAAAACATTTTCGTACAATGTATGAACCAAGGTTGTTGTGCATTTTTCATGATTTTTTATTTAGTTTTGATGTTTGTTTTAATACATTTTAGGGTTTGTTTTTTATTGCAATGTGGGGCAAGACTAAAAAAGCTCTGAAAAATGCTGAAAATAGCAAATCGTTGTGAACTTGTAGATCTGTTTTTTCACTATGTATGAATTAACATATGGCTATTGACAAAGACTAAAACTAAGGACATGTTCTCTATGATTTTCGTTAGTTTTGTAAACACACAATAAAGTTTCTGTTATTATCGTTTTTTGTAAAGCCTCGTTTTAAGTTTTTATTTCAGTTCATTAAAATGTTTTTGTTCTTCATTTTGAATCCTAGTTTGTGTTATTTCATTACTTTTAGTTAAAGGTAGGGTAAGTGATTTACTTTGGTTAAAATAAGTGTGAAATAGCTCTATATTCTGATAGTACTCATTGCTATAGAGTGTTTGTTCAGTAAAAGGAGTCTCCCATGTCTCTCCAGCTCTTTATTAAACAGAACATGCATTTTCAGTGCTCTCTCCTGATTGGCTTAAATGTTGTCACCTACCTGAAAATGTACTATATTATGTTTACTAAAGAGCTGGAGAGACCCCTTTGACCAAACAAACGCTCTGTAGCAATGATTACTATCAGAATAAAGTACTTTAACCTTTTTAACAAAAAAAAACTAATTACCAAAAAATATCACTTACCCTATCTTTAACTTTAATAACCCTGGTATGAACTCTTCATCATATTGTATGTCCACTAGTAGGCCTACTGTACAGTACTGTATGTGTGATTAGTTGTGAATAGTGACCCTGACACAGTGTCTCCCTGACAGATACTTGTACTGGTCAGACATAAGTGACAACAACCCCCACATAGAGAGGATGGGGATGGACGGCACCAACAGGACAGTCATCGTGAAGGATAAGATCTCCAAGCCCTACAGCCTGACGTTAGACTACATCAATGATCACATCTACTGGACCAACGAGGAGAAATACATTGAGTTTGCCAACCTGGATGGAACCAACAGAGACACAGGTAACACACACACACACACACACACACACACACACACACACACACACACACACACACACACACACACACACACACACACACACACACACACACACACACACTGCAGGCCCGTAGGGACCCGACCAGGGTCCGGCCCGGTCCGCCAATACGGGCTGGCTAGGGCTGTTTCTGCATTTGACGATCTGGCCCTGGGCCAGGCTAGGGCTCAAAGAACATTTTGCGCAGTTAATTTCACCCTCCAGTAACGTGATACACCTCTCGTGAAACCCCGGTATAGTGATCCTCATCATGTGTGCTCACTGCGCTGGCCTCCTAGCCTGCAGCTGCTGCACGCTGCTAGTAGTAGTCACGTGACAACAACACATCAGCACACATGCACACACAGCACACATACCAAAGGCCACACACACATGTTGTTGAACAATGGACAAGCAGAAGATAAAGGAAAAGTTGGCTCACGGGGAGCTCCAAGCAGTCACAAAAACTGCAGGAAAAGCTTGGAAGCAGTTTGATTTAATTACTACTCTAACAAACGATCAAACGGGTGTGACCCAGGACGAGGTGCAGGAGCAGATGTGACAGACACCCTGCCACCAGCAGCAAAAAAAAGACAAATGGCTGAATTTGAAGCAGAGTGGGAGAATGTCACCACGGGTGACACCACAGACGTGGATGAGGTCAAAATATACCTCAACCTTTACGGCGCGTGACTCAAAATGAGGAGTAGAGTTTTTGTTTGTGTGTATGGACAGGAAATATTTTTTCAAAATTGTTCTTCACAGTTTACCTCAAAGAAAGGTAGGCCGTAATCTTTTTTTTTATGGCTGCTGGCTGGATCACGCAAAGGGCACGCTGCTGCCTATACTTGATTTGATTAAGCCTATCCTTACTATTAGAAGACTAATATTTGTGAGATTTTTTGTTGGTGAAACTTTATGTTAATTTACTTCGCCTATTTGTTGGTGGATCACTACACCTTTATAGCTTGGCTTGCATGCCATTTAGTGTTTATGCAGCCCTCAGCCACTTAATCTGCCTATTAGCCTACTATAGCCTATATACGCTTATTTAGTAGTGTACTTATTTGCCGCTGGATCACTCACTAACTGAGTTATTTTATTTGTTTTATTGTTTAAGCATCTCTCCCAGTAGCCTGAGCATTTTTGTTGTTGCACTTTCTTTATACTGGACTGGCATCACGCACTTTTATTCCTGGTCTCATGTCAGTTGTATTTTTGCTTTATTGTTTACTGTTTACTTATTTGTTGCTGCTGGTAACGACTATCGTGGCATTCCCTTTTATTGTTGGATAAACGACTATATGTTTATAGACCTCTCTGTCCTTAATTTAGCTGGTTCTTTGCTTTATTTTGGCGTCCAATTCAAGGCATGCCATGAACGCACCTTAATAGTTGTAGTTACGTTTAATAAAACTACAACTACAACTACTTTTTAGTGTGATGTGTGTGTTCTTGTCTTCTTATGGGTTTTATCAGAGCGCGAGAGTGCAGCTGCTGCGCGCACCAGTGAAAGCGCACGCTTGAAAATAAATAATTACAGGGCTGCCAACTTTCAGGAAAATCTAGGAGTGAGACTTTAGTGTCATCACATGCACGAGCGCCACACATGCACGCGCGCGCAGCGCCCGTGCACGTTGCAGGGGGGGCTTATTTAATCTTTTAAATATATATATATATATATTTTTTTGGTTATCAATTATCAACTTTGGCCATCATCTTCAGTTTCAAAGTGCTTTATTTATAAAGCAGCTTAAGTAAGTTCTCACTATAAATCCCTTAAATTTGTTTAAACACTATTAACAAATATATTCAAATATAAATACAAATATTCAATGCCAAGTTACTACTATTCTGTAATAGATACATGAATGCTCGCTGTTAACACTGCTATTATATCTGATAAGCCTAACCAGCATTTGTTTATAACAGTACTTGCACTTCTATTGTAATAAAAAAAAATGAAAATGCATCCAAGGCTAAAAGCAGCTCCGAAGTGGTTGAGTTACAGGGTGATTAACATTAGAAACAGTAGAAAATCAATACAAAAAGCATATTGTAAGTGTACGCAGTATTGCTGTGAAACTGGGCCTGAGTGGGCCTGGCCGAGTGCAGGGCAGAAACGCGCGCGGAGTGCACGCATTTTTTTTTACATTAATTAATTATACGTGTGTGTGGGAGGAACTAGGGGGGGAATAGTTATAGTATAACCTACCTCCAAAAAAATCTAGAACACACCACTGCAAAAAAAACGAGTCTACTTTGGATCTGATGGATAGGGTTCTGTGCAGACTGCAGTCTGCATAAACACTTGGACGGACCCCCTACCTCATTGGTTCTCAAAGTGGGGTCCGGGGACCCCCAAGGGTACTTGAGGAGGTTCCAGGGGGTCCCCAGCTAAATGATCAATAGCAACCAAATGGACCCTTATGGGTCTGTAACTCTGAGAGTGTCCAAATGGAACCAAATGGACCCTAACGGGTCCATTTGGTTCCACTCTCAGAGTTAAATTAACCATGATTTCACAATATGAATTGGGGTCCCAGAGATATAAATGCCATTAAATGGGGGTCCGTAGCCTAATGCATGTCAAACTGGGGGTCGTTGAAATTAAAATGGTTGAGAATCACTGCTAGAGCCGTAAAAATCGTCTCTTATGGGGGGTCCCTGGTATATCTTTTCAAATGGGGGTCCGCGGGCTAATAAGTGTCAATTTGGGGGTCCTTGACATGAAAAAGTTTGAGAACCACTGCCCTACCTGATCATAGTGTTGTCTGGTTGCTCCTGACATTATCAGAATGGCAGCAACTAAATCCTTTGATCTCTGATGGCCGAAACATTCTCTGTGTCCTCCTCTTCAATGCTTCGGTTTTGGTCAAACCCCCCCGCCCCAACTTGGAAGCAAGGAGGTTGTTTGTTTATAATTATTCACAACGAATCTTTGGATTTGATGATAACTCCCGTGATCGCGCTATAGTTTGAGTCGTCTAAACACTTTCTGTTTCTTTTTCCTCTGTAGCTTTCACTGTTTTAAAATACTTGCTTAAATCTGCACACTTTGCAGCTTTTGCACAGATAGCTTTTGTGCCTCTCATTATGTTTATGAGCTCCTGATTCTTTTATTTCCCCAAATTCGACTTGTAAACAATCCAGTGAATTAAATCACATGCCAGTGGCGGCGAGGGAATACAAAAACGCCTCGTCCCAAAACACGCTCGCCCCGGGTATATCCGGGGGGCTCGGTCGGCGAAAAAAATGGGGGTGAGTGTGTTTTGGGGCTGCGTGTCGTCAATGCGAGGATGTTTAAGGACGACGGTTCAACTGTCGTTCTGAAACACCCTCACTGCGGTCTAATACGGCGGCCATGGTCCGCGAAAAAAATGGGGCAGTGTGTTTAAGGACGAGCGTTCCGTTTTCCACCCGGTTGCCGTTCTTTTTTTTTTTTTTCTCTGAGAGGGGGAAAAAAGCGTGAAAAATGGCAAGTGTGGCGTGAGGTGTGAGAAAAGGTTAAATTGCATGACTCTCACTCTCAATGGGTGAGAGTTGGCAGCTCTGAAATTAATTGCGAACGCAGCGGAAGGAGGCGCGCCTTCGCAAGTGGAGCTTACTATGAAACCGTGCTCGGGTTGTGTGTGTGTCTGTCTGTCTGTGTGCAGTATTGTGTGCACTGCCTGTGTGCAGCCGCGCCCCCATGTGACTCACGCTCTCATTGGCTGCTGACAGATCTCAGAGTGCACTACAGTGTGGCTGAAATCTGCCTGCCCCTGGGTGACTAATTACACTCCTCTGAGAGAAATATATTGTTATTTTCAAGCTGCGTTCGCGCGTCTTACTTGTAATAATAAATACATAAAAAGGTGTTGGGCTCAAGCTGTAAAATTGCGCCACCTATCGGGCCAGGGCTGAATACCACGGGCAAGGGCTAGACCCCACATTTACAGGCTCTAACACACACACACACACACACACACACACACACACACACACACACACACACACACAGACACACACACACACACACACACACAGACACACACACACACACACACACACACACACACACACACACACACACACACACACACACACACACACACACACACACACACACACAATATTCCTTGTAATACTTTGTTAATTCATGTTATAATAATGTGACTGTTTTGGTTTTGTGTGTCTGTAGTTGTGAGTCAGGACAACATCAGGGCTATTACTCTGTTTGAGGATCACATCTACTGGACAGACATGGAGACCAGCTCCATCTACAGAGCCAACAAGAATCAGGGAACCAACAAGATCAGACTCATCAGCAACCTGGACGATCCATCTGACATCCACATGTACCACCCCTATCGACAACCTGAGGGTCTGTACAACCTACTGTATACTATTGTATTCTCATTATTACCTTGATGCTGTTTTATTACTTTTATGTATTGTGTTAGAGTATTTTTCTGCGCGCATGTGTGCGCGCATGTGTGTGTGCACACACTAAAATGACCGATCTACAATTTGAGTAGAACTACTTTAAGTACTTAAAAGTAACTAAAGTGACTAAAAACTAACTGCCCCCAATTAAATTAATAAAATAGTGAAAACAACAGATGTACAAGCTCATATTGCATTGCGATGCAGAATGTTCTGAACTTGTAGATCATTTTTTCATTGGTGTTTCTTGGGTCTGAAAAGCTCTGTTGTAACGTATAGGTGTGTGTTCTCATATTCATTACATGTGTGCATGTTTTCTCCACCCTGCAGTGTCTGGTCATCCATGTCAGACCAACAATGGAGGCTGCAGTAACCTGTGTCTGCTCTCACCTGGAGGGGGCTACAAGTGTGCCTGTTCCACCTACTTCCACTTGTCAGCTGACAACAAGCAGTGCATGTCCAGCTGCACTGCCAGCCAGGTGATTCACCTCAGCTTCACTACTCAGTATGACTTTATGTCTCATGTCTGCTTTAGATACATTACTGATTCTAAACATAGTTCTGTCTCTCCCTTCAGTTTGTTTGTCAGAACTACATGTGCATTCCATTGTCATGGAAATGTGACACAGTAGATGACTGTGGGGACCGGTCAGATGAACCTCCTGACTGCTGTGAGTAGAGCAGTTATTGTTTATGTATACTCCAATATCCTTTGACAGTTTCTGACACCCATATAACGTTGTACCTAGGTTCCATTTTAAAGGCAAATCTTTCAAGTGATAAAATGGCAAGTAAAGTAAACAAAAAAGTCAACCAATGAACAATATTTTTGTACAGGATCTCCTCACTGGTCCGTAAGAATACATTATCAATTCAAAGTCACTTTGACTTTGCATGCACCTCATTGTACCATAGCACCACAAAGGCCTTAAAAATAAGAATCACTCTAGACATCCCAAAACAAACTGGTCAGGCTACTGCTTGGCCTTACATCTAGAACTCATTTAACCTCTGCTCATTATGCTAGGGTAGGATGGCTCAGGGTAGAGGACAGAGTACAGCAACTTGCAATGGGCCTGTTTTACAAGATACGCTACCCCACAAACACACCCATGTACCTGTCAAACTACTTCAAAAACGTCAATGACGTCCACAATCACAACACCAGAGGGAGCTCCACTGCTCACGTTCAACCCAGATTTGGCTCAAACAAGGGGTAAAATGTGTTGTCCTGCTATGCCACAAAAATGCGCGCAACCAACAGTCGTAAAGGAGTGTGAATCCTTACTCTTCTTCAAAACTGCTCTAAAAGCACCTATAAGTGGCAGCAATTGGAAACTGGCCCCTTTAAGAAGTCAACGCTTATATTTTTATATTACTCCTTCCCATATGTTATTCAAATTCCACGCAAATCAGTACATATGATCTCTATAGTCATGTGATCAAGACGGATCTGCTAGATTTTTCATATTTCATCCTGATTGGCTAAGATTCACATTTTGCAGGAGTGGCTTGCAGTGGAGGAGCGGCAGCCGACGGAGGAGTGGCAGCTGCCGGCGGAGGAGTGGCAGCGCGGAATCCGACTGTAGCCTACTAATCCTTGTAATAAAATATTACTGAGGTTAGGGTTAGGGGTTAGGGTTAGGTTTAGGTATAGTTTTACTGAGGTTAGGGTTAGGTTTAGGTATAGTTTTACTGAGGTTAGGGTTCGGGGTTGGGGTTAGGTTTAGGCATAGTTCTACTGAGGTTAGGGTTAGGGGATGGGGTTAGGTGTAGGCATAGGAAACTGCCGCTGCGCCGCCCCGCCTCCCGGCACCTGCCGCTCCACCGCCGGCATCACGCAGCTCCCCCGCCGGCAGCCCGCTACTCCCCCGCTGGCAGTCCGCGCCAGCTTCCGCTGTCGGAAAATGCACTCGCTGTCCCTCCAAACTTTGCACGCTGATTCACACTATGTTGTGGAACAAATGCCATTATAGCGCCACCAGGAGGCCACAATAACCTACCTGACCTGGCGGAGACCTGTGCTCCGAGGAGCACTTTTTCTAGTTTGACATATCTTCCCTGTGCAATTTTTGATTACAAAGCCTAAAAAGTATTATTTTATATTCATATGTGACAGTTTTTGATCTGGGAGACAGTCATCTTGCGGGTGCCCTTTCTTCAGGAAAGCAGAACATTTTGTTTTTGTTGCAAAAAAACATTATTAAGGTTTTGAGACCATCAGGCTCAAAGCCTTTCTTGGAATACTAGGCTTTCGTCTTCCGACGGTTTTGGCAGTTCTGGCCTAACCGCGTGGTCACTTTTTACGAAACTCGGCAATATGGTAGAGGGCTATGCCAAACGGCGAAGACCCGAAACTCACAATCATCGGCCAAAGGGTGGCGCTATTTCACTCAATTGACTTTGAACAGGTACAACTCATGCCCTGTTTGACCCACAGCCATGAAACTTCGATGCACACATGCGTCTCCTCATGCCTAACAACTTTCACACTCTGACCTTTAGATCTCCCACCATTTCGAATTCTATGAAAAGCAGTAAAAAAGACTCTACGAAACTGTATACACATGAACTTTGGACCAATGCCGACAGACGTGAGCAAGCGGATTTTCCATAAGTGAAAACGTTAAGCTTTTATAAGCCAATGAAAATTGCAGTTTTATGACAATTATTCATCTGCCCCTAACACATACATGCAGACTCACATTTGTTTGACACTTTGCAATATTGTAGAGGGTCCTTCCAAGTATCACTGAAACCTATCTTACTCCAATAGGTCAAAGGGGGGCGCTATAGCAATTTTTTGAAAATGCAAACTTTAAACAGGCAAAAGTCATGCCTCGTTTGGCCGACAGCCATTAAACCTGCTTACACATGTGCCTTGACTCATGAGGAACACATGTATCACTTTGACCAGTAAGCTCTGCCCTTAGATTGTCTGCAATTTTGAGCAGTTTGAAAAACATTTAAATCCAGGATTTCTGAGCAATTTGCATGAAAGTGTGTCATGTGTGTGAACTCCCTTTTCACTAGTTCAGGTCTGTTGGCCCAATAGCTTGATCGCTTAATCATCTGCCTTGAAACCACAGGGTTGCTGGTTCGAATCACACCTCATGTAGAATTCATTATAATTGCATTGCACACAACATGACTGTATCAATGAATGCATGTGCAATTGTTAACCAGTAAGCTCCGCCCTTAGATTGACTGCAATTTTGAGCAGTTTGAAATACATTTAAATCCAGCATTTCTGAGCAATTTGCGTGAAAGTGTGTCATGTGTGTGAACTCCTTTTTCATCAATTCGGGTCTGTTGGCCCAATGGCTTAATCATCTGCCTTGATACCACAGGGTCGCCGGTTCAAATCCCACGTCATGCAGACTCAAAACTCAATTGCATTGCACACAACATGATTGTATCAATGAATAAACATGCAATTGATAGAAGAAATGCTTATTGAGAGTAGTTATTTTCAATGTATGACGTACTTCATTCCCTCTTTTGTTTTGTTTTGTTGGATTCTCCTTTTTCACTGACTAAGGCTGTGGATTGAATAGCTTGATCAATACACTGTTAGTCTCATGTGCCAGAGGTCCATGGTTCAAACCCCACTCGTCACAGTTTACATTTAAATTGCATTGTACAAAACATGACCCTGTTAATTCAGACATGTGCAATTTGATGCATGTTCACTTCTTCTCTCGCGCTCTCTCACTGCCTCTCTTTCTCTTTTCTCTCTCTCTCTCTCTCTCTCTCTCTCTCTCTCTCTCTCTCTCTCTCTCTCTCTCTGCCTCTCTCTCTCTCTCTGCCTCTCTCTCCCTCTCTCTCTCTCTGCCTCTCTCTCTCTCTCTCTCTCTCTCTCTCTCTCTCTCTCTCTCTCTCTCTCTCTCTCTCTGCCTCTCTCTCTCTCTGCCTCTCTCTCTCTCTCTGCCTCTCTCTCTCTCTGCCTCTCTCTCTCTCTCTCTCTCTCTTATTCTCAAAACCGCTCATTGCTGCTTGCAGCTATATTTATATATATTTTTCAATCCAAATTGAGTTAATAGCCCAGTTAGACTCTTCACATACCAGAGTATGTCTGATATAAATGTCAGAGCTTAAATCAACATGTAAATATGAAATAAATGTATAAACATGTAGCTAAGATATAAGGTTAGAGCTAGCAACCACCAGCATTGCTAACAACATCCTCAGTTTCCGTCCAGAAATCGCAAAATCGTGGTAAAATCCGGCATTTCTAGTCTGTTGGCTTGTGTCTGATATAAATCTCAAAGAAAGATGTATTAACAATGATATTTTGTTAAAACTGTTGTGAAAATGTATGTATGTTGGTCCTCCTGGGCACTGATTCCAGCCGGTTCCAGCAGGGGGCAGTGGCAAACGCTTGGTCCCAGAGAACATACAGGGAACAAAGAGAGCCTTGTAAACAAACGCTATGCATGATGGGATTGATAGCCCAGTACTACTCTGAATGAGAGCCATTCAGAGTAGTAGTAATTCATGTTACGTTAAATTGTATGGTCTATTCATAATGTTAAGTTACAATGTATGCTGTATTCATAATGTTAAGTTAAATTGTATGGTCTATTCATAATGTTAAGTTAAAATGTATGGTGTATTCATATGGGGCTTTTCTGCTTTATTCTATTCTTTATTGATATAGTCTACATATAGTCTACAGTGTAGAGATAGTAAGCAAGGACTGAGAGTCAGGGAGTGACACTGTGACTCACTGTCAGGCATCAGGGTCAACGTGGTACACACCTAAACTACTCAGATATCGATGGCCCCTAAATGTGTTTAGTCAATTCACATATTCAACAAAGACACCTCTGTCTTCAGCATGTTCTACAGCTCACCTGCTGCAGCCATGGTGGGAGGAGGAGACAGCTCATTCTTTCAGATCAGATGTCATGTTGCAGTATTTTAATCATTAAACATTGCACTGTTCAGCTTGTTCAGTCCATGCTGTTGTAGCTCAGTCCGTGTCTAACTAACTATACGCTAGTATGATATACTAACGTAACCTCACATGCAGCAACTTATTTTCTGTAGAGCAATGTTAGATGCACCTTTACTGTGTATGCTCCTCTCCGCTCTCCAGCGCACATTTTTACACACACAATGAGGAAACTCCACACAAGCACACACATACACACACGTGAGCGCACGCATTGTATGTGCCTGCCCTGTCAACTTAGCGGCACCCTTCGTATACAGCACACAAATAAATTGTATATGCATATGTCTGTCTGTCTGTCTGTCTGTCTGTCTGTCTGTCTGTCTGTCTGTGTGTGTGTGTGTGTGTGTGTGTGTGTGTGTGTGTGTGTGTGTGTGTGTGTGTGTGTGTGTGTGTGTGTGTGTGTGTGTGTGTGTGTGTGTGTGTGTGTGTGGTGCATGTGTGTGTTGGTGATGGGGGAGGAATGGTGATACTAACAGTAAATTCACAGCATCAGTGCAATGCTGCTACATGACTTTATGCCGTGTTCTATTGATTGATTGATTGATGTACTTTATTTAGTGAGACATGAGAACAACAATACATAGAAGTACAAATTCACAATACAAGGTCTACTAAACTGGAAGACTCATAAAGCACTAAGCTTGTTTAAGATGAGATCCCCATGCACACAAATCATGATGACATATAATAGACAGACAGATATACACACTACTATACAAAACGTCATACAATCAGCTTACAGGTTACTGGTATAGAGACACACGGCCGGAAGGGGAAGGCCTACAAATTCACGCCCACTTTTGACACAGCACCGCTACTCGAGGTCCGTTAGAACGATGAACTGCAGCTCTCAATGCAATCTCTATGAGAGGCATTGTCAAATACCGTCATTTCACTGGTTAACTATTGAAGCTGTAGCGATTTTTTTTGTGTTCTAATAAACTGTCCCATTTGTTTAATTCGTCCTTTTTAATATCCCATATCTGCCATCTCGATATACTACCCACAATATACTATAATATACTCCATCAGTATGTCAAAACCGCTAGCATCGGAAATCTAGAGTTTAAGTGGTCGCATGGTATATACGTCACGGACGCATCCCTTGAGGTTTTCAATACCCAGAAAAGACTTAGACAGGGGCCATTTTCGAATTGCAGCCTCCTGAAGGTGTATCTTTAGGGCAGTTTTGAAAGTGAGTAGGGTTTTACACTCCTTTACTCCTTTTGGTAGGGCATTCCACATTTTTGCTGAATAGCATGAGAACGAGTTCATTCCCTTGTATGAGCCAACTCTGGTTTGAACATGATTCGTGGAGCTTCCTCTGGTGTTATGATCGTGGACTTCATTTACGTTTTGGAAGTATTTTGACAAATATGTAATGTAATTTAGGAGCCCCTAAACAACACAGAGCCAAAAGTGATTGCACTTACACCCATAGGGGAAGCTACACATGCTAGACAGCTGCACCCCACGACTGACACAGGCATGGTTAGACAACCCGGCCTGGCGGGGATCTGTATGCTCTAGTTTGCTAGTTTTATATGAGTTCTGAGTCCCTGCGAATGTCAAATAAATAGCAGCAAACAATAGAAACAAAGGACATCATGTCCTGTATTTCTACAGATAAACCACAACCACAACCAACCAGCTGTTACAGTGAAGCTCATTTAGTTGTTTATGTTTCTCATCAGCTCTCCAGGTTGAACCAACACACACCACAACAGGTAAACAATCACAACATTTTCAAAGATGGTGATTAATAACTAGATTTAGTTTAATGTTATTTATGTATCTAAATGAGAGAGAGAGAGAGAGAGAGAGAGAGAGAGAGAGAGAGAGATATTTGTTTCATACTCATCCATGTATGAACAGTGACATATTTTAATGATATACAGCAAGCAGTCTAGCTTTGCAGGGTGTGTGGATTTTAAAATGTAAACCAACTCAAATGTAATGTCTCACTTTCTCCAGAGGTGGAGCCCTTCCTCATCGTAGCCACCTCCAACAAACTGATGAAGATCAACTTAGATGGCTCCAGCTCCACAGAGCTCAAAAAGGTGAAAAACATTGGACATAACAACACACCCTATGTAATCCTAGCCCCTACGGAACCTCTCCCTCCGCTGTATAGCTCCGGTTACATGTTTTTAAGACATTGCGCAAGAGTTGCGCCCGTAGAGATAACATTACTGATTCCCCTACTGGTCAAATGTTGAATTGCATCTTCTAATACAAAATATTATGGAACCGGATGAAGACCGAGGCAAATTAAATACTTTCTTCAACTCGTTGGATAGCTTTTATGGTGCGCTAGAACTTAAAACATCTGAGAGAGTGGCGGAAATGCTTTACTTTTTGGATACGATGTGCAGAAAGGGGTAAGAAACATGTAAAGTGGAAAATGTGCGACAATGTCGACCTCAAACGGCAGAGACAAACGAGGAACCTCATCTCGGAGCTATACAGCGGAGGGAGAGGTTCCGTCGGAGCTAATGTAATCCTATACAATATTCTACACACACTGCTTTTGACATGCTGGAATGTATTCCTGTCTGAGACTAACACAATGCTGTGGTGTGACAGGACTTGACCTGGGCAAGGGCCCTGGACTTTGACTATCAGCAGCAGATGATCTACTGGATAGAACAGTTCCCCTACAGGATCAGTCGCATGCACATCGGTGGCAGTGACGTCCAGGTCAGTGTGACAATGACAACGATGAGGATGAATGACAGGGAAGGGAAACCAAATGAACAATACTTATATAATGTAAATACAGACCCATTTTCATGAGTCCCGAGTAAATATCCTAGTTTTTTTTAAATTATAATTTTATATAATTATAATATAGTGTCGCATCGCAACGCGTAGTGAGCTTATGAATCGTCTATTTTCACTATAGTTCGGGTCCCTGGGAGACATAAATCTATCTTTTGGGTCTCAAACTAAAAAGTTTGGGAACCACTGAATTAGTGTACCAAACATGTGCTCTTTTTGAACTCTAAAATATATATATATTTTTTTAAAGCAAAGAAAACAGATCTACAGCGTGTCACGATGCAACGCGTTGTAAGCTCGTAGATCAGCTGTTTTTGAAAAGAAAATCTTGAAAATATGTGCAAAGAAAAAAAAGACGTTTGTGGGAAAACTTATACATATATATTATATATACTATTAAGGAAATAAGGCACAACAATGCCGAAAGAATTGTGTAAAAAAATATAACAATAAAACATGGTGAGTATATTCAAAATGTATGGTTCATTGACAGGTCCTTCTCAACACGTTGATCAGTAAACCAACCAGTCTGGCTGTTGATTGGGTGGGAGGTAACCTGTACTGGTGTGACAGTGACATCATAGAGGTGTCCAAACTAAACGGGTCGTACGGAACAGTTCTGGTCAACACCGGTCTGGACCGGCCATACTCCATGGCTGTGGATGTACGCTACGGGTAAGAGCACTTTAACAAAAGGTCTAGAGGCGACCGAGCCTTCGCTGGGGCCGCCCCGAGGCTCTGGAATAGCCTTCCTTTTAATATAAGAGTCTCTCAGTCCATAGCCATTTTTAAATCACTATTAGAGACCTACTTATTCTCCCTGGCCTTTGAACACAGTTAAACAGTTACACCACAACTATTGTCTCTACCTCGCTATTTTCTGCTACGATATTTTAGCACTTTATAAATTGTAACATTGTTGTTTTGATGTGTTGTATAGCACTTTGGTTGGCCTTGGTCATTGTAATGTGCTCTATAAATACAATTTGAGTTGAGTTGAGTTGACTGTGGTGACAACCTCACACTGGCCCTCATTTATCAACGCGGTGCAGACCAAATAATGAGAGTACGGCGAGATCACCGCAACTTTCGGCATAAATCAATATATCCCGACGTTGGTTTCAGCCTACCGTACGCTGAGATCTCACGTCTGGTCGAAAGCAGTTGTTGACGTTGGCTGCGCCCATTTATTCCATTCTAGACCTGCGGAGCAGCATTGTCTGACTGTCTGTCTGACATGCATCTGGACACATATATCCATTCCAAAATGTATATCTACACTAATAAATAATCCCTGTGGAAATATAAGATTTTATAAATAAACTAATTTAAACAAACTGCATTAACAGTCATTCAGTTAAGCACTGCTCGGTATGGGGTAAATAAATGGGTATACAAATGCATTCCATTCATGGCGATGTGATTGGTATCATAATATGTCATTCATGTAGGCTACAAGCCTGCCTACGTGACAAATATTGTACCACTACGCTACGGATTACATGAAAGACACAGTTGGGCGGGAGTGTGTGTGTGTGTGTGTGTGTGTGTGTGTGTGTGTGTGTGTGTGTGTGTGTGTGTGTGTGTGTGTGTGTGAGAGAGAGAGGCGTGTGCGGCGAGGCGAGCGGGGGAAACTCTTTCTTATTGGCTTTCCATGCTTTGTTTGGTCATATTCTGGTTCTTCATGTCGTGAAATCGGGGCGTTTTGAGAATATTTAAGGGCGTGTTATTTAAATGACACTCGTTTTTAGACGTGAGATTTATCAAAGCTCCGACCAGATGTACGCTAGGATTTGCTGTATAGGATCCTTTGATAACTTTGACTTTGACGTTGATGTACGGACGCATTTATGGAAAAATATAAGCAGTTTTTTACGCTCCGTTGATAAATGAGGGCCACTGAATTTATCAATCCTATAAAACACCATGGATACAAGAATACATAAAACGGTACATCTCGCGAGCCAGGCTGTTGCCTCACACAATTTTCAAATGCTTCCGTCATACAGTCTGGAGCACGAAAGCTCTGAAAATGATCAAAGGATAAAGCAGATGTGACGCCTCCTCCCCACTTTTGTTTCGTACAAAAGTGTCCTAATAAAAATCAAAATGATCAAAGCATATTTAGCTTGCTGCTTATCAGGAATGGAAATTCTAATATAAAATGTAAAGTATTTTTGTGAATGGAAATGACAAACAGCTTCCTTTCTCTGATTTGTAGTTCCATACTCTTTATAGCATTCAGAGATTGTGGAATAGTTGTCTGGCTACACGAGACTAACATTGCATCGTATTCTGTTCCTCTTGCAGATCTAAAAGTCACTGAAATGATTCATATAAAATGTTTTCAAAATATTGTAGTACAAGAACAATGTCAATAGTTTCATGTAAGTCATAAGTCGTAAGACTCACTGAAAAGTGCTCTAAATTGAGTGTGGAATTCTTTCTCGTGATTGGCTGTGCTTTCTGGAGCTCCTATGAGATGTACTCCAAACATATTACACTTACTGTAAGTAGACTAAAACAAATCATAAAAAACATGTAAAACATTTTCGTACAATGTATGAACCAAGGTTGTTGTGCATTTTTCATGATTTTTATTTAGTTTTGACGTCTGTTTTAAGACATTTTAGGGTTTGTTTTTTATTGCAATGTGGGGCAAGACTAAAAAAGCTCTGAAAAATGCTGAAAATAGCAAATCGTTGTGAACTTGTAGATGTGTTTTTAGCGGTGCCAACCGCTCTACACTTGACTTTGTCCGTATGTCCGTCCGTCCGTCCGTCCGTCCGTATGAGCACGGGATGAGCACGGGATTTTAAACAGCTATAACTCCAGTTTGCAGCATGCCACCAAGTCCACATTTGGTATGTGGACTTAGACCACCAATAGGGACCAGCATGAATTGCTGAAGCCCCGCCCCCTCTGTCTTCCTATTGGCTGGCCTAACCTTCAAACAGCCATAACTCAAGTTCGCAGCATGCTACGGAGTCCAAATTTTGTACATGGACTAAAACCAGCAATAGGGACGAACTGTAATTACTTAAGCCCCGCCCCCTCTGTCTGCCCATTGGCTGGGCTTTAAACAGCCATCATTCCAGTTTGCAGCATGCTACCAAGTAAAAAATTGGTAAGTGGACTCAGACCACCAATAGGGACGAACTGAAATGAGTTAAGCCCCGCCCCAAAGGCACCGCTTCCTTCACACAGGATGTGATTTTTTCACTATGTATGAATTAACATATTGGCTATTCAAAGACTAAAACTAAGGACATGTTTTCTATGATTTTCGTTAGTTTTGTAAACACACAATACAGTTTCTGTTATTATCGTTTTTTGTTAAGCCTTGTTTTAAGTTTTTATTTCAGTTCATTAAAATGTTTTTTTTCTTCTTTTTTTAATCCTAGTTTGTGTTATTTCATTACTTTCAGTTAACTATAATAACCCTGGTATGAACTCCTCATCATATTACAGTATATGTCAACCAGTACTGATTAGTTGTGAATAGTGACCCTGACACAGTGTCTCCCTGACAGATACTTGTACTGGTCAGACTTTAGTGACCCCCACATAGAGAGGATGGGGATGGACGGCACCAACAGGACAGTTATCGTGAAGGATAAGATCTCCAAGCCCTACAGCCTGACGCTAGACTACATCAACGATCACATCTACTGGAGCAACGAGGGGAAATACATTGAGTTTGCCAACCTGGATGGAACCAACAGACACACAGGTAACACACACACACACACACACACACACACACACACACACACACACACACACACACACACACACACACAGAGCCCTGCAGGCCCGTCGGGACCCTGGCCCGGTCCGCCAATACTGGCCGGGCTAGGGCCGTTTCTGTATTTGACGATCGGGCCCTTGGCTATGCTCGGGCTCAAAGAACATTTTGCGCAGTTAATTTCACCCTGCAGTAAAGTGATCCACCTCTCGTGAAACCCCGGGATAGTGATTCGCCTCAAGTGCGCTCACAGCGCTGGCCTCCTAGCCTGCAGCTGCTGCACGCTGCTAGTAGTAGTCACGTGACAACACCACCACCACACACACACAGCACACACACCAAAGGCCACACACACATGTTGTTGAACAATGGACATGCTGAAGATAAAGGAAAAGTTGGCTCGCGGGGAGCTCCAAGCAGTCACAAATACTGCAGGAAAATCTGAAGCTTGGAAGCAGTTTGATTTAATTACTACTCTAACAAGCGATCAAGTTGGTTTTGCACAGTGCAGAAAACGTAAACAGCTCCTTGCATACAACAGTAGATCATCAGGCACGTCTCATTTAGGGCGACATGTCGATGGTGGCGGCGGAGCAGCGAGCACGAGCAGCAGTGCTGCTGCTGGCGCAAGCCGACAATTATCAATGCCTGAATTTCTTTCCAAGCCAGTGCCATCTAATGCAAAATCCCAAATCACCCAGAAGTGTGTGGAATTCTGCTGCCACAAACTGCGGATGCAAAGACTTGGATAGCGACCTATCAAACGGGTGTGACCCAGGACGAGGTGCAGGAGCAGATGTGACAGACACCCTGTTACCAGCAGCAAAAAAGAGACAAATGGCTGAATTTGAAGCATAGTGGGAGAATGTCACCACGGGTATCAACGAAGACTTGGATGAGGTCAAAATATACCTCAACCTTCACGGCGCTTGTGACTCAAAATGAGGAGTAGAGTTTTTGTTTGTGTGTATGGACAGGAACTATTTTTGGAAAACTGTTCTTCACAGTTTACCTCAAAGAAAGGTAGGCCGTAATCTTTTTTTTTTATGGCTGCTGGCTGGATCATGCAAAGGGCACGCTGCTGCCTATATTTTATTTGATTAGGCCTATGCTTATTATTAGAAGACTAATATTTGTGAGAATTTTTGTTGGTGAAACTTTATGTTAATTTACTTCGGCTATTTGTTGGTGGATCACTACACCTTTATAGCTTGGCTTGCATGCCATTTAGTGTTTACGCAGCCCTCAGCCAATTAATCTGCCTATTAGCCTACTATTCCTATATATGCTTATTCTCTCCGCCAGGCCGAAAGGCATGGCGAGAGAGTATGTTATGCCTCCTGTCCGTCCGTCCGTGTGTCCGTCCGTCCGTGTGTCCGTCCTTCTGTCTGCGACCAGCTAATCTCTGCCACCGTTGGCCCTGTCGCTGGGAAACTGCGCACACACACTCCCTGGATGCCACAGCAGAACCTCTGCTCTGCCCCACATTTTTCAGATCAGCCTGTCATAGCGCCACAATGAGGCCGACTTTTGCAAAACACATTGTTTCCTATTACTCCTACAGATTTTGTCCAAAAAACACAAATCTCTAGCCATGTGATCAACACGGATCTGTCTGATTTTCCATATTCCATCCTGATTGGCTAAAATTGGCTTCCAAAGTATGCAGGATTGGTTCATTTTGAACAAAATGCCTGAAATCATGAACGCATCATGCGATTTACGTAAGATTTTTACACAGAGATTCCCACTTGGCCCAGGAAGAAATGCCACTTGAAAACGTTCACATCAGCCTCATGGTAGCGCTATAACAGGCCAATTCACGTTTTTAGCTATAACTGCACCGATCTGCGTGAAACTTTGCATGCACACTCCCTAGAGGCCAAGGGAAAACCTTATCCCTGCAATTTTCACATAATCCCTTTTAGAGCGCCACCAGGAGGCTGAGTTTTGTAAAACACATTTTTTGCTCTTACTCCTTCAGATTCTGTCCAAAAATCACGCAAATCGGTACACAGTATCTCTACAGTCATGTGATCAAGATGGATGTGTCCGATATTTCATATTATTCCATCCTACTTGCCTAACATTGTCTTCCAAAGTTTGCAGGATAGGTCCATTTTGAACAGAATTCCTCAAATCATGAACGCAGTGGGCGATTTCCGTGAAATTTTGCACGCACTTTCCCACTAGGCCGAGGAAGAAATGCCACCCTTTTCACATTGGCCTGTTATAGCGCCACCAGGTCTAATTTAGCAAACCACATTTTTGGAACAAAATGCCTCAAATCATGAATGCTGCATTCATGATTTGAGGCATTTTGTTCCAAAATGTGGTTTGCCATAGGCCTTGCACGATAATCGGACACTGCATTCAGAATGCAGTGTCCGATTATCGTGCAAGGCCTAAGAAGAAATGGCACCCTTTTCACATTGGCCTATTATAGCGACACCAGGAGGCCACAATAATCTACCTGACCTGGCGGAGACTTGTGCTCCGAGGAGCACTTTTTCTAGTTTAGTAGTGTACTTATTTGCTGCTGGATCACTCACTACTTTTTAGTGTGATGTGTGTGTTCTTGTCTTCTTGTGGGTTTTATCAGAGCCCGAGAGTGCAGCTGCTGAGCACACCAGTGAAAGTGCAAGCTCGAAAATAAATAATTAATAATAATAAATATATAAAAAGGTGTCGGGCCTCAGGCCGGGCTCAAGCTGTCACCTATCGGGCCAGGGCTGAATACCACGGGCAAGGGCTAGGCCCCACATTTTCGGGCTCTAACACACACACACACACACACACACACACACACACACACACACACACACACACACACACACACACACACACACACAATATTCTCGATGGCCAAAACGCAAAACCTCCTATCTGAAAAATGTTAATTGTTGGGAAAATGAAAAAGAAAACTACAAAATGTTGTATTTTTTTTGCACAATGCTATTTTTTTATGAAACCCATCACATAATACACCGTTTCTGGATGTCTGGACTATATTACATTATTATATGTTAATTACACTGATTTCATATTGCAAATGCAGATAGGAGGTTTTTCCCCACTTTTCCTGGATAATTCTGCAGATAGGAGCTTTTGCATTCAATGTAAAGTGATTGCTTAACTACATAATGACAAATAGTACTAGCTGCAAATACATACATTTACAGCTGCAAACAGTTGCATCAGTGGTGTGGTCTAGTTTTTTTGTTGTTGAGGTATACGATAATCATTCCCTGCACGAAATGCGCGTGGTTGTGGGTATACGTTAGTGCGTTTTCAATGGATGGAATGCTTAGTAGACTGTATACGCCTTCTTCCAAAGAAATCTGCACTGTATACAGCGTGACACGGTAGAACACACCACTGAGTTTCATTGAATGCTTTTTTATTTTATTCAAAAACAAAACAAAGTTTGCAAGGCAATGCTCACAACAAGAATCAAAAATGAAAGTGCTTACAAATAAAATGTACAAAAAGGACAACAGGAATACAATTAGGTGGACTAGAAAACAACTGGCCCAGGCACCCCTCGACATAATCCCCCCTATACCCTCTACCCCCAACTCCACCACCTGAAATACCCCCCCACTCCCACAACCCCCATTCCCCCCAACCAGCACACCACACCCCCCAAACCCTCATGCCCTCCAACTCCCCTAACTCATACAACTGGATCACCAACCTTGTGTCCAGTGTGGATAGTGGAATAGTATGTAAGATCATTGAATGTCTTAAAGAGCTATAAGCAAGGAGGAAAGACGGATGCCTTGACCCTAGAATCACCAAAGCCAGGGAGGAGATAAGAGCAGCACACAGGGGCTTTGTCGCTGACCAAAAAGGAGAGGGTCTGAGGGAGGAATATAAGCGGAGGAAGGAGTAGCTATACCAAGTGTATGCAACTCGAAAAGCAGGAGCTGACCCAAAAGATCAGGGACATTAAAAAGGTGCATGTTAAACAGAAGCATGGCAAGAGCTGGAAGCTCATCAATGAATTTCTGGCAGAAGCTCTTCTCAATCTTCCAAGATCTGGGGAGAAAGCGCAGAGGTCGAGGAAGGAGTTGAAACATGGTACCAGCAGAAGAAGAGGATGATCCGATGCTCTTGTCTTCCATGACCTTCCCATACCAGATCATGGATCATTTACCATGGATGAGTACCAAAGGGCCAAGGCTACTATCAAGTGAGGCAAGAGGAGGATGGAGTGACAGCAGAGGTTCTGATGTATGTGCCCATAGACGAGGTGGTGTTGGATTTCATCAAGCACACACGTCTAGTGAGCTGCCGAAGCTGTGGAGCAAAATGATCATCGATCCAGTACCAAAGTCAGGCGACCTCACCAAGACGGACACCTCCAAGGCATTAACCTGAGCTCACAAGTCGCCAAGGCGGCTAACAGGATGATCCTCAACCGTCTTAGACCCATCTTAGACCCTGTACTGAGAAACTCGCAGAACGGCTTCCGCCCAGAGCGAACAGCAGACGGGCATATACTGGTGCTGAGGAGGATACTGGAAGGAGTAGGAGATGAATCTTTCAGTGGTGATCACCTTCATGACTTCCAAAAGGCTTTTGGCACCATCCACCGGGGGAAACTGATGAACATTCTCCGGGCCTACGGAGTTCCTGAGAAGATAGTTCAGATGATGGAGACACGCTACTTGAGGCAGTCCAGGCAGTGCCTCAGTCCAGGACTTGAGGCAGTCCTTCAAATAACCTGGGCCTGGACTGCTTCAATGGAACAGGACCTGAAGGTCCAGGGGGCACTTGACTGGAATGCCTTGCATGGGATGAGGAGAGTGTGGAAATCAGACATGGGAGAAGACCTCAAGAGGCGGCTGTTCATATTGTTACAGTTGAGTCAGTACTGCTGTATGGGGCTGAGACATGGACCATCACAGCACAACAGGAAAGGGCCTTGGATGGAGTCTACACAAGAATGCTATGAATGGCACTAGGAGTCACATGGACGGGCCAAATCAGAAATGTGGTCCTCTACGGGAACCTACCATGTGTCACAGACAAAGTCAGAGAGAGAAGGATGAGGCAGGGCACTGCGTCAGGCACCCATACTGTAACTAATGGCAAGCAAACTGACACTATGGGAGCCAACCCAGGGCAAAGCCAGGAAAGACAGGAAGTGCACCACCTACGTAGATGCACCACCTACGTAGATGCACTTCGGCGTAACAGCTTAGCCAACAACACTGTAGAGCTCAAAACCCTGATGCTAGATAGGAGAGTGTGGAGGGCAGCTTTTCAGGAGTCCCAAGTTGGTGTTGGCTAGACCACACTCGCATCGCAAAGACCCTATTCTATATGATCCGGCCTAACTGACTCATGCCCCCCTCAACATAATCCCCCCCCGTACCCTCTACCCCCAACTCCACCACCTGCAATACTCCCCCACTCCCACAAACCCCACCCCCCAACTGCCAGCCCACACCTCTCCACCTCCATAACTCAAAACCCCATTCCACTTCAGGAGTCCCGAGTTGGTGTTGGCTAGACCACACTCTCGCATCGCAAAGACCCTGTCCTATATGATCTGGCCTAACTTGCCTATGCCCCCCTCAACAAAATCCCCCCCATACCTTCTACCCCCCAACTCCACCACCTGCAATACTTCCCCACTCCCACAAACCCCATAGCCCCCAACTGCCATCCCACACCTCTCAACCCCCATAACTCAAAACCCCATCCCACCCCATACCCTCGTACCCCCAAATCCCATCCAATCCATTACCCCCACTCCCAGAACCCCCGGTCCCCTTGCCCCCAAACTCCACCCACCCAAGCCCTCATGCACCCCCCACCCCATAACCCCCCAACCGCCACCCCACACCTCCCACACCCCATAAGTCCAAACCCCATCCCATCCCCATACCCTCATACCCCCCAACCGACACAACACAATATTCTCATAGGGTTGTTGGCTGCCACGGTGTTCACGTGTGATTTTGATCTGCATTTAATAAAAAATCACAACATGGATGTTCACAGCAAAGCAGCAATGACAACCTTTAACCACAAGTTCAAAATGTTCAACGCCAAAACCTCCTATCTATACCTAAAAATGACCTCCTATCTACATAGATGCACATAGGAGGTTTTTACCTAGAAACAGTTAGGCTTACAAATTAATAAATAATGTTTTTTTTATGCTCATTTTGAGATCAAGACATTCTACAGTACTGTAACAAGTATTACCAATCACATTTTTGATCAACTCACACTCTTGGTGTTATAAAAGTTTCACCACCTGACACTAATCATTAGCAATCAACAAGGCAATGCAATTAACTTGACAGTTACTAACAAATACTTAAATAGTAAGGGTGGAAGACACTTTTTTATCTTGAAAATAATTGATCAGTACAAACTGAAAGACATTTAGATGGTCTATATAACACAGAATTCTAAAGTTTCAGCTCTGTCTGCTGCTCAACTAGTTATGGTGCAGATAAGAGGTTTTGCGCTTCAACATTTTAGCACTAATTGGCACTGAACAAGATAGGAGGTTTTAGTCAAATGACTTTTCTGACAAAATGAGGGGCGGGACTATCTTGCAGACAGACTGAGCATGTGCAGCATAGCCTATAGTCCTCATCCACAGTGAAATCTGAAAATCATGAAATTTGCACTTAGGAGGTTTTGCGTTTTGGCCATCGTTATAATACTTTGTTAATTCATGTTATAATAATGTGACTCTTTTGTTTTTGTGCGTCTGTAGTTGTGAGTCAGTACAACATCAGGGCTATTACTCTGTTTGAGGATCACATCTTGTTAGAGCCAATTTAGTTATCTATATTTTATTTACTGTTTTGGACACCCGTTGCTGCCCCCCGCTGCTTGAGCTATGCAATAGAACCCACAGGGTGCGGGCACCCCTTGATTAAGGAATGACAGACAGACTGTCGGGAGGACAGTTGGACAGGGGGAAATGTTTGGAGCTAGAGTGAGGACGGCAGCAAACAGTTTTTTGACCACGAATATCACAAATATAACTTGATTTAGAAAGAAGAAATTAGAAAGTTTTTGTTTGTTACTTTGTACTGGACTGAACTTACATTTATACTGATTTATTTACACCACACAGCGAAGCCGATCGTTTGATCGTTTTTAAGTTTGTTTTGTTAAAGCAACGCTGTTATTACAACTGGACCCTTGAATAAGTGCGTCTCAACTTAAACCGTCTCCGCGCTGGCTGGCGACTTGAAAATAAAGGTAGGACAAGTCTCCATAACAATGTCAAAAAACTTGCTGAGTTGCAAGTAGGAACCAATTGGACCCCCGCCCCCCTTGGACACCCCCGTAGAACCGAAAGGATCGGCTCGGGACGAGTGAGTACTGTGTATAGGACACAGGAGGATAAACACAGAAGCTAATACTGTCTGTGTGATTGTTCATTATATTGGATGTTTTGTTTTGAATGCGCGCTGCGCATCGCAGCGTGTATAATGAACGCGCGTAGCGTAACGGAGCGCATATAAGGAATGAAGCTGCTTTACAGATCACGTTAACGGTAAAAAGTGTCCGCTAGATAATAATTAAAGCACAACGTATAACGTGAATTCTAAACACTGATTAGAATGGCGGAGGAAACAGTGGACACTGCTCTGGAGGGAGAGAGGCAGAGCTTCAACCTGAGTTTGGAACAGCTAAAAAAGGCTAGAAAAGGCAAATTAGGAGCATGTACACGGAAAATGAATGAATTAAAGGGCATGATTGACGCGAATGAAAATGCGGAAAATATGCAACAAGGCTATGAAATGTTTGAACTGCTCTGTTATGAATTTGGGACTGTTCATAAATCTGTGCAAAGTATGCTGCCAGAGAAAGACAGAGAAACGGATCAGATGGACTGGTATGAACCAAGAGTGAAACCATTTGAGCAATTTTTGGAAAGTCTAAATAATATGTTAGCTCAAACTCGAGCAGAGGCAGAGAGTGCACAATTGCACGTTGACCCACAGGATAGCATCTCTAATGTGAAATCTAACCGTTCTAAAGGTGGATCAAAAGCGTCATCCTCTGTGTCATCTGCACACCGTAAAGCCCTGGCAGATAAAGCAGCACTACTTGCCCGCCAGGAAGCAAATAAAGAATTAAATACACTTGAACAGGAGAGATTACTTTTGAATTCAAAAATCCAAGACATGCATATTAGAGCAGGGCTAGCAGAATCTAATGCCAAAATAAAAGTCCTGGAAGGACAAAGTGGCCATTCAGATGGCATGAACTCCTATGTTGAAAGACAAAGGCAAAGAAGATCAAACCCCCCCTCAGAGGCTGAAGGGTCCCCCATCGAATATGCTAATATAGGGACAATCCCCAAAACACCACTGCAAAGAATCCTACAGCCAAATATCAAACTAACACGAGGACCATCTGCCTCAACCCCCAAATCAGAAAGCAAGTTTGACCAATTACCACAGGCAAGCCGTATACAAAATAGGGGCATGCCCACTCAGCACCCAAATGAGTTATCTTCTGTGATGAAAAGACAGAATGACATGTATGACTTACTGGCAATTCAACACCAACAAGCCTTACTGCCAGTAAGGGAAATACCTGTATTTGATGGAAACCCTCTGAATTTCAGAACATTCATGCGAGCATTTGAATATGGAATAGAAGATAAGACAAAAAATAGTCAAGACCGGCTTTACTATCTCGAACAATACACAACAGGTCAACCCAGAGAACTAGTCCGCAGCTGCTTCCACATAGATAACTCGAATCGTGCATATCGACAGGCCTTAAAACTATTGCAAGAGAATTTTGGAGATGACATTAAAGTGACAATGGCCTACATGGAGAAAGCTTTCAATTGGACAAATGTCAAATCGGATGATGGAAAGGCACTGCAGAGCTATGCACTGTATCTGAGAGGTTGCTGCAACGCAATGCAGGAGTTGGAAATAATGAAGGAAATGGATTTACCCACAAACATCAAACTAATCATGTCTAAACTGCCTTTTAGACTAAGAGAAAGATGGAGAACCATAGCTTGTGACATATTGGAGAGAAATGGTCAGCGAGCTAGATTCAGTGATCTCGTAGCCTTTATGGAAAAACAGGCCAAGATACTTTTAGACCCCCTATTCGGCGATATAGGAGAGCACCCCAACAAAAGGGTTGTCAAACCAG
Organism: Gymnoscopelus microlampas; assembly: GCF_963454915.1. Classification (NCBI taxonomy): domain Eukaryota; kingdom Metazoa; phylum Chordata; class Actinopteri; order Myctophiformes; family Myctophidae; genus Gymnoscopelus; species Gymnoscopelus microlampas. The sequence goes on along the minus strand of NC_139949.1, from coordinate 4,226,915 downwards.
CTACAGAGCAAAAACAGCCAAAGTCAAGGAGTTTTGCGACATCAGTAGCCGTTATGACTGATGGTGAAATAAAAATGCGTTCAAATGACAAGCCATCCAAAAGCGACAGCACACCTACCTACGATGCTATATGTGTGTTCTGTGAAGGCAAACACCCCACTATGGATTGCCACAAGTTGAGGACACAGCCACACAATGACAAAGTAGACTTTTTCAAGAAAAAGGGCTTCTGTTTTGGATGCTTGGTCAGGGGCCACATGAGCAAAGACTGCAAGAAAAGGATGACATGTGAGGAATGTCAAGGGAGACATCCCACCATCTTGCATCTGAACAAAGTAGCTATGACACCAAAGGAGGCCTTCATTAGCAGTGCTCAAGTCTCAATCAAATCTGGTATAGGAACCGGGGCCGGTAGAGAGTGTGCACTCCCCATTGTGCCGGTTCAAGTGAAGGTCATGAAAGGAAGTAAAAAGGTGTTGGCCTATGCCTTTCTTGATCCGGGGAGCTCTGGGACATTTTGTACAGAAAGACTAAAAAGACAGTTGAACGCAAAAGGACGTAAAACTGAAATACTCCTGCAAACTATGGGACAGGAGAAGACTGTCACCAGTTATGAGTTATCAGGACTGGAGGTAGGCAATTTGGATGGGGACGTTTTTATTAAACTCCCACATGTCTACACCCAGAATTCGATTCCTGTGTCAAAAGAAGACATGGCAACACAGAAAGATCTAGCTAAGTGGTCTTATTTGAAGGATGTCAAGCTGCAGGAACTTGATGCAGATGTTGAACTCCTTATTGGAGTAAATGCCCCGAAAGCACTAGAACCGTGGCAAATCATTAATAGCCAAGATAATGGACCATATGCAGTGAAGACTGTATTTGGATGGACGGTCAATGGACCGCTTGAACCTCGCACCTCTGTAGTGACTTCCGGACAGCCAAAAGTGAAAGTCAATCGGATCTCAGTCACGGTGCTGAAGGACCTCTTAGTACAGCAGTACAACCATGATTTCCCAGAGAAATTATATGAGGAAAATGACATGTCTGCTGAAGACCACAAGTTTATGCAGCTGATGACAAGCTCTGTGACCCATCAGAATGGACACTATTACATGCCGCTTCCACTGCGCAACAGGAACGTGGTTATGCCAAATAATCGCGATATGGCGAAGCAACGTGTTTTGAACCTGATCAGGAAGTTCAAATCTGATGAAACATATGCATCGGAGTATAAGGCTTTCATGGATGATGTTATCAGAAAGGGCTATGCCGAAAAGGTTCCACATCCAATGCTTCAGCGGGAAGATGGCAAGGTATGGTATATACCCCATCATGCAGTGTACCATAAAAGAAAGAAAACTATTAGGGTAGTATTCGACTGTTCATCAACATACAAAGGTACATCCCTGAACAGTGAACTCATGCAAGGACCTGACCTGGCGAACTTACTAGTCGGTGTTCTGCTAAGATTTCGGCAAGAGCCTATCGCCATGATGGCGGACATCGAAGGTATGTTTCATCAGGCACGTGTCCATCAGGATGACTTGGACCTCCTGCGGTTCCTGTGGTGGCCGGAAGGTGACGCAACCAAGAACCTAGAGGAGTACCGGATGACTGTTCACCTCTTTGGTGCTATATCCTCACCAACGTGTGCAACCTTTGCTCTGCGCAAAACCGCTGAGGACAACGGGCACAAGTTTGGCGAAGAGGTCAGCCAAACAGTCAAAAGGAACTTTTACGTCGATGACTGTCTCAAGTCTGTCGCGACAGAAAGACAAGCCATTTCCCTCTCTGAAAATCTCAGAGACTTGTGTTCTCAGGGCGGATTCAAGTTGACTAAATGGATTAGCAACAGCCGTGCTGTACTTTCTTCCATTCCCGAGGAGCATAAGGCAAAGCAAATCAAAGAACTGGACTTGGACAGAGAAAAGCTTCCTCTGGAAAGAGCACTCGGAGTACAATGGAATATCGAAAACGACACTTTCACCTTCAAAGTTGCTCTCAAGGACAAACCCCTTACGCGTCGAGGCATCTTATCTGTCGTAAGCTCTGTCTACGACCCCCTGGGATTCCTGTCTCCATTCACCCTGAGAGCTAAGCAGATCCTCCAAGAACTTTGCAAAGCGAAGTGTGGATGGGATGATGTAATTCCTGAGGTGTACGTGACGGCATGGAATAATTGGATTTCTGAGGTGGAGAAACTATCTGAATTCCAAATTGACAGATGTTGGAAGCCAAAGAACTTTGGACAAGTTAAGAACGCCCGACTGCATCATTTCTGTGACGCCAGTGAAAAGGGCTATGGCAGTGTAAGCTACCTTCGATTGACCAATGCAACTGGGAAAGTTCATATTGCGTTCCTAATGGGGAAATCTAGAGTAACACCATTAAAGCAGATGACTATTCCAAGGTTGGAGCTTGCTGCTGCCACACTCGCAGCCAGAATGGATAGACTGTTGAGGTCGGAACTGGAAATTGAATTGGAGCCTTCAGGATTTTGGACAGACAGCGAGTCTGTGCTGAAGTATATCAGAAATGAAGTAAGAAGATTTAACATCTACGTGGCTAACAGAACTTCTTTGATCCGTGAGCTATCGCACAAAGATCAGTGGAGGTTCATCAGATCAAAAGAAAATCCAGCCGACGAAGCCTCACGAGGGTTAACAGCTGAAGCCTTCTTAAAGTCAACAAGATGGATTCATGGACCAGAATTTCTGTTTCAAACAGAAACTGAATGGAGGAAAACTCCTCAAGATCTGGATTACATATCTCCCGAAGATCCTGAGGTCAGAAAGGAAATCAGCGTTAACACTCTGAGGATGGATGACATTAGCCCAACTAGAAGATTCATTGAGTACTACTCATCTTGGAACAGACTCAGGAGAGCTGTAGGTTGGATACTAAAGTTCAAGGAACGCCTACAGAAACTCGGACAAAAAAGGAAAATACTCACACCCCCAGACAAACCGCTCAAACAGCGGCTAAGGCTCAAACAGACCTTAGTCAAGTCACCTAAGGACCAACTGATGGATCAAAATCAAATTACAAGCCTAACAGTCAAGGACTTAGCTGAAGCAGAGAAAACCATCATTTGCTTTGAGCAAGAACGATTCTTTAAACAAGAAAAGGACCTGTTAAAACAAGGAAAGTCATGTACCAAAGCCAGCAGCTCTATCCGTAAGCTAGACCCTATCTTGGATATGGACATCATAAGAGTTGGAGGAAGACTCAATAAGACGGCTATGCCGATGGAAACAAAAAATCCGATCATTCTACCCAAACAGTCCCATATCTCTCAACTCATCTTACACGAAATTCACCAGCAGGTCGGCCACTCAGGAAGAGGTCACATGCTCTCCAGACTCAGGCAGAAATTTTGGATACCTTGTGCAAACTCCTTAGCCAGAAAGGTAATCAAGAACTGTGTTTTCTGTCGACGCTTCCAAGCCAGACCTGGAGAACAGAAAATGGCAGATCTTCCTTGTGACCGTGCTTCACCAGATGAACCGCCATTCACTCACGTGGGGGTTGATTACTTCGGTCCAATCGAGGTAAAGCGGGGCCGGTCGCAGGTAAAACGCTGGGGAGTGATCTTCACGTGCCTAGTGAGCCGTGCTGTCCACTTAGAGGTGGCAAGCTATCTGGACACTGATTCCTGCATAAACGCCTTACGCAGATTTATCTGTCGAAGGGGACCTGTGTCAAGCTTCAGATCGGATCATGGAACCAACTTTATAGGAGCAAACCGAGAGCTAACAAAGGCCCTAAAGGAATTGGATCACACAAAGATACAGAATACAATGCTAAACGAAGGAGTGAGATGGACTTTCAACCCTCCCACTGGAGCCCATCACGGCGGAGTTTGGGAGAGACTGATACGTCTAGTCAAGAAAATCCTTCTTTCAGTCCTCAAGGAACAACGGTTGGATGAAGAGGCTCTACAAACCGCCTTCTGTGAAGTCGAGGCCATTATGAATGACCGCCCGATTACTACGGTAACAAGCGACCCTAATGACCTGGAACCTCTAACTCCAAACCATTTGCTCCTCCTAAAAACAAAACCAGTCATGCCACCAGGACTCTTCCAAAAGGTAGACTTGTACTCCCGCAGACGCTGGAGGCAAGTACAATATATTGCGGACCTTTTTTGGAAGAGATGGACGAACGAGTACCTTCCCCTTATGCAAGAGAGAAGTAAATGGTTGAAACCAAAAAGGAACCTCACCAAAAACGATTTAGTCTTGATCATGGACGATACCTCTCCCAGGAACTCCTGGCTGCTTGGCCGGATTATTGAAACCTTGCCCGGATCAAAAGGTCTTGTGCGAAGTGTGAGGATCAGGACTAAAACAAGTACTTTAGAGAGACCAGTAAATAAGCTGTGTCTTCTCTTAGAAGCTGAACATTGAATAACCTAAGACTGAAGATAGGTGCATCTCAAATCTGAAGAGATCAGAATCTTGCACCTACTTCAAGAGATTTAATTTGTTTAGATTTATTGGCTCATTTTTTGTTTTTAAGTAATTGTTTTCCTGGACGGCTAACAATTAGGGGCCGGTATGTTAGAGCCAATTTAGTTATCTATATTTTATTTACTGTTTTGGACACCCGTTGCTGCCCCCCGCTGCTTGAGCTATGCAATAGAACCCACAGGGTGCGGGCACCCCTTGATTAAGGAATGACAGACAGACTGTCGGGAGGACAGTTGGACAGGGGGAAATGTTTGGAGCTAGAGTGAGGACGGCAGCAAACAGTTTTTTGACCACGAATATCACAAATATAACTTGATTTAGAAAGAAGAAATTAGAAAGTTTTTGTTTGTTACTTTGTACTGGACTGAACTTACATTTATACTGATTTATTTACACCACACAGCGAAGCCGATCGTTTGATCGTTTTTAAGTTTGTTTTGTTAAAGCAACGCTGTTATTACAACTGGACCCTTGAATAAGTGCGTCTCAACTTAAACCGTCTCCGCGCTGGCTGGCGACTTGAAAATAAAGGTAGGACAAGTCTCCATAACACATCTACTGGACAGACTGGTTGACCAGATCCATCTATAGAGCCAACAAGAATCAGGGAACCAACAAGATCAGACTCATCAGCAACCTGTACAGACCATCTGATATCCACATGTACCACCCCTATCGACAACCTGAGGGTCTGTACAACCTACTGTACACAACACTCTCATTATTACCTCATGCTGTTTTATTACTTTTATGTATTGTGTTAGTGTAACCCGGCATCCCTATTCTGGCAATGTTTTTTTTCTTTTCATTTTTGAGCGGTGCCAGCCACTCCAACAAGTGACCGATTGTGTACATACACAGGCTCGGTCAGCACATGTGTGCACGAAGCGCGCATGTGTGTGTGCACACACACTATAATGACCGATCTACAATTTGAGTAGAAGTACTTTAAGTACTTAAAAGTAACTAAAGTGACTAAAAACGAACTGCCCCCAATTAAATTAATAAAATAGTGAAAACAACAGATGTACAAGCTCATATTGCATTGCGATGCAGAATGTTCTGAACTTGTAGATCACTTTTTCATTGGTGTTTCTTGGGCAGTCTGAAAAGCTCTGTTGTATTCGTATAGGTTTGTGTTCTCATATTCATTACATGTGTGCATGTTTTCTCCACCCTGCAGTGTCTGGTCATCCATGTCAGACCAACAATGGAGGCTGCAGTCACCTGTGTCTGCTCTCACCTGGAGGGGGCTACAAGTGTTCCTGTCCCACAGACTCCTACTTGTCAGCTGACAATAAACAGTGCAACTGCTCTGCCAGCCAGGTGATTCGCCTCAGCTTCTCTTGTGTTACTCTGTATGACTTTATGGCTCCTATTAAAGGTCTCTTAAATCCACGTCTTTGGCGGTAATTAGGTGATAACGCCACCATCTTATGCGCAATCCCTATTATGCAAGTTGCGCTGAATGCAAACACTTAAGGAATAAGACTCACCAGCATATTTTAGGCATGGGGGAGTGTCCATATGTTAACTAAGGGCGCAAAGCGATATCTGCTATTTTGCACCTTGACTTAAATAGCCGTACTCAATTCTGAACCGATTGTAAAAATGTAAAGTTCTCTATAATGTGTGAAGTGTTTCATGATTGTATTATCTCCCCATCAAACGATATGAAGCGAAAAGGAAACTTTAGCCGGTCCTTTTTCTCTCATGCGCCTCTCTCTCTACCGGAATGGAATAGAAGAACGCTCGTACCAAATCACCCTCGCCCCGGGTCTAATCCGGGAGGCATGCGTTAATCCGACAGACCTTTTCTCCGACTATGTGGCATCCGCGTGCGGTTAGGGTTAGGGTGCGGGTTTGGTTCGGGTTTACTGTTTAATGTCGGAGTACTGCGCTGTCGGAGGAATGCGCTGTCGGACTAACGTATTGCACCCGTCTAATCCGGTGGCCTCGGCCCGTGAAAAAAGTGTGTTTTGGGACGAGCATTCCGGTTACCACCGGAATGGTGCGCTTCTCGTCAATGAGTCTTGTGAAAATAATGTGAATACTATTATGGGGATATAATCCTATAGTCTACATAATATATTGGAAATTACAAAAAAATATATAATAGCAGATACTTTTCCTATGTATTATGGGTGGCTATTGTTATTAAGAACATAAATGAATAAACTTAAATTCATTAATGTATCCCCTCCTGGGGGCCCCCCTTGTGTGGAAGTGCCGTGTATGGGTTCTCATAACCCAGCAACCCTAGGCAAATGATGCCACTGCTTGGAGATCAGATATTTTGGACAGCAGTAGCTTGTCTCTTTGTTCCTTTCAATGTGAGCTTTGCTCTCACCGCTTAAGGCACGGACAATAGCACTGTGTCTTGTGCTGATCTTAAAGGGAATGGCAGTGGGTACTCTGATTGGATTGATTAAAGTAAAGCCCAAACACTCCCATGACTAATTCAGGGCTGTTTTACCGCATAGCACCTTGGTGCAGTGCGCACATTACCGCACCCATAATAGCAAAATGGCATTGGTCACGCCTCCACGTCTTAAATTAAGGAATAAGATCTGGCGGTACCTAAGACGTCCTTAAAGGTGTAGTGAAATGAAAAATATGTTTTTCACACTTTTAGAGCATATCCGTGGTCATCATATGGGCATACCTAACAATAGATGCCAATTTTATTTATTTTTTAACATTTTTGCGTATCTTTATATCTAAAGTCCCTAAAAAGCCAATCTTAATTACTTTTTGTAAACGAAAATGTGCTGCGTGATGACATAACGCAGCTTTCATGAATATAAATGAATCTTGATTACATGCACCTGTTTGAATTCCCATAGCTGCACGTTCTTCAAGCACAGCTGATTTTAATTACAGAACTACTCCGTTTTGAATCTCATTGAAGATGACATCCAGACGGTGTATTACTCATTTTAAACTTAATCTGCACACTAAAATATGTATCTGAAAACATTATAGGTTAGAAATAAGCCAGGTAGTAGTAAACATGCTTCACTGGCCGTCTCTCTCTCACTTGTAAACAATCACTTCAGCCGTGTTGCGCACGGCTGAAGTGATTGAGATTCCAACGTCCCATAGCCTGAAGGGATGGGACCTTCTGATTGGTTTAGAGTTGGTTGAGACAACGTTTCAGACTGAACCTTCAAAATAAAATGACCGAAAATGTCACTGCACTGCATCATTAATAGTCTCATGTCTGCTTTTGATACTGATTCTAAACATAATCCTTTGTCTCCCCCTTCAGTTTGTTTGTCAGAACTACAAGTGCATTCCATTGTCATGGAAATGTGACACAGTAGATGACTGTGGGGACGAGTCAGATGAACCTGCTGACTGCTGTGAGTAGAGAAAATTACCTCAATATCCATGCTTTATTATTACAGTTATTATTTATGTGTACTCCAATATCCTTTGACAGTTTCTGACACCCGTATAAAGTTGTATCTACACGCACGCACGCGCGCGCGCACGCACACACACACACACACACACACACACACACACACACACACACACACACACACACACACACACACACACACACACACACACACACACACACACACACACACACACACACAAGGGTGACCACCTCCAAACTCCCCCCAACTCGGAAGCAACAGGAGGTTGTTTGTTTATAATTATTCACAACAAATCTTTGGATTTGATGATAAACTCCCGTGGTCGCTAGTTTGAGTCGTGGGGGTCTAATCACTTTCTGTTTCTTTTTCCTTGTTAAATTGTATATCTTTTGTGAGTGGCAAATGTTTCACAACAGCCACTCCATGAATTTCACCCCCGAAAGCCTTTTCTATTATATTTTCTATTGAAACGGTGGCGGGCCGTCCGTCCCGCAAAAATGACATCATCGGAAATCAGAAACGGAAATGCACCAGTTTCCTGTTTGGCCAGGAACTACCGCGCGAATAACAAAAAGGAATCTCACGCTGTTTTGTTTTTTTTCCTCTTAAATTTTTATCCCACGATTTTGTAACCCTATTTTTAACACCCAGTGCCAATTGTCTATGTAATCCTGGGCACTACCTTCCCTCAGGCGGAGGCAGTATAGTGACCAGGATTACTGCATGTTTTTGTGAGGGTACCTACCCTAGGAGACACGGGGAGAACATGCAAACTCCACACAGAAAGGCCCTTTCGCCAACCCCACCTAGGGTATGGGCGCTGATGACGCGGAGGAGAGAACACGCCCCCAGCGCCCACAGCGTCCCCTGTGGGAATCGAAACTAGGACCTTCTAGCTGTGAGGCGACAGCGCTACCGACTGCGCAACCGTGCCCCCTTTCTCACGCTGTTTTTAAAACATTGTAGGATTTGAAGATGGAAAAACCACAGCAAAAGAAAACACAGCTCACGTTAACTAAAGCTCCACTGGCTAAGAGAAACGATCCACATATAGTATAAAACAATTAAAAGAACACTTTTTGAAACGCTTCCGTCTTCCGGTGAAAACAAATGGAATTATGGGTAATGCAGGAATAAACGAACGGCCTGCAGTGACGGTAATGACCAGCAGAGGTTGCTAAAAATTATTTGTGGACCTGCCTTGTATTACTTTAAATATGCACACTTTGATACTCTTGCATCCTCCCATTATGTTTTTCAGCTTTTTTTCCCCCAAATTCGACTTGTAAAGAAGCCAGTGAATTAAATCACACGTGGCCGGGATGGAATACAAGAACCCTCGTCCTAAAACACGCTCGCCCCGGGTATATCCGACGGCCTTCGTCGGCGAAAAAAATGGGGGCGAGTGTGTTTTGGGGCTGCGTTTCTCGTCGATGAGTATTACGGAGGATAATATGAATAATATTATAGGGATATGATATAATCCTATAGCCTACGCTAATATATTGGAAATGACAAAATACATTTAATAGCAGATGCCTTTACTGTAACTCCTCTCACTAGCCCCAAAAAAGCTGAATATTATTATTTTACATATCTTTGATTCGCGGGAAATTGTTTGTGCAGGACGCGGGACAGACGGTCCAATTTCGGGACTGTCCCGCCAGATGCGGGACGGGTGGTCACCCTAACACACACACACACACACACACACACACACACACACACACACACACACACACACACACACACACACACACACACACACACACACACACACACACACACACACACACATCATTGCAGTAAAGTCAGTTTGTGTGTGTTGTATAACTTTAGATAGTTGATGAAGCTACAGGAAGACTGATCACTTCTACTATAAACTACTTCTACATAAACTACTTGTTTATATTATGTTTTTGCATATTATTGTATATTATTGTTTGTCTTTAAATGTTTCAATGTATTGAATACGCAGGACCCCAATTGAAACAACCAATAGGCTTTCTTGGGTTATCCTTTTAGCATCCTTGCATCCATGCTTTTTTTTTTTTTTTACAAACTGTTAATAAAGTATTCAATCAATCAAAACTTGTAGCTTCAGTACAACCTACACAGACTGCTTGATATTTAAGACAAACTAATATCACATGAGATAAGATAAAGTTACACCACAAAGAGTAGCAGGAACATGACTTGGTTTTTATTAGTGTCCAAAATATGAAGTCTTATACAATGTGATATGAATCTAAAAGTGATGTATATGTGTAATAACATTACAGTTAAACTATCTCTATCACTAAATTAATTTCAGTTCAGTGGGTTGTAATTTGACAGATTCATTTAAACATAAAGTGAATCACATACACAACCTGAGACGATCATGTTGTGAATAAAATAGTACATGTGACAACAAGGTGTACAGTAAGTGTTGACGTGCACGGCTGTGAGTGAGACAGTCAACAGGATACACAGGGTGACCTCTACTATGGACTGGAGTCAGAGGTCATACATCTATTAGGGTGAAATGTATGCCATGGAATCTTCCTCGTGTTCATTGTCTTCATCAGTGAGTGTTGTTCAATCTAAATCAAGGTTTCCCAAACTTTTCAGGCCGCAACCCCCCAAAATAATCATTTTTGAACTGGGGACCCCCAAAATAATCATATTTGAACTGGGTACCCCCCAAAATAATCATATTTGAACTGGGGACCCCCCATCCTGACAAGCACTTGGAATTCTAGGCATTACATGTAGTTTGACTAGGTTCCATAGATGAATATTGCGAAAATAGCAGAACTACAAGCTCACAACGCCTCACATTGCGAGGCGTTGTGAGCTTGTAGATCAGCTATTTTCATAATGTTTGCCTCTTTCTTACGAAATATTTGACCTTTTCTTGAGACCACTTGACCCCCTGAAAACATCTCTCATGTTATTGCACAACTTTGTCAGGCATGTTCCACATTCAACTGAGTTTGAAAGATAATTATATTAGTGTGTTAGTGGTGAAGGTCACTGAATGACAACCAACCTGTTAGTTTACAACAAACTATTGATTGTCAGCTATTTTCATTCCATGTGAGTTCTGATAAATATCATAAATCCTCATTCCCACATTGTGAATGTCAAATAAATAGCAGCAAACAGGAAAAACAAAGGACATATTGTCCTGTATCTCAACAGATAAACCACAACCAGCTGTTACACTGAAGCTCATTTTGTTTTGTATGTATCTCTTCAGCTCTCCAGGCTGAACCAACACACAACACAACAGGTCTGTCTGTCTGTCTGTCTGTCTGTCTGTCTGTCTGTCTGTCTGTCTGTCTGTCTGTCTGTCTGTCTGACAGTGAACTATTGGGTAACAAACACTTTACTTAAAGGTTGATTCTATAATTCATTAGAATCACATTTATAAGGCATCATAACGCTCGTTAAAAAATGTTTATAATTATATCTGACAACTTATAACAACGTTCATAATGTATTATAAGTGCAGTGATATTGAATTATAAGCTCAGTTGATCAGCACATTATAACTAACCTTAACTTAGTTAGTTATGAAGTGTGTTTGTTATAAGTTGTTAATCATGATTATAAACATTTATAATGAGTGTTATGAAGACTTATAAGTGCGTTATAATGCATTATAAATATGATTACTGTGCATTATAGACCCAACCTTTAAGTAGAGTGTTACCTGGTAGTTATAATGTGCTGTTCCACTGAGTTTATAATGCATTATGACCAGCATAACCATGACCATACATTATATCATTATAAGTTATAATACTTAAGAAACCTTGTTATAAGCTGTCATGCAACATTATAAACATTTATAACAAGTGTCATATACCTTACAAGTGTATTATAAAGCATTATAAATGTGGTCATAACACATTATAGACCCAACCTTAATATAAAGTCTTATCAAATAGGGTAATGAGATAGTCTTGCTTTGCAGGGTGTGTGGATTTTTAAATGTAAACCAATTCAAATGTAACGTCTCACTTTCTCCAGAGGTGGAGCCCTTCCTCATCGTAGCCACTGAGTACAGCCTGATGAAGATCAACTGGAACGGCTCCAGCTCCACAGAGCTCAAACAGGTGAAAACACATTGTGGAAATGCATAGTGGTGGAAAGTACCTAAGTACATTTACTCAAGTACTGTACAATTTTGAGTATTTACTTGAGTATTTCCAATTTTCAATACTTTTTATTTCTACACCACTACATTACAAAGGCAAATATTGTACTTATGACTCCACTACAATTATTTGAAAACTTTGCTTACTATTTACTTTACAAGATTAGGCTACTATTTTACAAAACTAAAATAAATTAACTGCAACACATTGTGAGATTGTAGATCAGCTATTATGGTGAAGTTTGACAACAAAAAAGAAAGAAACTAGAGAAAGTGCTCCTCGGAGTACAGGTCTCCGCCAGGTCAGGTAGGTTAGTGTGGGCCAGCAATGTTGGCCAATCAGGGTGGAGTGTGAAAAATCGGACGGATCGTTCAGGTCCGTCTTGATCACTTGACTAAAGGCATAATATATACCGATTTGCGTGATGTTTGGACAACATTTGTAGGAGTAATCTAAAAATAACTGTTTTGCAAAAATCGTCCTCCTTGTGGCGCTATGATAGGGCAATGTTGAAAGGGTGGCATTTGTGCCTCAACGTAGTGCAAATGTGCGTGCAAAGTTTCACCGCAATCGGACGCTGCGTTCAGGATTTGCAGTATTTTGTTCAAAACAAACCACTCCTGCAAACTTTAGATGTCAATCTTAGCCAATCAGGATGGAATATGAAAAATCTGAAAGACTTCTTTTGTTAAATGACTATATAGATACTGTGTACCGATTTGCGTGATGTTTGGATAAAATCTGTAGGAGTACTGTCAAAAAATATGTTTTGCAAAAAGCGGCCTCCTGGTGGCGCAGAAGTTCTGAATTGGCATCCAGGGAGTGTGTGTGCACAGTTTGGCTGCGATCAAGCCAACGGTGTCGGAGATTAGCTGTTCACGGACGGACACACACACACACACACACACACACACACACACACACACACACACACACACAAACACACACACACACACACACACACACACACACACACACACACACACACACACACACACACACACACACACACACACACACACACACACACACACACACACACACACACACACACACACACACACACTGGGGCGGCAGTGGCTCAGGGGTAGAGTGAACTGGAAACCGCAAGGTTCCCAGTTCGATCCCGGGCTGGGGCGCTCCCCCAGAGTTAGTGTCGAAGTGTCTTTGAGCAAGACGCTGAACCCTTAATTGCTCCCGATGAGTGGGTTGGTGCCTTGCATGGTTTCCTGCACCATCGGTGTGTGAATGTAATGCACAATCTATGTAAAGCGCCTTGGATAAAAGCGCTATATAAATGCACCATTTACACACACACACACACACACACACACACACACACACACACACACACACACACACGGATGGACGGACGGGGTGCAAAACATACTCTCTCGAAAGGCAAGACCAAAATAAGAGTACTTTTACTTTCAGTAAGTGTGGTGTTTGTAATGTTGATACCACCAGTACTTGTGTACTTTTTACTCAGGTGATTTTGTTTTATTTTTACATTGTGCCATTTAGTTAAATACAAAAAGATCTGAGCTCAACCACTGGTAATCCTACAGTTTATTCTACACACACTGCTTTTGACATTGACTTACTTGACTTATTCCTTTAGGCTCCTAGATGGAGCATAGGGCCGCAATCACACCCCGCTCCACTTGAGCTGAATTGCTGCTCTCATATAGGGTTCTGATGTTCCAGGTCCCTATCCTGGTTTTTGCCTTAGTCTTCAGTAGATTCTTCGGTGAGCTGGCTTCCCTTAGGCTTTCACCAGCACACGTCATGGGCTCTTCTAAAGAGGAATCTCTCCGACTAGGCTCTTGTTGGGGTGTTTTTGCGGTTTCTGTAGCATATGTAGGTTTTACGGGTTGGGGTTGCTAGCCCCAAGCCCAACCTTCCACCATTTCTGGCTTCTGGTGTGTTTTGGAGTCGGTTTGTTAGTCCCCTTCCCCTAACCTATTGTCCTCCAGGCAATAGATTACAGTCTCATACCACGTGAGACCAGACAGGTTTGGGGTTGTGTACAAGCTGTCCCGGCACGTCAAGCCCAGCCAACTCCATGCTACTGTGTAGTGATAAGCTGCAGCCAAGGCAAGCATTTCATACCAGCAGTGCGAGACAGACATGACTGCTGAGACTAACACAACTGATGTGGTGTGACAGGGCTTGAAGAGTGTGAGGGCTCTGGACTTTGACTATCAGCAGCAGATGATCTACTGGATAGAATGGTTCACCGAAAGGTTCAATCGCATCAGTCGCCTGCACATCAATGGCAGTGACGTCCAGGTCAGTGTGACAATGACAAATACTTATATTTGTAGAGTAAATACTTTGTGATATCAGTGTTCAATATCAAACAATAGAACAGGGTGCCTGGTGGCTCAGTCACTTAGTGCAGTGTTTCCCTAACAGTGGGGCTGGACCCGTTCTTGGGTCGAGGACCCATTTTCATGGGTCGCAAGTAAATATCTCTCTTTTCTGTTTCCTACTTAGTTTAAAATATATAGATTATTTCCACAAAATGATTCTAACATTTTTCAAAATAACTTCATGCATGGAAAAACCTGAAATTCCTTGGAAAAAATAAAATAATAATGAGTGGTGAAAATAGAGCACATGTTGTGAGCTTATAGATCGGCTTTTTTCACTAGTTTGGTTCCCGGGGAGACATCAAATATCTCTTTTGGGTCTCCAGCTAAAAAGTTTGGGAACCACTGAGTTAGTGTACAAAACATGTGCTATTTATAAGCTTAAAAAGTAAAATAAAAAGCTGATCTACACCCTCACTGCGTGTCGCGATGTGACACATTGTGAACTTGTAGATCTGCTGTTTTTGTAAAGAAACATTAAAAATATTGAAAATGTGTGGAAAAAAAGCTAGACACATTTGTGAAAAAAATACTGCACACTCTCCTATGTAGAAAATAACGCATAACAATGTTGAAATAATTGTATCAACTATAAATCAACTATAAAACATGGTGAGTATTCATAGTGCATGTATGGTTAATTAACAGGTCCTTCACAACAAGTTTACCAGAGATCCAACCAGTATGGCTGTTGATTGGGTGGGAGGTAACCTCTACTGGTGTGACAGTGACACCATAGAGGTGTCCAAACTAAACGGGTCGTACAGAACAGTCCTGGTCAACACCGGTCTGGACCAGCCACGGTCCATGGCTGTGGATGTACGCTACGGGTAAGAGCACTGTGGTGACATCATGAACTTCACACTGATTTATCAACCATCCTCTTTTCACAGGAAAACAGGATGCAAGAACATACAAACTGATGACATTGCATGATATTCTGTTCCTCTATATTTAAAAAGTTACTAATAAGAATAATAATACACAGTTTAAACCACATGAGGACAATTTAAATCATGTAATTCACTGAAAAGTGCACTAAATTGAGTGTGGAATACTTTCCTGTGATTGGCTGAGCTTTCTGGAGCTCCTATGAGGTAAACACCAAACATGTGACACCTAAGTAGACTAGGGTAACCACCCATCGCACATTGTGCAAGATAGTCCCGAAAATGGGACATTTGTCCCACATGAACAGAACAATGTCCCGCAAGTGATCATTGATAAATTAAAGTTTTTATTTAATGCCTCTCTCAATCAATCAAATCAATGTGCAGGTTTTGCGACGTGTGCAGAAGGAATACAAGAACACTCGCCCCAAAACACGCTCGCCCCGGGTCGAATTAAGCGATCTCGGGACGCCACCAGATATTCCTAAACGTAACCTCAGTAATACGGGGGCGAGTGTGTTTTAGGGCGAGTGTTCCGGTAATGGAAGTTGTTAACGTGAGCACACACCAAACTGCACTGGACTCACTAACAACAGATTCCATCACAACAGAGAGGACACGGGACCGCACTGCTCAAGCCTCACATAACCAAAACAGAATAAGTGATAGAGTAATGCTTTGTCTTAAACAGTTAAACGGTCACGAGCGCTGCTTTAATTGATGGACTGATCAAAGGACAGTGTCGTTGACCAACAAAAAAGACCCAAAAGAAAAGTCCCCGTGGGTAGGCGGAGGGATCCGTGTATCCACTGGGACAATAACGTTCCAACCGCGAGCAGCCATTTTGGGGCTATGGCCCGTTGGAAACGGGTGGTTTTCAATGTAAAAAAAATTAAACTGAATTAGGTTTTTCTAAAAATCCCATAGTTGGGCTGGATAGATGTCTGTTTTTTGGGAATTACGTCACATCCGACTACTTCTTCTCTGTGTTCCAAAGCTGTGTTAGAGCGCCCCTTGTGGAATAAACAAAAAAAGAAAACTTGATAATAGAACGTTATGCGTTCTTGGCGGGTAATGTGTTAAGTATAACAACCCTGGTATGAACTCTTCATCATATTGTATGTCCACTAGTACTGTACAGTACTGTATGTGTGATTAGTTGTGAATAGTGACCCTGACACAGTGTCTCCCTGACAGATACTTGTACTTGTCAGACATAAGTGACAGCAACCCCCACATAGAGAGGATGGGGATGGACGGCACCAACAGGACGGTCATCGTGAAGGATAAGATCTCCAAGCCCTACAGCCTGACGTTAGACTACATCAATGATCACATCTACTGGAGTGACTACAAGGAGAAATACATTGAGTTTGCCAACATGGATGGAACCAACAGACACACAGGTAACACACACACACACACACACACACACACACACACACACACACACACACACACACACACACACACACACACACACACACACACACACACACACACACACACACACACACAAAAGCTTTAGCCTTTTTTGTGTTCATTTCTAGTTTTTAATCTAGTTCATCGGGTTGAAATACATTATCTTACTGTAAGAAATAAGGCGGTGATAAATTGACTACTTTTATATACTTTACAGATGCATGTTAACTCTTGTTATAAAACACTTTATAATACTTTGTAAATTCATTGTATAATATTGTGAAAATTCTGTTCTGTGCGTCTGTAGTTGTGAGTCAGGACAACATCTGGGCTATTACTCTGTTTGAGGATCACATCTACTGGACAGACAGGGAGACCAGATCCATCTACAGAGCCAACAAGACTCAGGGAACCAACACGATCACACTCATCAGCAACCTGGACGGTCCATCTGACATCCACATCTACCACCCCTATCGACAACCTGAGGGTCTGTACAACCTACTGTATACAACAACACTCATTATTACTCTTCATGCTTTTTTATCTTGTATAAAGTTATATTTGATCTGTTATGAAAACTTTTACATAAACTACATGTCCCTACGGGCATGGCATTATAGGGGGAATTTTGTATGCAATGTATCCCCCCTCCACACACACACACACACACACACACACACACACACACACACACACACACACACACACACACACACACACACACACACACACACACACACACACACAAAATAAAATAATACATATTATAGTAAAACAGCTCATGTACAACCTCAAAAAGCATTGCGATGCAAAATGTTGTGAGCTTGTAGACCAGCATTTATTTTTCTTTTTTAAACACAGGTGTGCGTTAAGATTTAGCCTTGTCCTTAGGAAGATCTTGAGCACAAAAAGCTCTGTTGTAACATATAGGTGTGTGTTCTCATATTCATTACATGTGTGCATGTTTTCTCCACCCTGCAGTGTCTGGTCATCCATGTCAGACCAACAATGGAGGCTGCAGTAACCTGTGTCTGCTCTCACCTGGAGGGGGCTACAAGTGTTCCTGTCCCACCGACTACAACTTGACAGCTGATGGCAAGCAGTGCATGTCCAACTGCACTGCTAGCCAGGTGATTCACCTCAGCTTCACTTGTGTTACTCTGTATGACTTTATGTCTCATGTCTGCTTTAGATACATTACTGATTCTAAACATAATCCTCTGTCTCGCTCTTCAGTTTGTTTGTCAGAATGACACGTGCATTCCGTTCTCGTGGAAATGTGACACAGTAGATGACTGTGGGGACCGGTCAGATGAACCTGCTGACTGCTGTAAGTATAGAGACTGAAAATTAGCTCAATGTTCATGATTTATTAACTGTGTTTACAGTGATCACAATTATTACTTCTATGTATTCCCAAAACACTCATACATACTCGTAATGATTTATAACAATAATAACAACCCATTTTGAGTATGAGTATAAATGCATTATAATAATTATTATAATCTACTCATAATACAGTATAATTACAGGTATAAGAAAGAACTAATATGTTCTCAGAATGCTTAATAGCAATAATCATGACATAACTCATTTTATAATTACTTTTAAGGTCAAGTATTATAAAACTAATTGCTGTTTATTTTGGCCAGTATCATAGTGTTATAATTATCATGTTTATAACACTACACTATAACTGACTTATCAATGATAAGGGGCACGGATATTGACTTTACTTTGCTTTATTTTAATTCTCACACACACACACACACACACACACACACACACACACACACTTAACATCTTTATTTGCGTTCACATTTAACTAGAAATTCTTGAACACAAACAATAGTACAGTAGATGCACAAACTTGGGAAACTCAGTGTTTCAGGATACAGATCACAGGTACAGGAAGCATGTCTCCTTCATATGTGGCGATTGCCAATAATCACAGACACTGAACAGAATTTAGCCAATGCCGTAGCTCTTGGCTCGGGCATTCCTGCAATCTACAGGCCTCTCACAATAAATGTATGGACATTACAGAGGCATCCACTTTTGGTGTTAGTGGGTCAAATTTGACCCGTGATTTAACTCAGCCCAAAATACTCAAAAAACATTTACCGGTATTTTCATTTATTTTTTTCACCCACCTCATAGCTAACTTGTTATGCATTCATATCCATGGAAACACTAAAAAACTAAAATATTATCTTGGGTTAGTTAGGGTTAGGGTTTCATCTTTCAATATATCACATTTTCAGTTATAAAAATGTGACCCTTTTTGACTGGAGGACAGTCATTTCGCTGGTGCCCATTCTTCAGGAAAACAGAAAAACTTTTTTTTTAAATATTTCTTTATCCAAAATGAGTTTATAACCCAGTTAGACTCTTCACATACTAGAGCATGTCTGACAGAAATTTCAGAGCTTAAATCGACATGTAAATATGAAATAAATGCATAAACATGCAGTAAAATATAAGGTTAGAGTTAGCATTTGCTAGCATTGCTACAAAAGCAACTAAATCCTCAGTTTCCATCCAAACATCGCAAAATTGCGGTAAAATTCTCTATTTCTACCCAATCATTTTGAAAGGTATCACTAATCTGTTGGCTTGTGTCTAATGTAAATTTCAAATAAAGATGTATTAACAATCATATTTTGTTAAAACTGTTGTGAAAATGTATCTCTATTTGTCCTCCTGGGCCACTGGTTCCAGCCGGTTCCAGCAGGGGGCAGTGGCAAATGCTTGGTCTCAGAGTGCATACAGAACAAAGAGACCATAGATATAGAAACCTAGATACCTCATTGGCCTCTGCAGTTCGTTGGAGCAACTCGTATCACGGCCGCCATTTTCGCGTAGGAAAACGGACACTCAAAGTGACTACTGGCCAATCACAGCGCTCACAGCGCGTTGACTACTGGCCAATCACAGTGCGTCTTTTCTAAGATTTGTCAGAATCTAGTTGTCCCGCCCCCACTTGCCTCTGATTGGCCTACCGAACGCCCCCTTCTGTGACACACACGGAAGCTTCAGGGAAGCTTTCCTACGCTAAAATGGCCCCCGTGATACCAATGCCTCAGAGTCGAAGGAGGCGTCTACCTTTATATGTCTATGAAAGAGACCCTTGGAAACAAAAGAATTGCATCCCCCGCTATGCATGATGGGATTGATAGCCCAGTAGTGCTACTCTGAATGAGAGCCATTGAAATGGTGCTTTCTCTACTTGAGAGTTTTAACTTGATTTAACTTGACTTCAGTTCTATAAGCTGTAGTTTCAAAACTATTCACTCAATCTTATTAACCAATATATTATTATTTTGCTATGCTTTCCTGCTTTCATATGACATGAAAAAAATGAAAATGAAAAAATGCTAGATGACTGTCTCCCAGTCAAATTTGGTCACAAATGTTAAAATTCACTCATTACGTTTCCTATAATGAAGACAATGGATAATGATGTTATCTAGATATAATAGACTAACATTAGAACACACTTCCATTAACTTAACTTAAATTGTTTTTAATATTATTAAAAATAGTGAAACTTGGTGTGTTAGGGTCATTTTGACCCGTATACCATAGAAGGTAAAAAATGATGTGTTCTTCATAAACTCAAACCTTATTTTACTCCTGATAGCAAATGTTAATTGAGGACACGTCTCTCTCACTCTCAAACATGTAAACATTGAATATTGGCAATTTGGGGGGAATTGAGCCACACTTGCCGGGTCAGTTCGGACCCTAACACCACAAGTGTCACTTTTTTATAGAGACCATCAGAATTAATTAAAATGATGATAAATATTTTTTTTGCGTTACAATGGCTATTTCCAAGGATATCATGAAGCCTTGTCCCAATAAAGAAATGTAGAGGGTACTTTTTTACTTCAAAAATGACCCTAACACAATGGAAGGGTAAAGACGTGGGTACTTAAGCACCTTGGTAAGGGATACCTCTTCCAGACTGTGGTCGAATGCACAACCCACATCCAAAATGGTCACAGACAGACAGACAGACAGACAGACAGACAGACAGACAGACAGACAGATCTCTGTTAAAGTGAAACTAATGTATTATGATTTTCTTTCTCAGCTGTCCAAGTTAAACCAACACACAACTCAACAGGTAAACAAAGATGAAAGATTAAAACTGATTGATGATGTTCAATCAGTTTTGATATTCTTCCAGTTCTTGTAAATAAAGTAACACGTTGTTTATTGCATAATTACTCTCTGAACAGATTCGGACGATGTCAGGTTGGTGGGAGGAACCGGTAACTGTAATGGTGGACTGGAGATGAAACACCAGGAAGAGTGGAGACCAGTGTTGGCTTGGTTTGACTGGAACAGGATGTCATCATCTGTAGTGTGTCGACAGCTAGACTGTGGCTCTGCTGTTTCAACAGAATTTACTTCTAGTTCTACACGTCAACCTGGATGGATGATTCCATCTTCCTGTGTTGGCTCTGAGTCTTCACTGATGGAGTGTGGACCAGTAAAGCCTTATGATTCCACTCTCACACTGAAGATTAACTGTTCAGGTAAAACAATGACTTCAACAATGTAAACGTTTTGTGATCATCAACATGCCTTTAAAACGTACCATGTTTGTGCATGAAGTCCACAATTACAATATACTAATAAGGCATTTAGCAGACCCTAAACGTTAAATGCTCTCATCCAGAGCGATTTACAAGTATGATATTGGAATAAGCAGAGTAAGCATGAACTGTTAGTAGTCAATAACAGGACAAATAATCACATTAGCATCTATCTAAACAACATGATATCTAAATAGCATTATATACATTTGAAACTATAGGATACCAGGTAAACAATGAGCCTAGCACCTGTCTAAACAACATGCTATCATAACACCACACTGAAAACCCACCTTTTCAGATTTGCATTCCCTACCTAATTCAAATCACCCCATTTTTGTGTTAGCTTAGTTTTTTGTTCAGGTAGAATCAATTTCTATAAAATAATTATATAATAAATACATGTATTGATACTTTAGGTTATACAATGTGTATATGAAAGGATGATTTTAGATTAGATATTGCAGAAAAATTAACGTTAAAGTAATTTTCAATGCAGGAGTTCTTCTCATCATAGCAAAGCAAATGTTTTTACTAAATTACCCTATATATATCTTACAGCATTGTTTAAAGATATGCTTGTAGCCAGGTTAGATCTCTTCAAATGTTCCTGTGAGCTATGTTTGTCAGGAAGAAGAACCAAAATGTATTTGACTTTCTATTGAAACATCGATGCAGCAACCTGGTGATTACAGCAGTGGTTCCCAAACTGGGGGTCGAGACCAATGGAGGTACCCAAAATAATTTGGGGGGTTTCCAGATGATTAGTTTAATGTGCAACATTGTTTTCTCATTCACAGGAAACAAACCAACATAAAGTATAAGTGTATGCAGGGTATCTGCACATTTCTAAAGTTACAATTTAATGACTTTTAAGACCTTCTTAATACCAAATTGGCCAACTTGTCAAATATTATGCAGGAAAGGGGCAAACATTGTGAAAATAGCCAATCTACAAGCTCACAACGCCTTGTAGTGCGAGGCGTTTTGAGATTGTAGTTTGACTATTTGCACAATATGTATCTGTGGAACCAAGTATACATCTAATATGCCTACAATTCCAAGTGCTTGTCAGTGTGGGGGGGTACCCAGTTCAAATATGATTATTAGTGGGTGTCGTGGCCTGAAAAGTTTGGGAAACATTGGACTACAGTGATGCTGGCATACTGCATGTACTACACCTTCCTGTCTTTATCCAAAGGTGCCTCTGTAGACTACTGAGGGCACTGTCCAACTTCCATTCTGAAACTGTTTGAGGACCACATCGCTGTCCTGGTTGTGTGGGTCAAGGGGTTGGGGTGCAGCAGGGTTGTCACAGTTCCCATCAGTCACTGTAACTGTTTTTCCATGGAGATGGCCTGCTTGAGGGAACACCTCAAAATCTCTCTAACCTGCAGCTTTTCAAGCCACTAGGTCAGCTGTCCTTTGGGCTTTTTAAAATGTTTGTGAAGCAGGTCAGAGATGTGTGATTGAACAGGAAGTTGTACAGGTGGAAATACTTCACGGTCCACCCCACCGCCAACAGCTCTCGTCTGGTCATGCGGTTAGTTCCCCAACTTCCTCTTGGCATAGTTTAGGGAACAGCTGTAGTATGTGACCACTCTTTCTCCACTCTTGTCCGAGACAGCACTGTGCCCAGGCCCCCATCACTGGCCTCTGTTGCCATGATGAACGGCATATTCAGGTTAGGCTCGGCCAGGACCAAGGTTCCAGCTCCTTTAGCTCCTCCCGTACCTGATGAAAGGTGGTGTGCCATGCCTCAACCCAAAAGGAATGCCTTTCCTTATGTGTCAGCTCATTTAAGGAGCTGGTGATCACTATAAAGTCCCGTAAAAACCACATAACCGGTCCTGGGATCCAGATGGTGGCATATGTGTTTCGTGTTCCAGTTCAGTTTCCCATAGTTTTGTTTTATGGGTTTGGCAGCAGACACCTTCATATTATGTTTCCAGTTTAGAGCCAACAAAATTAACCAGAACAAGGAAACGGGTATGACGTCTTCTGTAAACCTGGGACTATAGTTATGCAGAGAGCCAATAAGATGCCAGGCCTAGGGAGCTGTGAAGCTGTCTGATGTTCTGGGGGCTGACGTGTCTTTTACGGAAGCAACCTGTCATTGTACCAATGTAACGATCAATGGTGTATCTATTTTGATAGATATTTCTTAGTTTTATGAAAAGTACAGCATTATGTTCTGTCCCCTTTCATCGCCAAGCATTCTCATTCCTGTCCAATGGACACCCAGGGACCTTACAATATTTAGGTTGATTTAGTAAAAACATTTACTTTGTTGATGAGAAGAACTCATGCCTTTGCAATTACTTTAAAGTCAATTTGCATAATGTATCTGCAATATTATGATCTAAAATCATCATTTCATACACACATTTTATAACCTAAAACAAATTATGAATACATTTTTTATTTTATAATTATTTTAGAGAAATTGACAAGAAGAATAACCTTAAAGTAAGTATTGCAATGTTGTGTTACTTTATACAAATGATAATATTAAAACACATTGAGTGCCAATCGTGTATATCTACTCCACTCTTACGTAGATCTTTTTTTTTTCACAGGTTCACAATGCATTGTAGACCTTGTTCGATACGCCACATTTCATTGTAGCACCACCGGAAACGGAATTATCCGGGATCCGTTTTTTCCGATCCCATCCACTTCCATTCTATAGCTGACACCAAATCGCCATTTTCTCAGTTGTAGTTTTTCTCGTCGCTTAACATAAACCGTTGTAACTACAAGATGGCGGATCGGATTTCCATGCGGTCTTCACTGGTCGACTCACAAGGATCGGCTGTGTGTTTACAAAGAGTTGAATGCGCGATTTTAACGGATTTAACTTTGTCTCTGGCAACGTGAAAAAAACAAAAAAACAACAATAAAACGCTGGCACTGGTGAGTTATGAGATTAACCTCTGGCATGGAATGTGTTGTTAATAATAGGCTTAAATTATAAAATAGCCTCATGACAGCATTTTCCCAGTCGGCCACGTTGGCCGGTGATGTTTATAATTAACGGCCAATTAAACATTGTATTGGTCATTGGCCGGTACATACCAGCTAACGGAAACCTTGATCACAATATGATGCAACATGTACATAGTGGAATTAAAACATTAGTAAAAGAACATACAACATGAACCCACTTTGCATTGATGCAAAACTCCTGCAGCACAACAATGCGTGGTGGAGAAGAGGTGGAGAAGAAGCTTCAACCAGCTTAGGGTGTAGTTAGGGGTGAAGTGTCTTGCTTGTGGACTAACAGTATGGGACACTGTTCAATTAATTTTCTTCTAAATAATCTCTCCCTCTCCCTCTCCCTCTCTCTCTCTCTCTCTCTCTCTCTCTCTCTCTCTCTCTCTCTCTCTCTCTCTCTCTCTCTCTCTCTCTCTCTCTCTCTCTTCAGAGTCTGTGAGGTTGGTGAATGGGACTAGTTTGTGTTCAGGCAGAGTGGAGGTGAAGGCTAATCAGTCGTGGGTCTCAGTGTATGAAGGTGACTTTGACCAGCAGGATGCAGAGGTGGTCTGTAGGGAGCTTGGCTGTGGGGGGCATTCAGTCCTCCATGGGGCGCTCTATGGAGAAGTTGACACTCCAATGTGGACCGAAGAGTTCCAGTGTGAAGGCAACGAGTCTGTTCTCCTCGACTGTGAAACCTCAAACTCAACTAGAAACACCAGCTCACCTGACAAGACAGTTGGACTCACCTGCTCGGGTAAAAGACAAACTATACTTTTGGTTTGGATTCATATTTTATTATAATAAAAGTATTTTTACTCTCTTTGTTTACTCTCTTGATTCTTTACAGTGGTTGATGATGTCAGGTTGGTAGGAGGAACCAGTAACTGTACTGGTACGCTGGAGATTAAACACCAGGGAGAGTGGAGACCAGTGGATGGTGGGTTTCACTGGAACCTGAAGTCATCATCTGTAGTGTGTAGACAGCTGGACTGTGGCTCTGCTGTTTCAACAGAAAGGAGTTCTTGGTTTACACATGAACCTGTGTGGAGGATTACACCTTACTGTGCTGGTTCTGAGTCTTCACTGAGTGACTGTGTCATAATGGAGACTTCTCATAGCACACGGAAAGGTTTGATTACAGGCAGACCCACAGTGATCTGTTCAGGTAACTCAACCATGACTTGAACAACAACACCAATTTTTTCCTTTTCTCGTTTAGTCTGTCTGTCTGTCTGTCTGTCTGTCATACACAGTGTGCATGTGTTTGTAGGGACTCGTGGAGACTTTTGCTCTGCTGTGTGCTGTGAGGGAGGGCTCTTGAGGGACATCTGATGATGATGATGATCATAATGATGAATGACTTTGTTTTATAAACTACCAATATTTCCCTCTGTGTGTTTAGGAGTTTAGGAGAAAACAACTTGAATCTGATGTTTTTAGATTTCCATTTGCATCCATAATGCACTAATGTTTTTTCTCTCTTTCTCTCTCTCTCTCTCACACTCTCTCTCTCTAGAGTCTGTGAGGTTGGTGAATGGGACTAGTTTGTGTTCAGGCAGAGTGGAGGTGAAGTCTAATCAGTCGTGGGTCTCAGTGTGTGAAAGACAATTGGATCAGCGCGATGCAGAGGTGGTCTGTAGGGAGCTCGGTTGTGGGGCTCCTTCAGTCTTTAAGGGGGCGCTCTATGGAGAAGTCAAGGCTCCAATATGGACTGAAGAGTTCCAATGTGCAGGTAATGAGACTGCTATCCTGAACTGTAAAACCTCAAACTCAACTAGAAACCCCAGCTCACGTGACAAGACTGTAGGACTCACCTGCTCAGGTAAAAGACAAGTTACACTGGATTGCATTATTATTTCAGAATTAAAGTAATATTCATTGTTACTGTTAAGTCTCTTGTCTCTGTACAGAGTCTGGTGATGTCAGGTTGGTGGAAGGAACCAGTAACTGTACTGGTATTTTGGAGATGAAACACCAGGGAGAGTGGAGACCAGTGGATGGTTGGTCTGACTGGAATCAGAACTCATCATCTGTAGTGTGTAGACAGCTGGACTGTGGCTCTGCTGTTTCAACAGAAAGGAGTTCTGGTTCTACACACAAACCGGCCTGGAGGATTACATCTTCCTGTGTTGGGTCTGAGTTTTCACTGAGGGAGTGTGGAACAATGATGTCTGCTACTTCCTTCTACATACTAGAGGTGATCTGTTCAGGTAACAAACTACTTGAACTACAGTCATATTTACAGTGTCTTATACAGCTGCGGGAAACACTGCCGCCTGATCAATGGAGCCATCTGCGCAATGCTCCCCGTCCCGTCCCGTCCCGTCTACTTGTAGAGAATAAATTGACCTGACTTGAGTGTGGAACTGCTGCACATTGATAAGTTAACATACCTTTATTATTATTTCTTCTCTTACTTAATATAGTTTTAAGTCTAAGATGTTGCACAAGTTTTTACGCAACAAGTCACACCATTTAGCTGCTTGTACTTGTACAAGTTAGTTACCAAAAAAAAACTTTATTATTGAATGATTCTTGTGTAAACAACACAGTGTGGTTTATTATGAAGCAACATGTTCTGATGGGGCACTGTGCCCTAGTAGTATGTTTAATGTGTAATAATACAATGTAACGTGCACACAATAGATGATGTCTCTGGTCTTGTATTTTTTTCCCATTTAATATTATTTGTTATGTTCTTATCATCAGCCAGTGTATGATGTGAAATACACATTATCTCTCTCTCTCTCTCTCTCTCTCTCTCTCTCTCTCTCTCTCTCTCTCTCTCTCTCTCTCTCCCCCCAGAGTCTGTGAGGTTGGTGAATGGGACTAGTTTGTGTTCAGGCAGAGTGGAAGTGAAGTCTAATCAGTCGTGGGTCTCAGTGTATGAAGGTGACTTCGACCAGCAGGATGCAGAGGTGGTCTGTAGGCAGCTTGGCTGTGGGATTGCTTCAGTCTTCCATGGGGCGCTCTATGGAGAAGTGAACTTGCCGATGTGGACCGAAAAGTTCCAATGTGAAGGTAATGAGTCTGTTCTCCTGGACTGTGGAACCTCAAACTCAACTAGAAACACCAGCTCACCTGACAAGACTGTTGGACTCACCTGCTCAGGTAAAAGACAAAATACACTTTTGGGTTGGATTATTATTTCATTATGAAAACAATATTAATTGTTACTGTTTATTCTCTTGTCTCTGTACAGGGTATGGTGATGTCCGGTTGGTGGGAGGAACCAGTAACTGTATTGGTATACTGGAGATGAAACACCAGAGAGAGTGGAGACCAGTGGATGGTTGGTCTGACTGGAACGTGAAGTCATCATCTGTAGTGTGCAGACAGCTGGACTGTGGCTCTGCTGTTTCAACAGAAAGGACTTCTGGTTCTACACATGAACTCGTTTGGTGGATTTCATCTTCCTGTGTTGGGTCTGAATCTTCACTAAGGGAGTGTGGAACAAAGGAGTCTGGTAATTCCACTGCCAGACTGGAAGTGATATGTTCAGGTACAGCTCTTATCTATCCACCATATGTCCGTCCGTCCGTCCGTCCGTCCGTCCGTCCATCTTTCTATTTGCAGCCTGGTTGCCAGAGACATTTTTGGCACTGTACATTTCTTGAAATAGCAAGAAACATTGAAAATATTGATAACATAGCTTACTCTACATACACTGTTTGAAGGTCTTAAGAATTACCAAGTAAATGTCTGTGTTGTTTGCAAATTCATTCCAGTTTGAGGATAAATATAGAGGCTAAATAAATGTTTGTGTTAAAGTGGCTCAGTCAGTAGCTCTTGCCTTTGGACCGAAACTTTCTGGATTCTATCCCGAGCATTGCCAACTCAGCATATGAGTAGCACACATACAACATGCTATCTAAATAACATTTGTTTTGGTTAGAGGGATGCCTGTGATTTACGTGTTTCTAATAATGTGATATCTCTAACTTTACATGAATCTATTTTTCTCTGAGTGTGTTTATAAATCAGTTGTTTCAGCCAATTACCTGTCTTGTTACAGAGCTGCTGTTTAAGCCAATCGTCACCTTTGTAAACTCCATAAACGGTGTTTCTGAGGGCCACCATCAGAGGCTGCCCGTGATACAGGGTTCCAGCTTCACCATCAAATGCTCCGTCCAACCACAGTACCCAGGAGGCTCCTTCCACCTCACCTTCACTGGATCCAACACAACACACACCTACACCCAGCCAGCTGTCAATCACTCTGACAACTTCCTGCTTCCTGCAGCAAACCTCACTGGATTCAACACAACACACAACCTCACTGAATCCAACACAACACACAACCCCACTGAATCCATCACAACACACAACCCCACTGAATCCAACACAACACACAACCCCACTGAATCCAACACAACACACAACCCCACTGAATCCAACACAACACACAACTCCACTGAATCCAACACAACACACAACCTCACTGAATCCAACACAACACACAACCACACTGAATCCAACACAACACCCAACCCAACTGAATCCAACACAACACACAACCATGCTGAATCCAACACAACACACAACCACACTGAATCCAACACAACACACAACCCCACTGAATCCAACACAACACACAACGACACTGAATCCAACATAACAAAACTAAACTACACCCAGCCATCTGTCAATCACTCTGACAACTTCATGTTTGCCAACTTCCTGTTTCCTGCAGCAAACCACACCCACAATGGAAACTACAGCTGTACTTATCAGATCTATGTTTATAATCATAACTTCTCCTCTAAGAGCCAGGTCCTCTCTCTCACTTTCACAGGTATGTGCTTTTCAAGTCACAATATGAAACTCAATCAAGCACAATTAAATAGGACATGAATTCATTAATGTTTAACACATTCTATCAAATACAAATACACTTTAAAACACTTTACATTTTTTAGCTGTTTAAATTAGCTGCTCTTTAAATGATGTTTGATGTTCATATTTCTCTCACAGCGTCTCATCTGACATCTAACATTATGAAATCTACAGTCACAGTGCTGCTGCTTTTGATCATAATAATCAGTGGCCTCTATCATCTCTGGAGGGTAATTATACATCTTTAAATTAATGCAGGACAGTATGAAGTAGTTACAATGTTTGTATTTAAAGGAGCTACACCATGAATTTAAAAAATAATAATAATATTTGATATCATATTGTTTATGTCCCTCAAACGTTTTTCAAAAGGTTTGAGCCTAAATCAAGCCTCAGATATACTCATTCCAACTAACTTCTCTCTGGCTTATAAAGCACTTTCACCTGCAATACCACATTGTCCTGTTTGGCACGGGGCGCTATTGAGCCAGTTTGTATGCATGTTATGTCCTGGTTCTGTGTGGAAAAAGTAAAAAAAAAAAATAAGAAAAAAATGTAAAAAAATTAAAAATGGAAAAAAAAAAAAATTTTTTTTTTTTGGTTAGAACTGAAAAACGGGAGGAATTGTTCCCAGACGTGACGTAGGGTGGGGGAACAAATCTGACAGACTGTTTTCAGACCAATTTACATAAAAACCACAGATAGCCTATGAAAGCCTGCATGCACGAAGTCGGGTATTTGTTGGAACAGAAGAGAGGTGGGGGAGACCAAAAACACACACAAATGAAGAAAAAGTTAAAATTCATGGTGTAGACCCTTTAAGAGAGACACATCTGATTTAGTAAATTCAAGTTGGGTTCTGCTGTGTTTCTCCAGGCCACCAGAGGGCGTTGTGCAGGAGCGCAGATCACTGAGGTGGTTTATTATAATGTAGGACGGGAGAACGTTGAGATAGTTTATTATAACGTTGCTGGTTCTGATGCTGAAGCTGCTGGACCCAGTGAAGAGACAGAATACCACCAGTATGAGGAGGTGGGTGTACAAGGAGGTGCTGAAGCGGCTGGACCCAGTGAAGAAACAGAATACCACCAGTATGAAGATATAGACCTCCAAAGAGGTGCTGAAGTGGCTGGAAGAGGCAGGAGACCACCTGTGTATGAGGTAGATCTCTAAACGCTAATTTATGCTCGGAGTGACAAGTGTCGAACAACGCGTCACACTATTATACGTGTCTCTAAACATTCAGTCATATGTAATCATACTATCTTACGACTCGCCGACACGACAGATTTGCCACAAAACCTAAACAAGGAAGTGAATGTAGTCTTGTGCATTTTCCCAACCAATCAGAGTACGCATTTCATCAAGCAACTGCAATCGTTAATTGTTTCAGAGGTACGGCCAACACCGTAGACGGAGTTCCTCCGCGACACATTCTTTGTCGTTTTAACATCGATTTCGTAGCATGTTTATTTTAATGATCCATCAATCGATTGCGTTCTGGCTTGGTTCAATGGAACTAACTTAGTTAGTTAGAACGTTAAGTACCTACTTATTTGTATCACAATGAAAACACTTTTTTGCCTTATTATTTGGAGGCCAACTTGCAATATCCTTACGGCCCACCAGTGGCCCCGACCCACAGGTTGGGAATCGCTGCAATAAATGGATCTATTGATCGTACGGTGTCCACCCTCATTATGTTTCATCAAGTAATTATAACTATAAGTATTTAGTTATAGATATGTAGCTATTGATCCTACTGTACACAACACATACCTATGCAGCTCATGTGTTTGTGTCATTGTTAATGTGTCACTCAGGTCATAGATTGTCACACAGACAATCTCTCTATCTCAGAGATAGAGAAGTATTGATCTCTGGTATGGATCTGGTTGTGTTGTAACAGTTGTTTCTATTGGCACAATAGAACTGGGACTTTTGTTAATATACTGTATGATACATATATATTTTCACTATACACTTCTTATTTTTCAATGTTTATGGATGTATATGCAGTTTGAGTACTGCACTGGATCTGTTAATACCATGAAGGTAACATTATCAATTTATTGTCAATATAATACAGTCTTCTATCATTTGTGTAGCTTGGTTCCTATTTTATAAACAAGCTTGTTATGAGCAGTGAAACGTATTGTATATAGTTGTAGTATATATTTTATATTATTATGTTTTGGATGATTTATGATCTCTTAGTATATAATACTTATTTCCATGTTGTTGTATGTACTATGCCAGTGATTTTTCTGCATTAGACCACGGATCCCCATTTGATACCATTAGTTTGTATCTCTGGGACCCCAATATACATTGTAAAATCCTCAGTGTTTATGTAACTCTGAGAGTGTACAAATGGAACCAAATGACCCGTAAGGGTCCATTTGGTTCCACGTGTGCACTCTCTGAGTTACAGGCCCCAAAAGGGTCGATTTGGACGTCTGGGGGTCCCCGGACCCAACGTTGAGAAACAGTGTAATAATACTATGTACTGTAACTTAATTCATGTTGACTGTTGTTGGTTTGATGTTGAACTGAAAGTTGGTATTGGTCCATTATGGATGAGTCTAGGATACATCCAACCATTCAGACCATTATGAGCCTATAGGATCCATCCAACCATTCAGACCATTATGGATGAGCCAATAGGATCCATCCAAACATTCAGACCATTATGGATGAGCCTATAGGATCCATCCTACCATTCAAAGACCATTGTGTGTTTTCAAAGCACATGGACCTGAATGCTTCTTAATGAATGTGCATTTGACTATATATTTGTCTGACAGCAGTGTTCAACACTTAGATTCATACAATAATGTTATGTTTGATCTTTAGTCTTTTTTACCTTGTGCGGAAAATAACTCAATAAAGATGAAATTGCTTGAGGAAAATGAAGTGTTCCATCTCCTAAATGTGTTGCGTGTAGTATGGGAAGTTGTCATTGGTTACCATGAACACAAACAAATCCAACAGGTTGCCATGGTTTCATAACAACAGCAAGAGACTGACAGAACATTTCCATCAAGCATGTGATGAAAGCTGATCACTAATCAATGAATGTCTCAATCTACTCTGCTGGATTATGTTGGATAAACATACTGGCCCTCATTTATCAACGCGGTGCAGCCCGAATAATGAGCGTACGGCGAGATCACCGCACCTTTCGGTATTTATCAATATATCCTGACGTGGGCTTCATCCTACCGTAGGCTGAAATCTCACTTCTGGTCGAGACCAGTTGTTGACGTTGGCTGCGCCCGTTTATTCCATTCTAGACCTGCGGAGCACCATTGTCTGACTGTCTGACAAGCATCTGGACACATAATCCACTCCTAAATGTGTGTATCTACACTAATAAATAATCCCTGTGAAAATATAACATTTTTATAAAGTAATTTAAACAAACTGCTTTTGCTTTAACAGTCATTCAGATAAGATTGTAGATCTGGCTACATTGAAAATAGCAGATATACAAGCTCACAAGCCAGCGTCGCATCGCGACGCGTTATGAGCTTGTAGATCTGCTATTTTCAAAATATACAGCGCTTCTGCCGGTGCAACGGCGCCACTGTTATATTTTCATGGCCACCGGGAGATCAGACATTTAACCCATGGTCCAACACACACCAGCCTTCATTCATTAATGTTCTCTCCAGGCTATCTCTCATTAATGCGGAGCGGGACGGGACTCGCCCGTCCGACGGTCCGAGTCTCACTGGGAAATGGGAATAGCCTACATGACGGCTTTATTTTAGTGTAACTCGAACGCGCACTGCTCGGTATGGGTTAAATAAATCAATATACACACGTATTCCATTCATGCCGATGTGATTGGTATCATAATATGTCATTCATGTCGGCTACAAGCCTACGTGACAAAGATACGCTACGGTACGCTACGGTACGGAGATGAAAAACACAGAGGCGGGCGTGTGTGTGTGTGTGAGAGAGAGAGAGAGAGAGAGAGAGAGAGAGGGGGGCGTGTGTGTGTGTGTGTGTGTGTGTGTGTGTGTGTGTGTGTGTGTGTGTGTGTGTGTGTGTCGAGCGAGGGAAACTCTTTCTTATTGGCTTTTCATGATGTCTTCTTTGGTCGTATTCTGGTTCTTCAATCTTCATGTCGTAAAATCGGGGCGTTTTGAGAATATTTAAAGAGCTGGTGCCATGTTTTTGCACTTTTTCTGTTTTCCATGTGTCTATGAGGTTGATAGAACTTCATTAAGCCCCCCAGAGGTGGTTTTATGGTGTTTTATGTCTTCTCTGATTATTTGGAGTTTCTTCGTAGAGGCTGAAATCTTGAGGGTCAAATGTGCCAATAGAGAAACAGCCCTTTAGTGACATCACAGAGCCCCCAAAAAACATACCCTCCCCCTCATTATCACAACACAACAGGTGTGGGCATGAGGAGGAGGAGGGACTAGGACAGGTGGGTGGTGCTAAGGTGGTGGAGGAGGTGCTAAGGTGAGAACCAGGCATACTTAATGAACTGGAGGCGTGTCCACATAAAAACATTTTTTTTAACAATTTCTGTACACTTTTTTTTTTTTTTTTTAAATCCTTACATAATAATAATACCTTATGATCAGGTTTTAGGGTTGAAAAATATCATGGCACTCCGTCTTTAAGGGCGTGTTATTTAAATGACGCTCGGTTTCAGCCGTGACATTTATCAACGCTGGGACCAAGTGTACGCTCGGATCAGCTGTGTAGGATGCGTTGATAAATGTGACTTCGACGTTGGTGTACGGCCGAATATATGGAAAAATATACGGCGGTTTATACGCTGCGTTGATAAATGAGGGCCACTGTGTTGAGGGCATCTGATAGCTAGCCTTGGACACATTTGATCTTTATCAGTCTATATTTGAGGGTATTTCACTCTGACTCCTGGAGACTTCACCATAGCTGTAGGTTTAAACAGACATTTTGACATAATGGGCACGGTCCAAAGTGACAGCTATGTTTTGAGCTCAAGTTACTTTGGCACCTCTTGGGGACCAAGAGCCCTTTCTACAATATAGTCAGCAGAATGTGGGTTTAAATGGTAGTACTGTACATATCTTTTTAAGATAGTTGTTCCCAAACTTTGTTCATAACAAGGACCTCCACATTAATACGTATTTAAACTGACTCGATTTTGCGGCAGCGACCCCATACAAGATTTGTATTTTAAAAATGTTTCAAAGATATTCAAATGTTTTAATATATTTTTCAAGGCTATTGAAAATAGCAGCAAATGACCAATGTATGTAGAGTTAAAGTGGTTAAACTGAATTTGAAGCTACATCAGCTAATTTAGCTGGGGACCCCCTGGAGCCCCCTTCAAGGACCCCTTGGGGTCCCCGGACCCCACTTTTAAAACAACTGTTTTAAAACATCTGAGATCTATTTTGATCTCTGAAAAATGTTGTCGGCTTTAAATCTAGTCCATTTACATGTTATTAATTTTGCTACCACTTTTATAAGTGAATCAGAAACACTTTATTCCTCCAAGTAGGCCTACAATGAAATGAAAGGAAGTTCTCCGCCAGGCAGGGTTGCCTACCCAAGACCCACACATTTTGGAAGTCAGTCATAGCCAAATGGAATGGAATATGAAAAATCTGATTGATACATGTACATCTTGATGACATGACTCCATAGATAATGTGTACCAATTTGCATGAGTTTCAGATTAAATGTGTAGGCGTAGTAGCAAAAGTTTTATTGGTCAGGTTCTAGAACGAGCCAATTAAACCTTGTTGATTTGTCAGCAAAGGTCCAAGGTCCTTGAAACAAATTGACCCTTTGCTAAGCTCCGCCCCACACCACTACAGCGTGTTCGTCTGGCTCTCTCTAAACATGTTTCCAGTTCATCTGAAAAGTAAAAACATACAATTAAAGCTGCAAGCAGCGATGACCGGGCCCTCGCACCTCTGTCCACGTTGGGGGCGGAGTTCAGGCAAAAAAGAGGAACTATCAAATATCGACCAATCAGGACAGGGGTAGAGTTAAGTAACGCCAATGGACAAGGACTTAAAACGAGTTCAATGAAGTTTCTATGACAAGCAGATGAAAGGTTAGGGCAAAAAAGAATAGAAAGTACAACATATTGACCAATCAAAAAAGGGGAGGAGCTATGTAGAACCAATGCATGACAATGATTCTGAACCAAGTCCAATTAGGTCACCCACCCAAGTCTGTGTGGCAATCAGTTAAAACAGTTACATGACAAACTTGACCTTGTAGATCGGCTAGTTTTACTTCCTGTTTCTGTGATGCTGTTTTCCGAAAACTCGCACTTTTGATAACTTTTCAACATTATGGTCTTTTATGTACGTTGATCCAGTTTTAGGTGGATCTGACAATCCAGGAGATTGTTAAAGTACAACCTTGGCATAAGATAAAATGCACTTAAATGCACGATAAATTATGTTTTGTTTAGGTCATGGCTCCAAGAAACTTTTTTGTAAGTCTGGACATATTACATGTGTGTACATGTACTGTAGGTCAAACCGTATTGTGGGGCTTCAACTTTGAACTTTTGTAGGTGCGCCATTGAGCTAAATGGCCACGCCACTTTTTCAGACAGATAACATACACAATTTTCCGCCACTTGAGTGTTTTTGAGTTGGTTTAAGCTTAAAAACGCATTTGTGCAAAGAATAATTCCTTGCATTTCAAGATTTTGTCCAAACCTCATGCAAATTCTTGCACATCATATCTGTCAGATCTTTCATATTCCATTCCAAGTGAATACGATTGGCTTCCAAAGTTTGCAGGAGTGTACAATAGGCCACAAATCATGAACAGCGTCCCACTAGGCCAAGGAAGAACTGCCATTGGCGGCCATCGGCAGCGCTGTAACTGGCCAATTCACATTTTGGCCTATAACTCTTAGGCCAAAATGTTGTACAATAGAAATGTTTCTTTTCCATGGATTCCTTGGCTCATTACACAACTCCCCATTGGCCTCAAGGTGGCGCTATAATAAGTTGCAACACAGCCGTGGGTAGGCAACCTGGCCTAGCAGGGACCTCCGAGGAGCGCAGTTTTATAGTTTCCATGGTGGTCCTCTTACCTGTGCGATGTGAGAGTGAGTTTTATGAACATTGAATGAATGGAAATAGTATTTGTACATTTGTACAATGTTTACATTAGTAAAATGATTAAACGTTGTTATTCAACATGGAGTAATGCAACTTTATAGTGATTTATGAAATAAGGAAATAACTTCTAGCTCCAAAGCAGGCTCCCTGTGTGTGTGTGTGTGTGTGTGTGTGTGTGTGTGTGTGTGTGTGTGTGTGTGTGTGTGTGTGTGTGTGTGTGTGTGTGTGTGTGTGTGCCACTGTAGATAACCAGGTACACAGGTCTACCAACACACTGTTGGGACAGGGAACTGGAATACCATTACGCTATGCCTTGTGAGCTTGTAGATCGGCTATTTTTAGGGATATTACGGTGTCAATATGTTCAATAAACTGACCCCCCCACACACACACACACACACACGCGCGCGCGAGGATCAAAGCTAGAGTTGAGTTTTTCTCTGAGGATGGATAGTGTCCATAAGTCAATGATTGACCTGCAGATCGTTTGACATCTGGAGCATTAAAAAAAATACACATGAATTAATACATGTGAGTTTGAAATTATCTGAAAAGAACACACACACATTCAGTGAAACAATAAAGCACTTTAACAAGATGCACCTTTTATCGCAATGGAAATGGAAGACTTTATTGTTTATCATCGAAATGCTGTAACCCTGTGGTTTTATTGCATTTCAAATAAATAACATAAAATAAAACAAAATATACCAATGGAGAGAATAAATGCTGGACACGAACACCTTTAGACAGTGACAATGTGCATGAACAAAGAACATCTATATTTAAGTGATCGTTTGTTTTACCTGAAAATCCCAAGGCACACTTTAAACTCACACAACATCAGACCAAAAACAAACCCTCTACTTTTATTTGGATATCAACAGCTGATTACATTAAATATCTTCACAGCCGCTCTGTTCAGAGCCAGTACAGTATAACCTTGCCAGCTCTTATCACGTAATACATGTTGGAGCTCTCAGATGGTCCTCGACCTTACGCAATGTCCAGCTCGTTGGGAAACTTTCGGCGTGGGTACAATGACGTGTCCAGTGCCAGTTAGGAGTTTAGGAGCATGATGGCATTATGTATATAAAGGCCACGGTGGTATTCTGCAGTGTGGCATTCACCCTGCGGAGGAGCCCACAACAAGATGCCATCTCTTCCTTTGTTTCTCATCCTGCTGACGGGTAAGAACAACGGCTCAAACAATGATATATTAATATATTATTATTATTATTAGTATTAGTATTATTATTAGTATCATCATTATCATGTAATTAATTAATTAATACATTAATTAATTAATTTATGTATTAATTAATTTATTTAACCAACCAGTTTGTGGTTTTACTATTTCATTGTATGCTGTACTCTCACCATGTCGTCTGCTTTATCTCTCCCATTGTCTATGTCCTAATCGTCCTACACTGTGACGTGTGTTCAAACATGTTTACGTCCAGTTGCAGAGAGAGGGTCAGCATGGGACAACGACTGGGACCAGCCTCTGTATGTTGTGTGTCCCAGTGGCTCTGCTGTCTCCCAGATTGCAAGGTAGCCTACTGTAGCCTACAATACACACACTACTGTGTTGGTTCTCAAAGTGGGGTCCGGGGACCACCAGGGGTCCTTGAGGGGGTGCCAGGGGGTCCCCAGCTAAATGTGTTAATATATAGCATCACAATAATTTTAAACACTTTAACCTTATATTCTTTGGCTATTCAAAAATAGCAGATATACAAGCTCATAGCGCGGCACCGAGTGCCGCGCTATGAGCTTATAGAGCTGCTATTTTAGAAAAATCATGAAAATCTGTGCAAACCTTTGAATATATATATTTTGAGATGGGGGTCCGCGGCCAAATATATATCATTTTGGGGGTCCTTGACATGAAAAAGTTTGAGAACCACTGCACTACTGTACATACACACACTACTGTAAATGCACCATTTACATATCTGTCTATCTGTCTGTCATTTTTTTCTGTTCTTTTTTTCTTCTTTTTCAAAAAACCCTTCTCGATTGGTCATTACAGGGCCAGAGCTCAGCTCTGGACGTGTTTTGTTATTGGCAGTATTCTGTCACTTCTTCTTCTTCTTCTTCTTCTTCTTCTGCCACTTTTCGCAGTTCTGGCTGAACCGTGCTGTCGCTTTTTACGAAACTCGGCCATATGGTAGATGGTCATGAAAAACGATCAAAAAATAATTCTCACAATCTTTCGTCCAAAGGTTGCGCTATAGCACTCAATTGAAAATGCCAACTTTGAACAGGTACAACTCATGCCCTGTTTGACCTACAGCCATGAAACTTGGATACACATATGCGTCTCCTCATGCTGAACAACTTTCACACTCTGACTTTTGACCTCTGACCTTTAGATCTCCCACCATTTTGAATTATATGAAAAACAGTCATTGGCTCCTAACTTCTGCATTTTTTCACTTATGGAAATTCCGCCGCCTAGAAGTTGTCGGCAGAGGTCCAAAGTTCAAGTGTTAAACGTTTCGTGCAGATTGCTACAAAATCATAGGATTCCATAGATTTTAACTATTGCAGTTTTATGAAAATTATTCATCTGCGCCTAAAACATACATGCAGACTCACATTTCTTTGAAACTTTGCAGAAATGTACAGGGTCATTCCAAATATCACTGAAACCAATCTTACTCCAATTGGCCAAAGCGGGGCACTATAGCAATTTTTTGAAAATGCAGACTTTAAACAGGCATAAGTCATGCCTCGTTTGGCCGAAAGTCGTGAAACTTGCTTACACATGTGCCTTGACTCATGAGGAACACACGTATCGATTTGACCATTAAGCTCCGCCCTTAGATTTTCCGCAATTTTGAGCAGTTTGAAAAATACTTGTTTTTGCCAGTTCTGGCTTAACCGTGCATACGCTTTTTACGAAACTCGGACATATGGTAGATGCTCATGAAAAACTACCAAGAAATAATTCTCACACTCATTCGTCAAAAGGTGGCGCTATAGCACTCAATCGAAAGTGCCAACTTTGAACAGGTACAACTCATGCCCTGTTTGACCTACAACCATGAAACTTCGATACACACATGCGTCTCTTCATGCCCGACAACTTTTGTGGTCTGACTTTTGACCTCTGACCTTTAGATCGCCCACCATTTTGAATTATATGAAAAACAGCCATTGGCTCCTAACTTCTGCATTTTTTCACTTATGGAAAATCCGCTCCCATCATTATGTCGGCAGAGGTCCAAAGTTCAAGTGTTAAACGTTTTGTGCAGATTGCGCCAAAATCCCAGGATTCCATAGATTTTAACTATTGCAGTTTTATGAAAATGATTCATCTGCCCCTAACACATACATGCAAGACTCACATTGCTTTGAAACGTGGCAGTAATGTAGAGAGTCATTCCAAATATCACTGAAACCAATCTCACTCCAATTGGCCAAAGGGGGGCGCTATAGCAATTTTTTGAAAATGGAAACTTTAAACAGGCAAAAGTCATGCCTCGTTTGGCCGAAAGTCGTGAAACTTGCTTACACTTGTGCCTTGACTCATGAGGAACACATCTATTGCTTTGACCAGTAAGCTCCGCCCTTAGATTGTCCGCAATTTTGAGCAGTTTGAAAAAAACTTAAACCCAGGATTTTTCAGCTATTCGCGTGAAACTGTATCATCTGTGTGATGTCCTTTTTCACAGTTTCTTGTCTGTTGGTCCAATGGCGTCTCCCTTAAATGAGTGCCTCACAATCTCAAGGTCGTCAGTTCAAGCCTCACTTGCAGACTTCATTTAAGTTGAATTGCAAACAACATGACTGTATCAATGAATACATGTGCAAATGGTAAAGATAACCTGAAATGCATATTTGAGAGTACGTTTTTCAACGTATGACATACTTCATTCTGAAAATAGCCGATCTACAATCTCAAAACCTTTCAGATAGCAACGTTTTTCTGAGCTGCTTTAACTGTTTTCGGTTGCGAGGAGATATACAATTTCTCTATTGGTAAATGGTTTGTGAACGAGTGATCTTAGTGTTGGCTTGGTTCATGACAGAAGGCAAGAGTTTATGATCTTCAACAGACAACATCAGCCTGGACGAAACTATAGCACTATAGGTAGTGTTGCAGCCTATTAGTCCGAAGGTTGAGAGTTCGATTCCTGTTAATGGCAATAGGTTGAGATGTCCAATCAATCCATTCTGTTTTCATCTCTCTCTCTCATCAATCTATTCCGTTTCCATGTCTCTCTTCAATCTATTCCGTTTCCATGGCGCTCTCTCTCTCTCTCTCTCTCTCTCTCTCTCTCTCTCTCTCTCTCTCATCAATCTATTCCGTTTCCATGTCTCTCTCTCTCTCTCTCTCTCTCTCATCTATTCCGTTTCTATCTCTCTCTCTCTCCAGTTTCCATGTCTGTCTGTCTGTCTGTCTGTCTGTCTCTCTCTCTCTCTCTCTCTCTCTCTCTCTCTCTCTCTCTCTCTCTCTCTCTCCAGTTTCCATCTCTCTCTCTCTCTCTCTCTCTCTCTCTCTCTCTCTCTCTCTCTCTCTCTCTCTCTCTCTCTCTCTCTCTCTCTCTCTCTCCAGTATCCATGTCTCTCTCTCTCTCTCCAGTATCTCTCTCTCTTGCTTTTTAATTTCATTGACCGATCAGAATGGGTTACAGTTTAGGTTGACGTTAGGGTTTAGGTTAAAGGAGCACTTCACCCATCTTCATACGGGACGCTAATGCTCGTTATAAGATGACACCATTTCAGTTTACTCACTGTGTGTCTCATTGGTGGGCTGTGGACAGTTCAGAAACCTGCCTACCAGGGACATCATCGATGAGGAAACTACAGTCTTTCGCTTCCTGGAAAGTTAGCATACTGAAATAGAAGCCATTGTTCTTGCATTAATTGATTTTTTTTTGTTATATATTTGTTTTATTACCAAACCTGCCTGTAATGATGATGTCACTGGTAGGCAGGTTTTTTGAATTGTCCACAGCTCTCCTCTGAGACACAGACTGAGTAGACAGAAAGGATTCATCTTATAATGAGCATTAGTGAGGACTAGTTATATGAAGATACTATAGGCTGAAAACGAGTGAAGTGTTCCTTAAAGTTAAGGTTGAGGTTAAGGTTAAGGTTAAGGTTAAGGTTAAGGTTAAGGTTTAGGTTTAGGTTAAGGTTTAGATTAAGGCTATATTAGTTTAAGGTTAGAGTTTAGCCTTGTATTTGGGATTAAGACGCAAATAATGTATGATTGAACGTTTCATATTACTATCATCCATTCCATATATTTGTTGTACTCTTTTATTATTTGAATCATTTATTTATTTAATAATTAATCATCCATTCCATATATTTGTTGTAATCTTTTTCAAAGTGAACACCACAACCATCACGAGGATCGCAGGTGGAAGATCGGTTGTAAGAGTGCAGTGGAGTTCAGTGACTGCTACTGGTCTGGCTACGTCAACGACTACGATCAGGCCTTCGACTTCCAATGCCGTTCCAATTATGTGGTGGCAGGGATGTCCAGCCACCACCACAACCACCACGAAGACAGACGGTAAGGGGCGTCAATGGACCACTAAGAACAGAGCAGGAATAGGTCTCTCCATTGTCTTTTTGGTGCTTTCTACCCCTTTTCTCCCCAATAGGCTCTATGCACAGCAGCCATATTGGAAAGAAATTGGGCCTCTTCTTACTTCCTTCACAGGTCTTACCAATGATACTAACGAAGGCTCTGTTCCATTATGGTCAGGGTGCTGATATTGCATGTTGGCTCACTAGAAACACTCCATTTTGGTTCCCAAATGGCCCCCTATGGTGGGTGTGTAACTCTGAGAGCGTACAAATGGAACCAAATGGACCCTTACGGGTCCATTTGGTTCCATTTGTACGCTCTCAGAGTTATGGGGGTCCTTGAAAATAAGACAACCACTATGCCACACTAAACGGAACAGAGCCTTAATTAGTATCATTGGTAACACCTGTGAAGGAACTAAGGAAGGGGCCCAATTCATTCCCAATATGGCTGCTGTGCATATAGAGCCTATTGAGTCGTTAGGCCAATTGGTCCCTCCCCGTCCAACACTCAGGTGCCGCCCCCAGCTCGTAGGAATACGAGCAGTGACAAATATCACCCCCCCCCCCCTTGATCTTTTTTCCATCAAAAAACAAAGTCTTCACCGAAAATAGCTAATCTACAAGCACTATAGCTACAACTATAAAGAC
This sequence comes from Gymnoscopelus microlampas, assembly GCF_963454915.1. Classification (NCBI taxonomy): domain Eukaryota; kingdom Metazoa; phylum Chordata; class Actinopteri; order Myctophiformes; family Myctophidae; genus Gymnoscopelus; species Gymnoscopelus microlampas. Next base: position 4,184,478 of record NC_139949.1, on the reverse strand, counting down.
ATGAATTAGTTGGTAATTAGTAAAATGTCCACACCGCAACTGTAACAGACAATGGTGAACACTACAGTTATAGTTATGGACGGTTATAGTGTACAAACTAATATGTCTACAACTCGGCCTAAAGCCTGAGACCCACCTAATTGCGACACTAGTTTGGGATGGCTCAGGGTCTTCAGAGTGAGTGACACCCACAGCACCAGTGGTAGCGCCTAGGGTGTTGAATTGAATTGAATGCATATAGACGGGTTTCCTGTTAGTAAACATGAGAGGAATATGACCGCGCAGAGGAGGGGGAAGCCTATGGGTGCGTTTGGAAATTACGCACCGGAGCACACTCGCCTATTAGTTTGTATTGGCCAGTGCGCTCACTGCCGCTCAGGGCTGTATTTTCGAACGCGCCTTTCACCGGGGCATGCGCAGATTGCGCATTCTGCTCTGTGATGACGTCGCGCGGAAATCCGTCTATAGGACCACAGTAGAAACAAGTCCCCCAGACTTTTTTGCAGGGGTGGACTGGGACCAAAATTCAGCCCTGGCATTTTGGTCCCAACCGGCCCACCACTCCCTGGCCCAGCAACCCTATGTAAAAGACGCCACTGCTGAAAAGCATCTCAGCCCAAACATTAACGTAACTAACAATTGGGCCGCGCGACCCGGAAATGACCGTAATAATCCTAAAACGGGAGCAAAAATATATTTAAAAAAAAATCGGGCATATGCCAGGTATGCCAAATGGCCAGTCCGCCCCTGCTTTTTTGTGTTATTCTTTAAGTCTAAAGGGCCCTATCTTGTGCGCCGCCTTACCTCTTAAAGTAACCCTAAAGGTTTTGGGCATGTTTACTATTTTGTTTACTATTTTGAAAAACGTTTTTAAAAAATAGTTAAAATAGCCGATCTACAATCTCACAACATGTCAATGTAGATTGGCTAGTTGAACTATTTAAAAATGTTTTTCAAGATAGTAAAATGTGGCTAAGTAATACGTTTAGGCATAAGGGGTAAAATAGGGCCCTTAAATGTCTTACTGTACCACGTGCTGATTACATTTCTGACTAATAAACTATTCAATCAATCTGTAGTGCTTGGTGTGAGAACGGCACTTTAGGCCACTGGTTCTCACTGTGGTGTCCGGGGACCCCCAGGGTCCCTGCGGGGGTTCCCAACAAAATGTGTTAATAAAGCATCACAATCATTTTAACCAGTTTGTCCATTTATACGCTGGCTGTTAAAAAATAGCAGATATACAAGCTGTACATCTATCTATTTTTCAAATATTTTGTGAAAATTAAAAAAAGGGAAATTTTGAATAATTTTGATTTAAAAAAAAAACATAAATCTTCTCTTCTGGGGGTCCCTGGCATGAAACCTTTTCAGATGGGGGTCCGCGGCAAAATACATATCAATTTGGACATAAACAAGTGTGAGAACCACTGCTTTAGGCTGATGGTTTTCCTCAAATGATTAGCCTTAATGTTCAAGTTCATAGTATATAATCTCAGTTGAATTGGCAGGCACACACCTACACCTGTATGTTAGGAAAACTGGTGAACTACTCTTATCGTACAGAATGTCTCAAATATCGTTCCTGTGGGGCAGAAGCCCATGCATGTCCAAATACTTTACTTTTCAGTTCAGTGCATTGTAGGTATTATTTAGATATTTAGATAAAAGCTCTTGTTAAAAGGATCCCTGGCTAATAAGCCAAATATGCCTTAATACATTATAATTGTCCTCTATAACTAAAATGTTCAATTAAAAACACCTTAAATATTGTATTTATTTTAGAAACAGTTCATCTTTCACTCAACAGGGGCAATGCCCGTCGCAAGTTGATAATGTCATTTGTCCATGTGTGGTTTGCATGAGAAAATAAAAAAACAACTTCATACTTCATATATGAGCATCAAATCAATATTTAAACATGTTTTTTCTTTGCACATGTATTCCATAAATTCCATAGGGATAGACCACACATGGACACATGACATCATCAACTTGTGACGGGCATTGCCCCTCTTGTGTGAAAGATGAACACTTTCTAAAATAAATAAAATATTTACCGTAAGATGTCTTAACACAGCGAGAAAAACAAGAAAAACCTAAAAAGTTGAAATATGGAGCTACAACATGTCTGCTCTACAGCAACAATATGGTGTGTGGAAAAAAAGGGAAAGAAACAAAAATACTAAAACAATAGGCTCTATGCACAGCAACCATATTATCACTTCCTTCCCAGGTGTTACCAATGATACTAATGAAGGCTCTGTTCCATTTAGTCTAGCACAGTGGTTTCCACGACCCCCATAACTCTGAGAGTGTACAAATGGAACCAAATGGACCCCAAATGGTTCCATTTGTACACTCTCAGAGTTACACACCTGTAAGGGGCCATTTGGAAGCCCATGACCCCAACTGTAGACCCACTGGTGTAACAGAGTGTTTCCAGTGGGCCAGCATGCACAATATCAGCACCCTGACTCTGTTTGACCAGAATGGAACAGAGCCTTCATTAGTATCATTGGTAACACCTGTGAATGTCTTCATAATATGGCTGCTGTGAATAGAGCCTATTCCCCCTATAATTTCAGTTGGGAGTACCTCTGCTGTGCCGCACCTGGACTGACCTTGACCATGTGCGTGAAAACCCCTGAGATCAACGACTGGGACGACTACTTCAACTGGCAGGTCCCTGGAGACAGGGACTACGTGACAGGTGCAGCCAGCAGGCACGACAATCACCACGAGTAAGTCCTGTACATCCACTCCTATAGGGCTCTCACCATCAGGACTTCTACATTTACCATTGAACATGGGAACATACAAATAGCCAGTGGTGGAGTACTCACATTTTTTACTTAAGTAAAAGTATCAATATTGCAGTGTAGAAATACTCTGTTACAAGTGAAAGTCTGGTAATCAAAATTTACTTGAGTAAAAGTACAAAAGTATTGGCAGCAAAATATACTTAACGTACCAAAAGTAAAAGTACACAAGTTCAAAATGTATATGCATGAGAGAGAGAGAGAGAGGGGGGGCAGACAAACAGACAGACAGTGACAGAGTGAGAGAGAGGCAGACATACAGACAGAAAGTGACAGAGTGAGAGAGAGGCAGACAGACAGACAGACAGACAGACAGACAGACAGACAGACAGACAGACAGACAGAGTGAGAGAGAGGCAGACAGACAGTGACAGAGTGAGAGAGAGACAGACAGACAGACACAGAGAGAGAGAGGCAAACAGACAGACAGACAGACAGTGACAGAGTGAGAGAGAGGCAGACAGACAGACAGACAGACAGACAGACAGACAGACAGACGGGCTACCAGGAGTATGTTTGTAACAAAGTAAGAATTCCAAATAATGATCACCTCAATGCATTGTTGGGGACAGGGATCAAACCAGCTACCTATGGATTCACAGGCTGCCTCTCTTCTTATTGAGCTAGAAATATGGCCTCCCTGATGGTGTCTGTTATCTATAGGTTTTTCAGTCCGTTATGAACCAAGCCTCTGTTTTGCTAACTACTCTAGATTACTGGTTGACAAATATTTAGCAATAAAGTTTTGTTTTGTGTTCTTGGAATGGAAAGTAGTGAAAATAGTTGATCTACAAGCTGACAATGTGTTGCTATCTGAAAAGTTGTGAGATTGTAGATTGGCTATTTTCACAAGAAAGTATGTTGTACATAAAAAAACAACTAGTCTCAAAAAAGCATTTCATGTTATTGTTTAAAAGTTGCACATGTCTGAATTAACAGGGTCATGTTTTGTACAATGCAATTTAAATGTAAACTGTAATCAGTGGGATTTGAACCAGGGACCTTCGGCACATGAGGCTCACACTCTACTGGTGGAGCTATTGAATCCACAGGATCAGACAGTGAGAAAGGAGAATCCAACAAAACAAAAGGGCGAATGAAGTACATCATGCATTGAAAATAACTACTTTCAAGTATGCATTTCTCGTTATCTTTAACAATTGCACATGTATTCATTGATACAGTCATGTTGTGTGCAATGCAATTATAATGAAGTCTACATGAGGTGAGATTCGAACCGGCAACCCTGTGGTTTCAAGGCAGATGATTAAGCGATCAAGCTATTGAACCAACACACCTGAACCTGTGAAAAAGGGCCTGACACATTTATTTGACACAGTTTCATAGAAATTGCTCAGAAATCCTTGGTTGAAATGTTTTTCAAACTGCTCAAAATTGCAGACAATCTAAGGGCAGAGCTTACTGGTCAAAGTGATACATGTGTTCCTCATGAGTCAAGGCACATGTGTAAGCAGGTTTAACCGCTGTCGGCCAAACGAGGCATGACTTTTGCCTGTTTAAAGTTTGCATTTTCAAAAAATTACTATAGCGCCCCCCTTTGACCAATTGGAGTAAGATTGGTTTCAGTGATACTTGGAATGACCCTCTACAATATTGCAAAGTGTCAAACAAATGTGAGTCTGCATGTATGTGTTAGGGGCAGATGAATAATTGTCATAAAACTGCAATTTTCATTGGCTTATAAAAGCTTAACGTTTTCACTTATGGAAAATCCGCTTGCTCACGTTTGTCGGCATTGGTCAAAAGTTCATGTGTAGACAGTTTCGTGCAGATTGCTCAAAGATCCCAGAAAGCTATGGACTTTTACTGCTTTTTACTGCTTTTCATAGAATTCGAAATGGTGGGAGATCTAAAGGTCAGAGGTCAAAAGTCAAACAGTGAAAGTTGTTAGGCATGAGGAGACGCATGTGTGCATCGAAGTTTCATGGCTGTGGGTCAAACAGGGCATGAGTTGTACCTGTTCAAAGTTGGCATATTTCAATTGAGTGCTACAGCGCCACCCTTTGGCCGATGGTTGTGAGTTTCGGGTTTTCGCCGTTTGGCATAGCCCTCTACCATATTGCCGAATTTCATAAAAAGTGACCACGCGGTTAGGCCAGAACTGCCAAAACCGGCGGAAGAATAATGAAAGTGTAGAGATGTAATAAGGCTTCGAAGCCTGATAGGCTCGAAACCTTAAATAAATAGCCTACTATGCCAAAATAGGCCACAGGTTAATAATTGTGACAAGCAGACTCACACCCAGCCCCCGCTGTTTTGGTGTTTGGCATATTATAGGTTGTGGACCAAACACAAAACCACACTTATGAGACAGATCGGCAACACGTCACCGCCAAAGCCTGACAACCCGGAAATATTCTGTTTTGTATTATTTGGACTGCAGTTTAAAAAAATAATTATATATGTACACATATACACTCGACAAATACACGCACACGCACACGCACACAATCTTAGTTTAAAATTAAGTACTACTGCACTGTTTCGATTGTTTAAAATTCTTAACACATCACTACTGCATCGTGTCGTGTAAGACTTTTTTCATTTGAAATCTAAGCCATTTGTCTATTTGTTTTTGACCATACGGACTGCAGTTGTAAGATAATGCTGAGGAATGATTTATTTATCTTCTTCTTAATTACAGGGATCGTCGCTGGAGTTTCCGATACTGCAGAGCAAAGTGAAACTTTGATGACTGTCAAGGAGCTTGGTAGTTTAGTGGTCCTCAAACGTCTCTCATGACTCTGATAGTGTGCAAATGGAACCAAGGGTCCATTACGGGTCCATTTGTTCACTCTCAAGAGTTAAAGACCTTTTAGGGTACATTTAGAACCCCCTGGGTCCCTGGACCCCAATTTGAGAACACTGTGCTAGTTGTTCCCTGCACTTACATCTGAATACACTATTTTAATTATGCCTGTATAGGTGCCAAAATCTGTTTCCACTAGTCTTTTAGTCAATGGTTGATTTATTGCTTCTTGTTTATTTCTAACTGTTTGATCAATAAAAAATGCAGTGCAAACGCAAACATGTATCTCATGGGTATTCTTGCAGTCCTAAAGAAAGACTCTCTCATGTGTAAAGCTCTAAGGAATTATTGCCAATTGTTTGATTAACATCAGCAGATTGCACAGTTCAAATGGATGTAAGAGTCTACTCATCAATGACCTGTAGTATTAACATCAACACGGGCCTCACGCAGGAAGCGATATAAGAACAGATTTGCTCTTGTTGTTGTCTAAGAGCTGGGATTATCTTGGATTCAGCAACGTTTTCTTATTGTTGCTTTTGTCTTAGGTAAGAACACAGTTTAAGAATGGTCGAGAGCACTCTTACTGGGATAAGAGAAAACACAGTCCACACATTTTGTTTGTCCAATGCTAGAAAACCTACGTTTAAAATTGGAGAAAAATAGAAACATTAGAATTACTGATATCCTATGACCCCGGTCGAGCCCATGAACCGGTGAGGCCAAACTTGGTTTATCTTGCAGTACCGGAGTTGGCCACTTGGAATCACTTGTGCTTCAAAAAGCCCTCTCTGGTCATGGGGGCTTGATCCCTCCCCTAACAACAGTGATTTGCGCTGAGGCCGGGCAACTCCATATTTGGGCACAACGATCTGCATAGACGTTGGTCGCGTCTCCATATATGGGTATCTGTCCATATTTGGGCATAATCTGGGCCTACAGACAAAAAGACAAACCCACAACTTGAAATTAATTAAGTAGCCGGGTATCATAGGCGCCTATGATTCTCAGCCTTTTTAATTTCAAGGACCCCCATGTCTTAGGCCATTGATCCCCATTTGATATAATTGTGTATCCTTGGGACCCCAATCTGCACTGTAAAAATCATCAGTGTTTATTTAATTAAGCTGTTGGGGGCACTAAGTATTCCTATTACTTGCATGATGCCTGGTACAGTTTTTGTACAATTGTCACATCGAAAGTGTGTGGACATGATGAGATTTGTTGACTCAACATCAATTCTGTGAGTTAAATTTGGTGAGGGAGGACTGTCACTTCAGCAAAAGCACTACATTTCCATGTAAGGGTCCATTTGGTTCCATTTTGTACATTGTCAGGAAAACAATTACGTGTTACACGTCATTGGCACAGAATGAGTTAATGGTGACTGCGCAAATCGCCGTTATTAAACCTCTGTGGCAACGCGTTGTGTTGTGATGACGTCAGACCAGAGCTATGGACAGCCTATAAAGGGTTTTAAAGATGCCTTCTGATGTCAGCTCCATCCAAAAAAGACAGGAATAGGATGTTTCAATATTTTACCTAAAGGTACTCTATTCTCTAAAATCTCTGTTCCAACAGGAAAGCTGAATAAAACCACACAATAGTTAAACCTAGGTTTATCTGACACTACTGGGCAGAACCGACAGAAAATAATAGATATTTAGCCTAAAAGTAATTATATTCCAGCAGGCAAGCTGATAGAAAGAACCACAGCATATTTATAAATACTGTAGGCTTGAAACTGACAGTCACTGGGCAAAACCCAACAGAAAGGTTCATTATTTTTGCCTAAAAGTAACTATTCCAAGCCACCATGTTCAGGAAGAACATAAAGAGAAATCCTGAGGTGTTCAACAATGTGTCAGAGGGGCTGCGGCGACTGTACCGGACCAAACTCTTCCCACTGGAGAACACGTATCGATTCCATGAATTCCACTCCCCGGCACTGGAAGACGCCCACTTCGACAACAAGCCCATGGTGCTCCTGGTGGGCCAGTACTCTACCGGGAAGACCACCTTCATTCGACACCTGTTGGACCAAGACTTCCCCGGCATGCGAATCGGCCCCGAGCCGACGACGGACTCTTTCATCGCCGTGATGCACGGCGAACAGGAAGGGATGATACCCGGCAACGCTCTGGTGGTCGACCCCAAAAAGCCCTTCCGCAAGCTGAACTGTTTCGGAAACCAGTTCTTGAACAGGTTCATGTGTGCGCAGATGCCCAATCCGGTCTTGGAGAGCATCAGTATCATCGACACTCCCGGGATCCTTTCGGGGGAGAAACAGAGGCACTGCAGAGGCTATGACTTTGCGGCCGTGCTCGAGTGGTTCGCCGAGCGAGTGGACCGCATCATCCTCCTGTTTGACGCTCACAAGCTGGACATCTCCGACGAGTTCTCCGAGGTCATCCGAGCCCTGAAGAACCACGAAGACAAGATGCGCGTGGTGCTCAACAAGGCCGACCAGATCAGCACCCAGCAGCTGATGAGGGTCTATGGCGCCCTCATGTGGGCCCTGGGCAAAATCATCAACACGCCCGAGGTGGTGCGCGTGTACATCGGCTCGTTCTGGGCCCAGGCGCAAATGGTCCCCGACAACAGGCAGCTGTTTGAAGCGGAGGAGCAGGACCTCTTCTTGGACATCCAGACCCTGCCGCGCAACGCGGCCGTGCGCAAGCTCAACGACCTGATCAAGCGGGCGCGCCTCGCCACCGTGCACGCCCACATCATCAGCTCCCTGAAGAGCGAAATGCCCAGCGTGTTCAGGAAGGAGTCCAAGAAGAAGGAGCTCCTCGCCAACCTCGGCCAGATCTACCAGAAAATCGAGAAGGAGCACAAGATCTCACGCGGCGACTTCCCCAACATCCACAAGATGAGGGAGCTGCTGGACGGCCAGGACTTCTCCAAGTTCCCGTCGCTGAAGCCCAAGCTGCTGCAGCGGGTGGAGGACATGCTGGCCAACGACATCGCCCGCCTCATGAACATGGTGGCCCACGAGGAGGCCTCCATGCCCTGCCCGTCGGTCAAGGGCGGAGCCTTCGCGGGGCCCGAGAGGGGGCCTTTCGGCCTGGGGTACGGCGTGGGGGCCAGCGAGGGCATGGACGACAAGGAGTGGGTGGTGAGCCGCGACAAGGCCGCCTACGACGAGGTCTTCTACGCTCTCTCCCCCGTCAACGGCAAGGTGTCGGGCGCGGCGGCCAAGCGGGAGATGCTGAAGTCCAGGCTTCCCAACACGGTCCTGGGGAAGATCTGGAAGCTGGCCGACATGGACAACGACGGCTTCCTGGACGACGAGGAGTTTGCCCTGGCCAACCATCTGATCAAGGTGAAGCTGGAGGGTCACGAGCTTCCCGCCATGCTGCCGGAACACCTGCTGCCGCCGTCCAGGCGCTCGCCGCTGCCGGGGGCCCAGTTGTCTGGAGTCAAGACGAGCAGCCTGGAGAGCAACCGTGTCACGGCCTAAAGGGGCTACGTGTCGTGGGGCAGTGGTCCTCAAACCTTTTCATGTCAAGGACCACAAAAATCTCATAGCACGGCACTCTGCTATTTTAGCCAAAGTATGAAATATGGTTAAAGTGGTTAAAATGATTGTGACGCTAGATTAACTAATTTAGCTGGGAAACCCCTGTTAACCCCTGTTCTCACTTTGAGAACCAAAGGCCTAGAGCAGTGGTTCCCAAACTTTCTTGTCTCAGGATTCATCCACTGCACCCCCGAATGACATTGTTACTTTATAGCACCTTAAATATATCATATTGTGATGTCAATCTTTACCCCTAAGATACAGCATGACACGAGGAAAACTATCAATTCCCATCAGGGCAGATTGAAAATTCATTGCTTTATATGTGACATTTAACCACTTGAACCACAGGCATTTTCGCCGAAAAGATTTGGTGTAGATCTAAAAAGGATGAACCAATCTCGGTGCAAGAGGGTCTAAGTGGTTAAATTGAAGTGATGTTGATGAATTCAAAATAGTATTCTGTGGCACACTGCTGGACTTGCGTCACGGCACCCATTTTGAGAAGCCCTGAAAAGCCCTAGAAAAATGTTCAGCTCAAAATGTTCAACTCTGACAGGGGCCCCTGCGAGTCTTAATCCGTCACCTGCATGGTTTAAAGTCTTGCTCAAGGACACTTAAGATGCAGCCAAGGTGGAGCCAATGGGTCAAACCGAGAACCTTCTGGCTCCCAGATGGTTGAAAAGTGCGAGAAAAGTGTTATCTCTCGGAAACAAATCTATACACCCTCTGAGTTCATTTTACTCTGAGACTGTACAAATGGAATCAAATCGACCTGTTACATACAGGTCCATTTGGTTCCATTTGTACAGTTTCAGACCCACAAGGGTCCTATTTGGACCCCTGGTAGTAGAAACAGTGATTTAATATGAGTGTTTAATGAACCACTTGAACCCTAGTAACCCTTTTCCGGGGAGACCATTTGGCAAAATAGCAAGTTGAACCACATTGTGAACTTGTAGATCGGGTATTCTGGGCGGAGATATTTAGTATAGGGGGGAAAAGGAGAGAGCCTCATATGGACACCCTGGACTGGCCAACTAAGTATTTAGGATTTGAGTGGCTAAGCAATAACCTTTTATGCGTTTGTTTTTCTTTTGTTGTAATAAGGAATGCAAACTGGGAGATTAGAAGTAGGGTAGGTGATATTTTTTTGTTAAAACAAGTGTTAGCTCTATATCTTTGTGTTTGTTCAGTAACAGGGGTCTCTCCAGCTCTTAGTACAGAATGGGATAGCAATTTCATCTAATCGGGAGACGGAACTCATACACGGTACAGAACAAAAAAGTGAATTGGGAAGTGATGACACAAAGAAACAAGCAGACAAAACTGGAACGGGAACACTATAAAAGTGAAGCTTTTATGGTGTTCAAGTTCAACTATAAGTGAAGCTGATAAATGGCTTCTCTCTCCTGATTGGCAAAAATTGGCAACCCACATGCACATACATGTATTTTCTGTTTATTAAAGAGCTGGAGAGACTGAGTTATTGAACAAACACTATAGCAATGATTAGTTAATATCACAATATAGAGCTATTTAACACTGTTACTGAACAAACACTATAGCAATGATTAATATCACAATATAGAGCTATTTAACACTGTTACTGAACAAACACTAGCAATGATTAATATCACAATATAGAGCATTAACTTTATAACAGAAAAGCTTTTTAGTTCAAACAAAAACATATATCACTTACTCTACTTTAATTTCATTAATTAAAATCCTAGAGGATCCCAATCCTGGCAGTGAAATACTAATTTTCACAATGTATTAGTTATGTGATGTCTAGGGCATTGGTCAAATTGGGGAATGTTCTCATCATAGAGTTGAATTAACATTGATTTTACAGCATAAATTGGGGTCCCAGAGATATAAAATGCCATTAAATGGGGGCCCGTAGCATGTCAAACTGGGGGTCCTTGAATTAAAATGCTTGAAAATCACTGCAAGAAAACTATTCTCTTATGGGGGTCCTTGGCATATATTTTCAAATGGGGGTGCGCGGGCTAATAAGTGTCAATTTGGGGGTCCTTGACATTAAAAAGTTTGAGAATCCCTGGTCTGCTCTCCGGTAGCGCAGGGGTAAAGTTCCTGTCCACCACCGTGGAGGCCAGGGTCCAGTAGCCTGGGACCAGACGACGCGTGGATAGGGGTGCAGGCCACATTGCATACTGTCGTGCAGGAACTTATCTCCATATTTTCCCCTTAGTCATTCTGGTGTGTCACACATAAGTAGCAAAAATAGACGATCTACAAGCTCAAAACACGTCACATCGCGACACGTTTTGAGCTTGTAGATCTGCTATTTTTGTCACTTTTCAATTGGAATTGAATTGAATTATGTCTTGAATTATCTTGAATTATGTTTTGCTATTTTTTAATTGGAATCCTAAAAGTAACATTTGTATTTAATTTCAAATGCATTTAATTATACTTATGTTAACTTGAACTTTAATACAGATACATTGGACATAAAAAAGACAATATAATTTTAAATCTAGTCATTAAACTACTAAAATAGTAGTAATTAAAGCGGGTCATGTTTGCATAATTGGAATTGGAACAGCTGAAATCAATAATATATCATCAGTATTCCAATATTAACCTGTGGGCCGCATTAAGTGAAGGTGGGGGCCACATGTGGCTCCCGGGCCACCAGTTGCCCATGTATGCCATAGATATATGCACATATATACCTCATTGGGCGCTGTAATTCATTGGAGTGACACGTCATGGCGGCCGACATTTTTTTTCTACACACTCTCACTCCCAAAATGGCCTATAGTGACTTATTGGGACAAATGTGACCAAATGGCAAACGTTTTGGTGACCGGTAAGTGTTCCTTTCACGTTCCCAGTCACTTCTGCATTTCTGGAATGAGGAAGTGCCGTTCTCAAACCCAAGACGTAAAAGGGTGACGGCTTTAAAAAAATCTGTCAAAACGACAGAGGCGTGCCATCAAAAGCAGACTTGAGCCACGAGAGGCACCGCCGAGTGGGCCGTTAGGGAGCGAGTCGCCGTGCCGAACGTTGCAATGTCTGCTTCAGCTGACTCGCCGTTTCAGTTATGTCCCGCTAGTAGGGACAGAATCGTAACTCATATCCCCCCTAGTCAACATGTGCTGTCGTGGGTACCGCAGCGACATTCAACGTTTGCCGTTTGGTCAAATCCGTCCCAAGCCGCCACCCCATTGGTTTCTACAGACCGTAAATTAAGCCTATTTTGCAGCGATTTCGAAATTAATGCTATTGGCTGAAACCGCAGCGGGTCTTCATTTGGTAGAACCAGTAGAAACCCTAGAAACATACCCTACTTTATCATAATTTTTTTAAATAAATGGGACCATAATTTACCAAAATGCATATCATGGTGACAGAAGACTTTAAACTATAGCGACTGGAAGCATAATAGTATTTATGACAATGTTTATTAAGGTAATACAATCAAGAGTAATGTTTGGGCAAAAACCCATCCGCTTGAATAGAGCCTAATAGGCTCTATGCACAGCCGCCATATTGGAAAGAAATTGGGCCTCTTCTTACTTCCTTCACAGGTGTTACCAATGATACTAATGAAGGCTCTGTTCCATTATGGTCAGGGTGCTGATATTGTGCATGTTGGCTCACTAGAAACACTCTATTTTGGTTCCCAAATGGTGTGTAACTCTGAGAGTGTACAAATGGAACCACATGGACCCGTAAGGGTCCATTTGGTTCCATTTGTACACTCTCAGAGTTATGGCCGTCCTTGAAAATGAGACAACCACTACCACACTAAATGGAACAGCGCCTTAATTAGTATTATTGGTGACACCTGTGAAGGAAGTAAGGAAGGGGCCCAATTCATTCCCAATATGGCTGCTGTGCATAGAGCCTATTGCTTCTGCAGCAGGTGTGAATCAGCGAGACTAAGAGGCCTACTGCTGTTTTGTGTCTCCCTCCATCTTTTCTCTTCGCTCTCTATAATGCTGTTCTCCTCCCCCTCAACAAATGACATGTCATTATTGGAATGGCTGAGCTAATGGTGTTTCTCTAATATGCTTTGCTCTCCACTTATCTGTGCCATTTCCACTCTGTCTCTCCATTATCATCTGCCTGCTTCCTACACCAAGCACAGCCGGTGTAAAGTGCATTTACTCAAGTACTGTACTCAAGTAAAATTTTTGACTTTACTGGGGTATTTCCAATTGTCTATACTTTTACTTCTACTCCACTGCATCTCAGAGGCAAATGTTGTACTTTTACTCCACTACAATTATTTGAAAACTTTAGTTACTAGTTACTTTGCAGATATGAATTATTACATTATAAAACATACTGTACATTAACCACTTTAGCCCTATTTTATACATAGGCTATTTGAAAATAGCCGATCTACAAGCTCACAATGTGTTGCATCGCAACGCGTTGTGAGCTTGTAGATCTGCTATTTTCAAACATTTTAGTACTTTTACTATTGGTACTTTAAGTACATTTTGATACCAATACTTTTGCACTTTTTCAATTTTGAATTCCAGACTTTTACTTGTAACAGAGTACTTCTACATTGCAGTATTGATACTTTTACTTAAGTCAAACATTAAGTACTTTTTCCACCACTGCCATCGCTCTCCAGCCTTTAGCTTTTGTGTGCGTGGGCGTGTTACGCTTAATTTATTTATGCATACTCATTAGCCTAACGTTGTGAGTGTGTAAATAAAGCTATTTTCGGCGCAACACTGCCGTATGACAATGTGTAACACCCTTGTACGACAAAGTATAAATCCTGAGAGATATTTACTCTTCAAAACACATGTTTGTACAGGCTAATGAAATGTGACAGAGCAGCCTCTACCAGACACATTGTCTCTGTGTTCAGCATGCATGCATATCAAAATGTATGCTTGTAATGATTCCCATTTTCCATTTTCTTCAGTTGTACATTTTTGCACTTTTTGTTGTCCTGGCCTGGATCCAAATATTTTTTTAATTTTCTTAGATATTTTCGGCAAGCCTGCCTCCAGGTCCATTTGTCAATCTACACTCCCACTATGTGATCATACAATAAAATGCTCTGTTTGCATTGTGTGGTTGTGTGTTATATCTACAATGATCCCCACGCAAAGACCAATGTGTTCTTGTGTCTTTACATAATTTGTTGCTGTCCATCTGAAACCTTGTCTATATCTCCATCTCCATATATATATATATATATATATATATATATATATATATATATATATATATATCTCTCGTCTACAATAGAAAAAATAGCCAATCTACAATAAAGTTTTGGTGTAGATTGTTTTGAGCTTTTTTTGCAACAAAAACTCATACGTATTAGCCTAACGAGAGCTTGTGGCTAAATAATAACTACATTGGATCCCCTGGAACACAGGTTCCTTTTCCCATTTCATGAAAAGTAACAGTTCCGGACATACAAGGTTGCCACCGGACAGCGACGCTATTTGACATAACGTCGAACAGAGAATGGAAATATTCCACTCTCCTCCAGTGACACAGACTGCTGGGTAATTGACTGGCAATGAGACAGCCTCTGGGAAGCCGTTTGCCTTTCTATGGCCCTGTTTTACATGTAAATTATTCCCACAGCCGTAATCTATGTATCTCCATGGAGCGCGGAGGGGACAGATTATGTGTGGAGAGAAGAAGATGAACGGACGGAACTCGACATTTTGTTCACAAAACTGCGGCGCTGAGCGGTTCTCCATTCATCACATTATGCAGTCATTTTAGCGTGTGTATACTTTCATGTCAGCCCACTGCAATCACTTGATAATGTCTCTATGCACACTGAATTAATTTATGTTAAATCATGGCCCCCATTGGGCCCGTCCATAATAATACGTTCCTGCCATTGTGAAATCAACGTTATGTTCAGTCCTCGACCTTGCCGACGTGAAATGATTGATTTCTGCAGATTTATATGCAGCAAACACCATTTCACATGCTACTGTGTCAACCAAAGTCCACAAACAAATCAACATTCAAAAGTATGTTCCTACACACCGGGAGCAAGATAAACAATCTGAAAATGTGTTGGCCAATACTTTGCACCAAACTATTCATACAGTTCATGTCATACAAGTTGATGCTTTTATTTGTGGTAAAAAAAAAAAAAAATCAACCTAGTTCGAAATAACAATCACAGCACTATGCATTACTTGAATTCTGTGTGGATATAGCCTACTGATGGCACAAACACTTAAAGCGTTTATTTTGGGTGAATTAATTGTACTAAAAAACTCTCCCAGCAAATCAGGAGAATGCTAAATAAACAAATAGACACTTTAGATCGATATATCTTTTGAATTGAACATTTGAGAGAGAGAGAGAGAGAGAGAGGAAGAGAGAGAGAGAGAGAGAGAGAGAGAGAGAGAGAGAGAGAGAGAGAGAGAGAGATTTGATTTCCTGTTTTATTTTTCTCTCATGATGTTGGACCTCTCTGCCTCATGTTTTGTATAATAGGGACTTATAAGGTAGATATAAGATTATAGAGATAGGGACGGTCAGCAAGAGGACAAGGCATATCATTTAGATAAGAAACGAGTGTGTGTGTGTGTGTGTGTGTGTGTGTGTGTGTGTGTGTGTGTGTGTGTGTGTGCGTGCGTGCGTGCGTGCGTGCGTGCGTGCGTGCGTGCGTGCGTGCGTGCGTGCGTGTTAATAGAGATGAGAGAGAGACAGAGAAAGGAGAATGAAATGACCACAGACAATTGAATTGCCTCTATAATATTGCTGCTGTGTGCAATAAAGCAGAGTAATGGACATGCACAGTGGAACACTGAGGAACACAATGGCAGTGCTGGAAGGACTGCTCTCATTTCATTACAATGCATGTAGAGAACTATTGGCAGCAGAATTAGGCTTGAGTATTGTTTTGGTTTTATCCAATACCGGTACTAAACCGGCATCTTTTTTAAATGGTGCCATAACAATAAAATTTAAATTAAAAAGTCAATGACATTTCCTGTTTAACTGCAGCCAACAGTTGTGCCAACATGTTCTCAATACATAACATTAATGCCCATTGTCTCTTTTATAGATAGCTTCTCTGTCGGGTGGATGTCCAAAATTTTACTTTTCAGGATTCAAATTCAAAAGCAGCAGATCAACTAAAGTGCTGCGTTTTTTATGCTTTTGTGAGATGCTGCAGTTTGAAAGTAGGGAGATGGTAGGTTTCTGCCCGACAACAACGATATGAAAGTTGTACTTAAGTACAGTAATAAGGCAGATGCACTATTACTTTCCACCACTGCATGCACAATATGCTGCTGTCTCCCTGGTACATGTAATGGTTGTGGGGGAGGAATGGATTGTCTTCTCTATGAAGAAGAGCTGCATGATGAAGCTCTGAGTACAGCTAATGGGTCTCTCTCTGAGAGAGAGAGAGAGAGAGAGAGAGAGAGAGAGAGAGAGAGAGAGAGAGAGAGAGAGAGAGAGAGAGAGAGAGGAACTGAATAATGTCTCCATAAGAGACATTAAAGATGTAAAATGGCCCCTCAAAGCACACAGGGCCCCTAGTGTTCATCATAACACTGTGATGGCTTCGGCATCTGAAGCCATCTCATGAGATTACACCACGGGTTATTTATTCATAGCTGAAGTGGTATTGCTTTTGTAAAGTACATTTACTCGAGTACTGGACTTGAGGACAATTTTGAGGTGCATTTACTTTACTATACGTTTTCCCATTGTTTGACACTTTAAACTTCTACTCCGCTACATCTCAGAGGCAAATATTGTACTTTTTCCTCTGCTACAATTATTTGGCAGCTTCAGTTATCAGTTCATTTGTAGATTTAGATTATTATTAATTAAACGTACATCGAAAATGTCCCATGTAAAAGCTCACAACACGCCATGATGTGACGCGCTGAGCTTATCTGCAATTTGCGTGTGTGAAAGTGTGTGCTTTTACATTGGTACTGCAAGTACACTTTGATGCCAATACTTTTGTACTTTGGCCGAAGTAACATTTTGAATACCGTCACCTTATTAAACTAATGGCCTAAGTCATTTTTTCAAGGTTTTCAGGAAAAATAAAAAACTGATCCAGAACAAAACTATATGATATTTCTTAATCATTTCACCCAAAATGTTTATAACAAATTATGACTATTTAAATAGAAATAACACTGTCTGTCAGTTATGTAACATAAGAGATTGAAATAGGTTTAAATAGGTTTAAATAGGATTAAATCAGTAAATAATTTGGCTTAAGTCACAAAAACATGTGACTTAGGCTAAACAAAAGGCCTATTTTGTCCTAAGTCACACTAGGGAGTTAGGCCATTATACTAAAAGGGGCGTGAACAGCATGATCCTTTTCAATTAGGAGTTGGGCCATTTTACCAGAGGTGGCCAGTGTCATGAGGACCTGACTTAGGCAAAAATATAATTTCCTCAAAAAATGACTTAGGCCATTAGTTTAATAAGGTGACGATACAGGACTTTACGTTGTGGTGTAGCTATACTTTCACCACTGGTCTCCAAGAGACACTAAACTGACATTAAAAATGTAAAATGGCCCTTCACAGCCAGTGGTGAAAAGTAACTAAGTACATTTACTTAAGTACAATCTTGAGGTATTTGTACTTCACGTGAGTATTTCCAATTTCCAATACTTTTACTTCCACTCCACCACATCTCAGAGGCAAATATTATACTCCACTACAATTATTTGAAAACTTTAGTCACTTGTTAGTTTTCAGATATAAATTATTTGATTTTATTATAAAACATACATTAACCACTTTAGCCCTATCTTATACCTAGGCTATTTGAAAATAGCTGGTCTACAAGCTCACAACGCGTCGCGATGCTTGTAGATCTGCTATTTTGAAATATTCTAGTACTTTTACTTTAAGTACTTTTAGTATATTCCGATGCCAATACTTTTGTACTTTTACTCAAGTAACATTTTGAGCACAGGCATTTCAGTTGTAACAGAGTATGTTTATAGTGTGGTATTGCTACTCTTACTTAAGTAAAATATTTGAGTAGGCTACTTCTTCCACCGATGCTCAAAGCACACAGGGCCGCTCTCGATATCGTCTATGATAGACTCTATCATGACCATAGGCTCTATTCACAGCAGCCATATTATGAAGACATTCGCAAGTGTTACCAATGATACTAATGAAGGCTCTGTTCCATTTAGTCTAGCACAGTGGTTTACACGTGGTTTACACATCTGTAAGGGGCCATTTGGAAGCCCATGAGGGTCCCTGGACCCCAACTGTAGACCCACTGGTGTTTCCAGTGAGCCAACATGCACAATATTAGCACCCTGACTCTGTTTCACCAGAATGGAACAGAGCCTTCATTAGTATCATTGGTAACACCTGTGAATGTCTTCATAATATGGCTGCTGTGAATACAGCCTATTGTGACGAGTTCAGCATCTGAAGCCATCTGACGAGGTTGCAAAAAGCAATATCACTTCAGCCATGAATAATATAAGCCGCTGGCTAAAAGCTATCTAGAGGCTTGTGAGCTGCCAGGGGAAGTGACTATGGGATTAACGTCCGAGGGGAAAGTGTCTTTTTGTGGCCATCACTCACAGAGTTTATTAAAGTCATAAAAGAAAATACACCACAGAGGGAAGAGAGTGAGAGAGCAGTGGACTCACAAACAGGCACACAACTTATCAGTGGTGGTCATTTACAGTGGTGGAAAAAGTACTCAAATTGTTTACTTAAGTGAAAGTATCGATACGGCAATGTAGAAATACTCTGTTACAAGTAAACGTCTGGAATTCAAAATTCACTCGAGTAAAACTACAAAAGTATTGGCATTAAAATGTACATAAAGTACCAACAGTAACATTACTAGTCATGCAGAATGTCCCGTCTAAAATGTGTAAAAAGGCTATTTGAAAATAGCCGATCTACAAGCTCACAACACGTCGCCATGCGACGCGTTGTGAGCTTGTAGATCGGCTATTTTCAAATAGCCAAAGTTGACCTCGGGCTGAAGTGGTTAATGTATGTTTTGTAATAATACTCAAAATCTACAAAGTAACTAGTAAGTAGAGTTTTCAAATAATTGCAGTGGAGTAAAAGCACAATATGTGTCTCCGAGATGTAGTGGAGTAGAAGTAAAAGTATAGAAAAATGGAAATACTCCAGTAAAGTACAAAATCCTCAACATTTTACTTAAGTACAGTACTTGAGTACATGTACTTGGTTACTTTCCACCACTGGTAATGTATCAGTTACTCGTGTTACTCAGCTACAAGGAAAAGTCTCATATTCACAAGTTTTACTTGAGTAAAAGTACAAAAGTAAAGACAAAGGACTTAAATGTTTCCAACGTTTTCCACAAATTAAAATACCTACAAGCTGTAAAGCTAAAGGCCCCATACATGCAGTCTATTTACCATTTATGTACTCTGTTTGTTTATGCAACACGGTACAGATAGTCCTGCTAATACTTACCTCAGAACAAAATGGTCATGATTCAATACAGTTTGAATCAATATGTGGCAACAAAAATATATATATCAAAAAAGTACTCCCATGTTTTACTTAAAGGGATATTTCACTTTAAAAAAAAACTTTGGGTCATTTTATCATCTACTCAGGCTTTTGTCAGCCCCCCAGACCGTCTGATAAAATGAATATCAAATATCTAAATACTGAATCAAGCAACTTAAAAACGGTCTGGGGGCTCACAAAAGCCTGAGTAGACAATAAAAAGACCAAAAGTTTTTTTGAAAGTGAAATATCCCTTTACGTAAAAGTATCAATACTGCAATGTAGAATGTTAAAAGATGTGTAAGATGTTAAAAGTAAAAGTTACAGAATTCTAAATTTACTTGAGTAAAAATACAAAATTATCTGCATCAAAATATACTAAAAGTAACAAAAGTACTCATTATGCATAATGTCCCATTTCAAGTGTTCAACTGTTTACAAATATTTTTAAAATAGCTAATTTAAAAGCTCACAATGCGTCGCATCGCGACACATTGTGAGCTTGTAGATCGGCTATTTTCAGTGATACGACCACACAGCTACATCTCATGTGGTCACAGGTTACTGCTGAGTGGAACGTTCATGGTTCAAGATCAATCTGGAACAAACCGTCTCTTAAAATGAGTACAAAACTATTCCACTTTAAAATGTCCTTCATCTGAGGTGAATTTTCTAGTGGTACTCTGGCTCCACCATGTGGCTAATCGTGGGAGTGTTGGTAATGATGTAGTGAGCCCTTTCAGAGCAACACTGATATTGTTTTGTTTTGTTCTGTTCATTGTCTCCGCCAAGCCGAAAGGCATGGCGAGAGTATGTTTTGCACCCTGTCCGTCCATCCATGTGTCTGTCCGTCCGTCCGGGTGTCATTCTGTCTGTCTGTGTACAGCTAATCTCCGGCACTGTTGGCTTGATCGCAGCGAAACTGTGCACACACACACTCCCTGGAGTCAATTCAGAACCTCTGCCCCAAACTTTTCACATTGGCCGGTTATAGCGCCACCAGGAGGCCGCTTTTTTGACAGTACTCCTACAGATGTTGTCCAAACATCACACACATCGCTACACAGTATCTCTATAGTCATTAAACAAAACAAATCTTTCAGATTTGTCATATTCCATCCTGATTGGCTAAAAATGGCTTCCAAAGTTTGCAGGAGTGCTCTATTTTGAACAAAATGCCTCAAATCATGATCACAGCATACAGGTTCCGTGAAATTTCGCACACACATTCCCACTATACCGAGGAAGAAATGCCACTTCAACATTTTTAAATCAGCCTCATGGTGGCGCTATAACAGGCCGATTTGTGTTTTTACTTATAACTGCACCGATCTGTGTAAAACTTTGTATGCACACTCCCTAGAGGCCAAGGAAAAACGTTTGCCCTGCATTTTTCACATCTGCCTTATAGCGCCACAGGAGGCCGACTTATGTAAAACACATTTCTTTATATTACTCCTTCCCATTTTATCCAAATGTCACGCAAATTGGTACACATGATATATAGTCATGTGATCAAGACAGATCTGTTTGATTTTTCATATTCCATCCTGATTGGCTAAGATTCACATCTAAAGTTTGCAGTAGTGGCTTGTTTTGCACGCACATTCACATTACGTTGAGGAACAAATGCCACCCTTTTAACATTGGCCTGTTATAGCGCCACCAGCAGGTCTAGATTTACAGAGGACTATGTCTAAAAATTAATGCAAATGTTCTCTATCTCACACACACACACACACACACACACACACACACACACACACACACACACACACACACACACACACACACACACACACACACACACACACCTAATAACAGTTTATTTTTATTTTTATTTATAGCACAACCAACATAATAGTGTATATTCACATCAGCCTTCAATTCCAGAGCCACAAACCAACAGTCACTGAACATGTTTCACTGCCACACCGGGCCCCAACATGACAGCAACAGAGCTACTGTACATCTTGAACCACATCAGCACATGACACAAACAGCATCAAACACAAACAGCATAAACAACAAAAACATCATACAACACAAACTGCAGCAGCAGCATCCAGCAAAGGAAAAGGAAAAATTAGGTACGTCACAATTATTACATGATCACCTGATCGCAAGTATTTGAGATAATCGCAATACCTTTTTTGGATATCGACATAATCATTTCCATGTTGAAAAATGTTCATATGTTTTCAAAGATTTTCAAAAATAGTGGAAATAGCAGACTGCTATTTCCACTATTCATGTTTTTTTCCATGTTCTCCAATTCATGTTAAGCATAAAGTTATTGAGTTATGCAAATTATTTGTCATATCTGACCCGTGCACCTTTTGTTTACGAAGACAGACACATTTTTATTAATAATGTTACAATGTTCAGTGTACAACGCAATAATTAATTAATTCAGCCTAGTTAATCGTGAGCGACAATTAATCGTCAAGTAAAATGTCATAATCGTGACAGCCCTTAAGAGGTTCCTACTTTGAGTCGTCTTCATCAGCCGTCTTCAGGGGAAACCCTCGAGAAGGACGAGGTCTTCGGCCGTTTGACCGTGCGTACCAAGTCTTCGGAGGAATCCCCCATGCAGACAAACCCACGGATAGAGAGAGATCTCCAGATCTCGATCTCTAGGGCAGGACATCCTCGGATGAGCCTTCCAGCGGGCGTCTCCCGTAATCTCCATCCTCTATACATCTGGTTAGCTTCACCAGTACTTTACATCTCTCTGGTTAGCTTCACCAGTACTTTATTAGAGGTGGATGGTCTGGGAGACTGTAGGTGAGAACCTCAGTCTTCTGGGCATTTATGATGCAGATGTCATTTGCATCGTCATATGTATGTGTGTGGGGGTGTGTGGGGGTGTGTGGGTGTGTGTGTGTTTGTGTGTGTGTGTGTGTGTTTATAACATTTTTAAAAATGACTACATTAGAGAGTCATCTAGACCTCCTAGCTGTAGTAGTGAAGCCCAGTTCTTGCTCCCCTCCTCCACTGTTCATAGTCCACGCTTATGATGAAGAGGAGGAGGGTGTGTCCCCTGCAACCAGCCTTGAGTATCTGAAAGAAAGAAAGAAAGAAATAAAGAAAGATTGAAGTAACCGAGATCCACATATAGGTATACTGTATCCTGTCACAACATACAGCCTAGTATACGTATACTGTATCCAGTCACAACATACAGCCTAGTATACGTATACTGTATCCAGTCACAACACACAGCTTAGTATACGTATACTGTATCCTGTCACAACACACAGCCTAGTACATGTATACTGTATCCTGTCACAACACACAGCCTAGTATACGTATACTGTATCCTGTCACAACACACAGCCTAGTATACGTATACTGTATCCTGTCACAACACACAGCCTAGTATACGTATACTGTATCCTGTCATAACTGCATAATACACAGCCTAGTATACGTAGAGCTTGTAGATCGGCTATTTTCACAAAGTTTGCCTCTTTCTTATGTAATATTTGACCATTTGGCCAATTTAGTATTAAAAGTCATTAAATTGTAACTTTATAAATAAATACCCTGTATACACTTATAGGGCATAGCAGTGGCCGCCATAGCCCCTTTCGGGACCCTGTTTACCTTTTTTGTATTTGGGAAGGCGGTATCCAGGGTCCCTTATCGGTTAAAGCACTCTCTCTCTCGTACTCGCGGGTACCACTGTCTCGTCTCGGGCTAATAGCTCGTCGCTTAGAAGTTGCAGAGATTTCTCAAAGGTCCCAAAAAGAGCAATACTAGCACGCGGTAAATCTGCATTAATGCGCTCGGATCGGCGAATCAGAGGCAGTACCGTAGAACCATAGAGGTATGCGTAGGACGCGCAGCTTGTCAGTCACCGCAGGGAGGCGGGACATGGGAAGTGGAGTGGAGTGTGAGAGAGGAGCTTAAGTTTTACTAAATTATTAAAAATGTTAAGCGGCATCGCCGATCCGAGTGCATTAATGCAGATTTACCACGCGCTAGAATTGCTCTTTTTGGGACCTTTGAGAAATCTCTGCAACTTCTAAGCGACGAGCTATAAGGATAAGGATAATTCCTTTTAACAGGTCGTTCATGAAAGTCCTTGTGGTCTTGTTTCCAATGAGAACCTGTGAGCAATTAGGGGTTAAGAGTCTTGCTCAGGGACAAATTTCATTTCATCGACATATGCTGACCTGGCCTGGAATCGAACCTGGGGCAACCAGGGCCTCTGGCTCCCTAGGCGGGCTCACCAACCATTCAGCTATGGCCGCCCCTCTCTATTAGCCCGAGACGAGACAGTGGTACCCGCGGGTACGAGAGAGAGTGCTTTAACCGATAAGGGACCCTGGATACCGCCTTCCCAAATACAAAAAAGGTAAACAGGGTCCCGAAAGGGGCTATGGCGGCCATTGTGTGGTGTCACAGATAGAAAACCCATACATTTTCCCATGGAGATTTAGGAAAATATTTTTTATAAATTATTAAGCCTGGAACCAAGCCATCCAGGATCCTGATGAATGTGTAAAGTGATTTACTAGGCCCAGTGGTGCAAAAAGCACTCAAAATCTTTACTTGAGTAAAAGTACCAAGACAGCAATCTTTAAATGCGCCATTACAAGTGCAAGTCTGGTGTTCAAACTTTACTTGAGTAAAAGTACCAATACAGCAATCTTTAAATGCTCCATTACAAGTGCAAGTCTGGTGTTCAAACTTTACTTCAGTAAAAGTACATCAAAATATACTAAAAGTACCAGAAGTAAAAGTACTCATATGCACAAAGTGTTACAATGTGACGCGTTGTGAGTTTGTAGATCGGCTATTTTCAAATAGCCTAACTATATAGGCTATAGTGCTGAAGTGGTATGTTTTGTAATAATAATCCAAATCAAGTAACTAGTAACCAAAGTTTTCAAATAATAGTAGTGGAGTAAAATATTTGTCTCTGGGATGTAGTGGAGTAGAAGTAAAAGTATTGAAAATTGAAAAATACTCCAGTAAAGTAAAAGCTCCTCAAAATGTACTTAGTTACTTTACACCACTGAGTAGGCCTGCATAGCCTGTCTTAGCATCACAATCAAACACAGCTCAACAATACAACATAGTCCCTTCACATCACATCACACAACACAACAATGCTTCATCCTGACTAGTTGTTGCTTTACCAAGTAAAATAAAAGTGAAATTAAACACACTCATACCATCAAATCCTTTAATGCTAAGCTCACCTCAGTTTAGTCAGATGGAGACAATGCTCTTCTGTTTCTTGTTTCTTGTCACACATTTGTTTTAGCAGCTTGCACCACTCTGGTAAACACTGACAACTCTACACAACGTCCATGTGGAGTAACGTTACATTATGAGTAGTTTATTTTCATATTTTACTCCAAACATTGCAGAGCTTGTAACGAACTGTGCGTGTCTGTGTGTGTTTAAAAGTGTGTGTGTGTGTGTGTGTGTGTGTGTGTGTGTGTGTGTGTGTGTGTGTGTGTGTGTGTGTGTGTGTGTGTGTGTGTGTGTGTGTGTGTGTGTGTGTGTGTGTGTGTGAGTGTGTGGGGGGGGGGAGCTGACAATTGCTTATAAAGCCCGCCCCTCCCTCCCTGCGCTTCCTAGGGAGTGTGGAGCAATAACTAACTACCTCCCAGCTGCAGGGTTTCTCAAAGTGGGTGCCCCGTGGCCAGTGGTGTGAAGTAACTAAGTACATTTACTCAAGTACTGTACTTAAGTACAATTTTGAGTTATTTTCACTTTACTGGAGTATTTAAAAATGTCAATACTTTTACTTCTACTCCACTACATCTCAGAGGAAAATATTGTACTTGTACCACTACAGTTATTTGAAAACTTTAGTTACTAGTTACTTGCACTTTTGTAGATATTGATTATTACATTATAAAACATACATTAACCACTTTAGCCTTATTTTATACATTGGCTATTTGAATATAGGCGATCTACAAGCTCACGTGAGCTTGTAGATCTGCTATTTTTTTTAGTACTTTTACTTTTGGTACTTTAAGTACCTTTTGATACCAATACTTTCGTACTTTTACTCAAGTCAATATTGAATTCCGGACTTTTACTTGTAACGGAGTACTTCTACATTGCAGTATTGATACTTTTACTTAAGTAAAACATTTGAGTACTTTTTCCACCACGGGCAGTGGCACCCTAGGGTGCCGTGACACAAGTCCAGGGGTGCCACAGCAGGATACTTTGATAATATTTGGAATTCATCAATATCACTTCAGTTTAACCACTTAGACTTAGTAAAACGGACCTCACTACGTTCTTTTTTGATCTACACCAAAAATCTTTGCCAAAAATTATAGATCTACAAAGCTCACAACGTGTCACCCTTGCGACCTGTTTGTGATGCATAGACATATAAAGGTAGACGCCTCCTCCGGCTCTGAAGCGTCTGTATCTCGGGCGTGCTTCCGCTTCCGCGGGGCTAGCTAGAATAAATAAGAAGGATGGATTACAGGGGCATGCTGGGGGCGTGTCCCAGCGTAGTACCGGGGTATTGCACATGCGCAGTGTTATCAGGAAGTGCACGACGGAGTGTTCCAGCAGAGGCGCTACATAAAAACCCCCAGGATCCCTTCTCAGTCGGTCGAGGTGTGTGTTTGTTGTTCTCTCCACTCAGCACCTAAACAGCTGGAGGTTTGTAATTCTAATACACAAGTGGACTAAACATAGTTACATAGTTATAAAGAACAACAACAAAGTGACATAAACCCCCATATCCAAGTTATTAATATGCATATTTATTGTGTTTATGTCCCTACTGTTTATTATTGCTTTCATTGTTGTTGACCCACTGTTTGACTGAATTAAAGTTTTGATATAATTCAATTGTCACATGAATATTCATGCCAGGTGCAATCTTTATAAGCCCTTGGGCACCTGTGTTCATTCAACCATGCCTTCTTCATGTGTTTTCCCCTGCAGGGACAGGAAAATACGGAGTGTTCAGATTTAAAAAAAAATCGAATAAGTACCCATTATGGGTAGAAGCTGTCAGGAGGGCCACAGGAAAACCCGACTGGACACCTACAGACGATTTGTGAGGTAAACCCAACTCACTGAGGCACTAATTATAACTGTTTGCTGTGAGATATTTAAGATGAATGGTTTTCATTATTTTCCTCAAGTATCATTTCTCAAACGAGTCGTTTGATGTGAGGGGGGGGGCTGTTGGACAATGCTGTCCCACTATGGCCCCTGCCCCAGCCCCACCAAACCGTTCCCCGGCCAACATCATCAGTTTTCATGGAACACAGTTACTGTAAGTCTGAACTCGCCTAGAAAATGTATTTATTAAGTAAATGTCACAATTTTACACTTTGTGTGGCTAAAACAGTCTATAATGTAATGTGAACTGCAACTCTGCAATTGGAGATCAGATTGATAACGATATTTATCTAATCAACTTAGGTTTGCTGCAGCCTCCAACACCAGTCCACCCTGTGGAGTTGGAGTCATCTGACATGGGTAACTCACACTTTGCAGGATGCCTGTCATGTCTGTCATTTATTTATCTAATTTGAGAGTTGTACATAATATCTCCCCCAGAAGATGATGTACCCCCACAGCAGCTCCCTGAACATGCCGCAGTCCACCTGGAACAGATGGGATCATCTGAGAGGGGTAAGTGGCCAGAAGAAACACTTGCATTCATACCTCAGTGAAGCACATTTGTAGGATGCTGTCATTAGTATGCAATATTGAGTATTATGTATGCATTATCTCAAATCAGATCTTCACCAGCAGCCATTATCAGGAGCATCGTCACCTCTTCAGCCAGCGCAACCAGAGTCAACTGGCATGGGTAAGGGGCCAAAAAAAAAAAAAAACGCCTACCATCTGAAGCACAGTCACAGCATGCCTTCAACATATTATTTGCCTTGCCTTCCTCCAGAATCAGAAGATCCACTGACTGTTGCTGACGAGTGTGTGTTGTCCAAAGATGAACTGATTGCACAGCTAAAGCGTGAGCTGGTGAAAAAGGTCTGTACACTACAACTGCATTATGGATGTTGAAGGTCACCATGCAATATTACAAATTACTAATAATAATTGCATGTTAATCTTTTCCAGGACAAAATGCTTTCTCAATTATTTGAGAAAGATCAGATTGAATTTCTTGAAAACAGGTAGTATATGTATTTCTAATGAAACAGTGTAATGTATGAATCATTGATAATCATCCACAGTCTTATAAGTACATTCGTTCTTGACAGGCTTGATCCATCTTGGTCATTTCAAAGCCACAGATAGTCTGCCAAGACTGTTTCTAGGTGCCTTTCACTCAGGTTGGCTGTTGGTTGTGATGGATATGAGTTCCTGCGCAAAGGTAACGTCAATGAACAGCGACACATACTGTATTGTCAACAGTGAAATGGTAAACACAATTCTGTAATCTAAGTGTGTGTGTGTGTGTGGGTGTGGGTGTGGGTGTGGGTGTGGGTGTGTGTGTGTGTGTGTGTGTGTGTGTTTTTTTTCCCTGTCCTTCCAAGACATGCAATATCCGATTCCATCCTATTGCACCATCTCCAGAAGGCTGCAGGGACTGCCATTTGCCCCAGGGGTTCAGCTTGACATTTTAGATTTAATGTCGGCAAAGCTGAAGACCCTTCCTAGTCATGCTCAGATGGTGGTTCTCAAGGTATGACTTATTTATTTTTCTACCAATTCAAAGAAAGATCCTACTTATATTTCTCATTGTCAATCTATTGCGTATGCTTCAGATGGATGAGATGTCGATGGCTCCAGGTCTCCAGTACGATCCATCCACAAAGACCGTGTTGGGGTCGGTCACGTTGCCTCCCACTGCAGACAAAAACGCAAAGAAACTTCTCACCTGCATGCTGAGCTGCCTCACTGTACATTACACACAAGTGGTGCCACTTCACAGGGTCGTCAGTGTCGGGATCAGATCTGTGGGAGCTTGAACATAACATCGTCATGGCTTGTGGGGAGCGTGGGATCAGAGTGCTGGCTGTGGTAAGATCTCAAAGTATCATGTAACTGCTTTAAATGCCAAAGAGTTAACATCTTTCCTGTGTACATCTATTGAATGTTTGATTTTTAGTTACTGAGAAGACAATGGGGCCCCACACTCATCTGCTCCAATGGATGTTAGTGACGTGCTGAAGAGAAATGGCTTGAAAAAGTTATTCAAATCATTGGAGCAGATGAGTGTACAGGCTTTTATTTCTTTTGTAGCGTCTCAGTAAGTGATGTCCCTATGTTCTATCAACTGTTTTAGTGTACTGACATGGACTCCAGTAACCAGGCTATGTGGCGGGCTGCTGGTCTTAATGGAGGCGAGGCCATGGATAGGTCCTACATTGAACCATTCTACCCTGGGTGTTACGAACATTCAGGGCATACTTAGGAAACATTCAGGGCATAGTTGCCAGCAATAGCCTATATATGGAGATCCCCATAGATGGAGATAATAGACCTGCAAAGTCGTCATAGAGACCCAAACGTGCCGTTTGTACGGAGTCTGACATCAGCGAACCCTTCCCCGAAACTCTATGTATAGACATAGCCATCACGTCCAGGGCTGAAGTCTTGATCCCATATTTGGCCATAACTAACATCGGCAGCTCCATATAGGGAGACGTCTGACACTATCTGACATCATCATAGTGATGTCAGGACCGCAAGCCAGCATTATAAGAAGAGGCTCGAAACCTCTCAGATAGACACATTCCAGAGCGATTCCGAGAGACATCTTAACTCTCTCCTGAGTACCAGGACGACTAGCTGGCCTTACAACCCAGCTAGGCCTTCAGAGTGGCTCTTGAGTCCGGTTCTAAAGAACCAGTCGATTATCATTGTTATATTTGGTCCCTCGAGCCGGATTCAAAGCTTACTGTGAAGGCGCAATATGCCAAAAGCCACAAAGAAAAGGAAACATCAAGAGCGGTCAACGGACTCTGGTCCTGCCGCGCGGACAGTACGGGGAGGTCATACAGAAGGCGACCTGACTGAAGGGGTACCCACGTCTGCCTTGGACGCCTCTATGAACGAGCTGGTGGAAGGGCTCCGACATGAAGGAACACTGAGAGAGCTCCAGCAGCGGATTCAACAGCAGTCCCGAACAATCCAAGAACTGTCAGAAGGAATGAGGAATGGTACAGACACAAGCTGTCCAGTGCCAACCAATGGTTCCGGACCCATCAACCCCCCACCGGAGCCTCAGGCCGGTCCTAGCAAGCAGGGACCCCCAGCTCAGATCACGGAGCCCATCACCTGCCTTGAGCGGCCGTCCCCTCGGGTGACCCGCTCAAGGCAGAGACCCAGTTCCTCCGTGACCGATCAGGGTTCGGCACGCAAGAGAAGGCAGAGTTCCAGTTCCTCCGCGACCAATCAGGGTTCGGCACGCAGGAGACGCTGCTCGAAGCCTAAACGACGGTCCCGTATGGTGACCCGTTCAAGGCAGAGCTCATCAGCGACCGATCAGAGTTCGGCACGCAGGGTAAATTCCTCCTCAACCGATCAGGGTTCGGCACGCAGGAGACGCTGCTCGAAGCCTAAACGACGGTCCCGTATGGTGACCCGTTCAAGGCAGAGCTCATCGGCGACCGATCAGAGTTCGGCACGCAGGGTAAATTCCTCCTCAACCGATCAGGGTTCGGCACGCAGGAGACGCTGCTCGAAGCCTAAACGACGGTCCCGTATGGTGACCCGTTCAAGGCAGAGCTCATCAGCGACCGATCAGAGTTCGGCACGCAGGGTAAATTCCTCCTCAACCGATCAGGGTTCGGCACGCAGGAGACGCTGCTCGAAGCCTAAACGACGGTCCCATAGGGCGACCCGTTCAAGGCAGAGCTCATCAGCGACCGATCAGAGTTCGGCACGCAATAGACGACACTCGAGGCGCGAACGGCAGTTCCAGAGGGCGACCCGTTCCAGGCAGAGTTCTTCTTCGACCAATCGGGGTTTGGCCAGGAGGCACCGGTCGAGAACTCCAGTTGAGCGGCGACATGGCCCTCCAGGGGAGGCTTTCTATCGGGGACCGGTACCCATCATACCGGTGTTCACCTATCCGGATTTTAGAGAATTCGCAAGATTAAAGGGAGCATTGGATGATGCATTCCCTCCCAACACCTCAGAACGGTTCAGGTTCCGCATTTTATGCGACCATCTGAAGCTGGAAGAAGCCCTCCTGGTGGCAGAGACATACGTAGACTCATCGCGGCCCTACTCGAAGACTATGGGAGCCCTAGCGGAGCAATTCGGGCAGCCTCATCAAGTGGCGATGCAGGGTATGATGGAGCTCATTCAGGGACCCAGAATTAGGAATGGAGACACCAAGGCATTCCGAACCTTTGCTCTGAAGGTCCGAGGGTTGGTTGCTCTACTATCAAAATCCGGGAGAGCAGGGAGAGCGGAGCTGAAATGTGGAACCCATGTCATTCAGCTCTTAGCCAGGCTGCCGTCGGATTTAAGGGTAACATTCGAAAAGTCCGCCCATACAAAACGGATTCGGAACCCGTCATTACCGGACTTGGCAGAATGGCTCTTGTTTGAAACAAAGATGCAACGTAGGGGAGAGCAGATGGGTTATCAAGAACAGAGCCCGACGCGCGACCTGGACAGGTCGACGAGCGTCCCTGGGCCCCGATGGGCCGTTCGGCAGCCGGAGAGACATAGGATACGAAGTCCACAGAGAGCTGCCCAGCCATATAAGAGACCTGTGAACATAATGATGAATACCACAACTACGAACTTTGCACAGTCTAGAAGGCAGAACAGAGACAAGAGGTTCCAAGGGTATTGCCCGTACTGTAAACAGGATTATCACACACTGAACTCCTGTGCGGGGTTCAAGCAGCTAACTACAGTTCAGAAACGGCGCTGGATCATGAAGGAAGGGATGTGCTGGAGGTGTGGTAGATCTCACCGGGCCAGGGATTGCGACCTACTCAAGAAATGCTCACAATGCAACTTAACCCATCTGGACATTCTCCATGACATACAATCTCGAGAATGGACGGAAGAAGGACAGGGGCCTGGAGAGGATGAACACCCGCAGGTCTAGAGACAACCGCAGGTCGCGAGCCGTGACAATCAACCAACGACGGATCACGACCTGTCACCAAGATCAGATGGGTTCCTGTACGTGGACCACTCTCCCAGAGGATGGGTTTTTGTCTGGACAGCCTGAGGTATGACGTCTCAGAACTGTGAGGGAGCTCCAAGTTCTGCACGGGGCGGCAAAATATCCTCCTCATGGGGCGGCGGGACGCATCTCTACTGCAAGTACTGCATGATGAGTCAGAAATGATGAGCAGACGAAGATGGAGACACAGCCAAATCCTCGCCGACCAGTTCTGGAAACATTTCTGGAGGTATTACCGATCAAACCTCCAAGTACGGCCGAAATGGCAGACCGAGATGGAAGACCGAAAGGAGGAATAGGAGAAAGAAGCGGATGCTAGGGAACATCCTGGAATGTTTACGTATTTCCACCGGAAATCCGTGGGGCGGCGTATGCCAGGAATGTTCTTGAAATGTTTACGTTTTTCCATGGTAAAACCGTGGGGCGGCTGTTACGAACATTCAGGGCATACTTAGGAAACATTCAGGGCATAGTTGCCAGCAATAGCCTATATATGGAGATCCCCATAGATGGAGATAATAGACCTGCAAAGTCGTCATAGAGACCCAAACGTGCCGTTTGTACGGAGTCTGACATCAGCGAACCCTTCCCCGAAACTCTATGTATAGACATAGCCATCACGTCCAGGGCTGAAGTCTTGATCCCATATTTGGCCATAACTAACATCGGCAGCTCCATATAGGGAGACGTCTGACACTATCTGACATCATCATAGTGATGTCAGGACCGCAAGCCAGCATTATAAGAAGAGGCTCGAAACCTCTCAGATAGACACATTCCAGAGCGATTCCGAGAGACATCTTAACTCTCTCCTGAGTACCAGGACGACTAGCTGGCCTTACAACCCAGCTAGGCCTTCAGAGTGGCTCTTGAGTCCGGTTCTAAAGAACCAGTCGATTATCATTGTTATACTGGGGGTTACCTGTTCTTTTCACCAGACCCACCACATCTACTCAAAGCCATGAAAACAGCCCTGTGCAACCACAGCTTCCAACTGCCCACCAGTGTTGTGCAGAACCACAAAATTGCCCAACAACATAAGCAACATGTAAAGTATACTGCAAAGCTAAATATGATCTCATCTGTCGGTACACACTTGACTTTCTTTTCCATCTTTGTCTAATGTCCAGGTGACACTTAGGCCTATTGCAAAGGTCATAGACCTACAGGAACAGTCTGCAGAGAAGCTGGTACCATGTGCTATCTCAACCAAACAGAGCTTTGAGAAGATGAAGGTACATAAAATTGAATTGAAGTCTAACATGCGTAACTTCAAATAGAGCTTATTTGGTCCTGTGAGTATTTATGACTTAAATACTTGGAATTCCATATCTTATACATACCTTTTCACTGTAGGTTGCTCCTGCATGCAAAGTATTCTCCAAGTCCATGTCTAGTGCCATCCGCCTGCTGATTGAATGTGACCTGCTACCCAGGGAGGACGAAACCACAGCATGGTTTTTGGAGCTGGTCAACGACTGGTTTGACCTCATGACCGCTCGACGTCTTTGCTATGGTAGGCACCACCTTAAATGGGATATGTATCTGACTATGTCCATGTACAACATCATTTTTATTTGATTTATTTGGTCCTGCCCTATTCACGGGTAAATGTCTCATGTGAGGATAAACATTGCATTTCCACAGATGTTTAGATTTTATGTTGAAAGTTGCGATTTGAGTGTGTAATGGTAACCCCATCCCTTCCAATCCTACATGCAGCCCTGTCTTCACCTCTGTCAAATACCGACGCAGAGGCCAAGCTGAGGAGGGTGCTGGAGTTCCTTACAACATGGACAAAAACATCTTTTAAGTCTGTGAAGACTGGAGCTGTGAGCAACTGGAAACCAAGTCATACAGGTGTTCGCATGGCAACATCCACTATGCTAGTGTTGGCAGGTTCCCTGTTGTTCCCTCCTGCTATTTCTCAACATCTTGAGCATGTTCCCGCATCATTTATACCCCCAAACCCCAACTGGGTCTCGTCTCTGGGTGACACTGGTCCACTGAACAATCTGACCTTCTTGTTAATCGGCCGTGTGTCAACTGATGCAAATGAGAGCCTGCACTCACAGTTGAGATGCAACAACAACATGCATCCTCAAGCCAAACATTGTCGTGCCCGTCTCAGGCTGATAACACTTGCCCATTTAAAAAAATGTAGCACTGACGATGATCATATTCTGATAGAGTACAGTGACTACATGTCTAGACGAAGGGAAGGTCTCAGGGAACCAGTGGAAATCCCAGAAGTCGGTTTGTCTATGTCCAACCCACTACCCCCACTGCCACTCGTTACTAACCAAACCTTATACTACCTTTCTGGGTGGGCAGTATTTAAAGAGTTGCGAAAGAGCTCTTGTAAGGTGTGCAGTGAGTTCAGCCTGTCAACTGTGGTTCCAACAGAACACAGCTATGCCACAACACACAGTGATGACCCATCTTTGTTCTCTATCATCAAGAGCAGAGGTGGCCTGAAGCATCCCAGCAAGCACATTCATGAGTACCATCTATTATTGTATAACGTCATGCAGAACTGCATGCCAACATTGTTACAATCCGATGACCCCATTGGGCAAGTGATGACCAGTCTTGATAGACAGACTGAATGGCTCCCTGTCTGCCACAGAATCTCTAGGAGAGTGGTAAAAAGGTTGCCAATGTTGATACTCCATTTGCTGGTCAAGCAGGCCTCCTCTGGTCCAGTGGAGGTACAGTACGACAGTAGATCTGCCAAAAGCGGGCAACATCTGTAAATTAATTTTAACCAATTATGGAAGGGAACTTTTTTTTTTTTTTGCTTGTACCCCTCAGGCCAGGAACTTTTATTTATTTTTTTCCCCTTGCTATTTAAACATGTAAACACATTTTTTCTAATTATTGAAGAATATTTTAGTTTAGTTGTTCAGGAAACGTAGGTCCTCCTTTAGCAGGTGTTTTGGAAACTGCCTCAGACCTAATTGGGACAATGTCCCAATGTTTTGTGTTTGTACAGTATATTTCCATGTTCTTCTGAAATTTGTTTAGATGATACTTGTTCAATTTTCCTTTTGAGAAATGGCAAAGAGACATGGATAGGATACTGTTCAGTATGTTCAAGTGCTGTGAATGATATATTCTGAACTGGCCTCATTACTTTGGTTTACTTTAAGGCAGTAATGTTAAATTATTGATAATTCAGCACCTTGGTCAGTGAGTTGTTTAAATGTGCTTTATGAATATTATGTTCTAGTGCTGTGAATGATCTTTAACATTCTGAACTGTATTTTAGAACTGGCCTCATTACTTTGGTTTACTTTACAGGCAGTAATGTTAAATTGGTAATTCAGCACCATGGTCAGCGAGTTGTTTAAATGTGCTTTTTGAATAAATAAAAAATGATCTTGATTCTACATAGCATTGTGTGCATTGTTTTTAATTCTCAAATATGTTTACTGAGTTAGCCTTACAAAAGACAGCTCTACGACAAGCATGTGGTGTTCACAATCAACAAATAAAAATACATTTTGAAGACGAATATAAGTTTTTATACTGTGAGCATATCTAAACGCATAGGCCATATATATATATATCATTTTTTTTACCTAATCTCTTCTATGCAGCGACTCCAAATATAGTCTTAATATGTGGGCTACAAATCCAATAAAGTAGCCTACACTAGTTGTCATACTCTGTATGTAGTTCCAAATGCAATTTCGGAGCACTAACATTTTCCTATTTAAAAGTATTTATATTTATGTGTATGGTCATGGTTATTGTGTAATTAAAAACAATGCTGTTTATTACCACACTACAGCACATCTGAATCTCGAGCACTTCAATTTGCACAAAATACCTGACAGTAAAGCATCAGTAGATGAGAATTTTAATGATTTCTATAACTTTGGGCTAATATTCATTCAGTGATATGCCACACAATTGTGCCTATTATGGCACTGAATAGGCCTACTTGTTTTGGCCATATTAACATTTAATTTCAGCAAATAAAGATCTTCAGCAGGTCTCCGTGGCTACTGAAGTGACACAAAACAAACACTACCGTTAAAGGGTCACATGCTGCCATCTACTGAGCCTTTTTGTATGTTCAGGCAGGATTTTACTGCGCACGTGCAAAGCCCCCTATCATGCTGGGACACGCCCCCTGACGTAGGTAGTGATCTCTCTAGTGATGACTTGAATTTGTCACAAATGGTCCTGGAAACTACTAGGCCAAATTTAATGGATAATTCAAGATCCACCCTGATAGACCTTATCTTCTCAAACAGGGCTGACAGGATCTCTGCTTGTGGTGTTTTTGAGTTAGGTGTTAGTGACCATTGTCCGGTTGGGTGTATAAGAAATGCCCGATTACACCGGACAAAATCTAAAGTGATCTCTAAGAGAAGCTTTAAGCACTTTAACGAACAAGAGTTCTTACATGACGTTTTTAATAGTAACTTGTTCTTAATTTATGAATTTACTGATGTTGATATGGCGCTAGAGTTTTTTATAGAAAACTTTGTTGCTATTGTAGACACACATGCTCCAGTGAAAAAACTGAGAATCAGGGATAGAGTTACCCCTTGGTTTTCACCGACTTTAGCTACCCTATTCAATGAGAGGAATAGAGCTTGGTCGCTTGCTAGGCGTTCTGGAGTCCCTGCTCATTGGGCTTGCTTTCGGCAAATTAGAAATCATTGCACGTCTTCTCTTAGAAAAGCTAAATCTAATTATTAATTAAATCTAATAACTTACTCTCAGGGAAATACAGTTAAATTCTGGAAAGCAGTGAACGCCCTTAATAATAATTCCACCTCTGCCCTACCATCTCAAATAAATGGTAGTAATGGCGTATGTTCAGATCCTTTGGAGGTATGCTCTGCTTTTAATCTGCATTT
The DNA here is from genome assembly GCF_963454915.1 of Gymnoscopelus microlampas. Lineage (NCBI taxonomy): Eukaryota > Metazoa > Chordata > Actinopteri > Myctophiformes > Myctophidae > Gymnoscopelus > Gymnoscopelus microlampas. The sequence continues at coordinate 4,147,869 of NC_139949.1, read as the reverse complement.
TACAGATGCAGGACACTTATTTAATAATACTTATAGTGGACCCCAACTTGCAACGGATTACGGCAATCTTAGAATTAGCCCAACTGCTCAGTTCTCCATACAACCCCTCTCTACCTCTATTGTTCTGGAAGCTTTGCTTACAATAAACCATAAGACCTCGACTGGTGAGGATCACTTAGATCCTTTATTTTTAAAGACAGCTGCACCTCTTATTGCAGAGCACATAGCTCATATTTTTAATCTTTCAATTTCATCAAATATTTTCCCTCATATTTGGAAACTTGCACATGTTCTCCGACTTCACAAAGGTGGTGATAGACAAGAGGTAAATAATTACAGACCGATTTCAAAGTTGCCCTGCCTTGCCAAAATTGTGGACTCCCTCATAAACTCGCAGCTCAAATTATTCCTCTCATCCTTCTCAGTGTTAAATGAAAATCAATCTGGTTTCAGAGCCAAACATAGCACAATCACTGCAGTCACCTTAGTTACAAATACCATTATCACTGCTTTTGACAATAAGCATTTTTGTGCATCCCTCTTCGTGGACTTATCCAAGGCCTTTGACACCGTAGACCACAACCTACTCCTTCTGAAATTACACAACATAGGTTTTAGTAATGAAACCTCAGAATGGTTTCAAACCTACTTAACAAATAGATATCAAGCTGTGAAGTCCGGAAACTCTCAATCTGGGTTTCGGCCAGTCTCCGTGGGTGTCCCACAGGGCTCAGTCTTAGGCCCAGTTCTTTTTACTTTATATATTAACAATATTATCTCCACTCTTAATGACTGTAAGGCCCACCTTTATGCAGATGACACGGTCATATACTGTGTCACTGACTCAGCTCATCTTGCCACCAGGAAGCTGCAGCTTGCTTTTAATGCTCTCCAGGCTGCCCTGGTTGAGCTTAGACTGGTTTTAAATGCAAGCAAAACCAAATTCATTCTGTTCACTAGAGTTAAAACCACCAACCTTAGCAACATAGTCATAACCTCTTCAAGTGGTGCTACAATAGAAAGGGTCTCGGAATACAATTACCTGGGCATCTGGCTAGATGAGAAATTGTGTTTTAAATTTCACATTGATAACCTTGTCTCCAAATTGAGACAAAAAATTGGGTTCCTCTATAGAAATAAATCATGCTTTCCTGCATCCAGTAGGAAAACAATTATTGAAGCCACTTTTCTCTCGGTTTTAGACTATGGAGACATTATTTATAGAATTGCTACTCCATCAATTTTAAAGCGCCTTGACACTGTGTACCATTCTGCCCTAAGATGGGTCTCTGGTGACACCTATGGTACCCATCACTGTACACTATACGGGAATGCAGGCTTATCCTCTTTAACTGAGAGGCGTGATAAGAACTGGTATCTATTTATTTTTAAAGCCATATCAGGAATGCTTCCCCCTTATATTTGTTCTATGTTGGTTCAGAACCCTATTACAAATCAGACCCGCTCGAGTGATCTCCTGACGCTCAAGGTTCCTTTTGCGCAGATGTTAGGCAAGACAGCATTTTCTGTCAGTGCTCCATCTGCCTGGAATGAGCTCCAGAGGTCCTTGAAAATCAAATCACTTCCATCTTTAGGTAGTTTCAGGGAAATGATTTCCAACATTTTTGTTAAGGATTGTAACTGCTTTATTTAATTAATTGATTATCATATATATGTTCTAGTTCTTTGACTATTTTAGTTTTTGAGTTCTCTCTGTATTCTGATTCATGTATTTATTGCTGTATGTGAATGTCTATTCCTGTTGAATTACTGTGTTCTGTATCTCGGCTACATTGAAAATGAGGGCCTGCCCCTCAACTGTACTCCGAGCTGAAATAAAGGTTATGATGATGATGTTGTTGATTTAGGTCTCAATGTTTTACGACAATGTTACGTAACGACGTCATGACACAATGACATCAGGATGCAGACATCACATCGTCACACGTCATTCAGCAACTTATAAAAAATCGACCTGCCTCCCAGCAACTATACCACGGATCATTAGATGTACCCCCAAAACCTGGTCTGCTCCAGTGGTGGACAAAATACTCAAATGTTTTACTTAAGTAAAAGTATCAATACTGCAATGTATAAGTACTTTGTTACAAGTAAAAGTACCAAAGTATTGGTATCAAAATGTACTTAAACTACTCGGCAAAGTAACTAGTAACTAAAGTTTTCAAATAATTGCAGTGTAGTAAAAGTGCAATATTTGCCTCTGAGATGTAGTGGAGTAGAAGTATAGACAATTGGAAAAAGTACCTCAAAATTGTACTTAAGCACAGTACTTGAGTAAATGTACTTAGTTACTTTACACCACTGGTCTGCTCCAGTGACATCACTGATGACGTCTCCCAGTCTATAAAGTGTTTGGGTTCCTCCCACTTTTGTCTCTGGAACACAAGTTGCAAAGGAAGTTGATCAAATTCATTCAGTATCACTGGAGAGATATATCAGCTGTGTTTCTTCAGTAATTACATCCGTAATGAAGGAAATTCAATACATGCAATCGGTGTATTTGCTCATCTCAGTAACACTGTTGAAGAAACTGTAATGACAGTAGTTTCAAGCACCAGATTTTCTATCCGTTTTTATAGTTTTAAAGGTATCTTTTATCTAGAAGTGCATAGGTCTTGACCAGGCTAAAGTATGAAAGCTCCATTTTGTACGGGTTCCAGCCGGAGGGGAAGCGGGCCGACCGGACTATTGTGTCTGCTGATCGGCGCGTGTCTCTGGGCCGCGGTCGCCGGCTACAAGCCGGTGATCATAATCCACGGACTGTTCGACGGCCCCAAAGAATTTGAGAACTTGCTCGGATTCATCGAGGACGCCCATCCCGGAACCGACGTATCGGTCATCGACCTGTTCGATGACCAATTCGGCGGCCTCAGCAGCCTGCAGCCGTTGTGGATGCAGGTGGAAGGATTCAAGAAGGCCGTCGCCCCTATCATGCGGGACGCCCCGGACGGCGTCCATTTGATCTGCTACTCCCAGGGCGGGCTCATCTGCAGAGGCATGGTCTCCACGCTCGCGGAGCACAACGTCCACTCCTTCGTCTCCCTGGCCTCGCCTCAGGCCGGACAGTACGGCGACACGGACTACCTGACGGACTACCTACCCGGACTAACTACCCGGTCCGTCAAGTCCAACCTGTACCGCCTGTGCTACACCCGGCTGGGCCAGAGGGTGTCCATCTGCAACTACTGGAACGACCCGCACCAGAGGGACGCGTACGCGAGCAACAGCGACTATCTGGCTCTGCTCGACGGCGAGAGGCCTCACCCCGATGCGGCCGCGTGGAGAGAGAACCTCCTGAAGGTCAGGAAACTGGTGCTGATCGGAGGTCCGGACGACGGGGTCGTCACGCCCTGGCAGTCCAGTCTGTTCGGCTTTTATGACGACAGCGAGAGCGTGGTCGAGATGCAGCGGCGGGATCTGTACCTGAGAGACGTGTTTGGTCTGAAGACGCTGGCGGAACGAGGCGACCTGGCGGTGTTTTCTGTACCCGGAGTAAAACACAGGGGGTGGCACCACAACGAGACTGTGTTCCGCACGTGCATGGAGAAGTGGCTGGTGTAGCGTGGAAGCTAGGAGAAAACCCAAGATGGGATCCGATAACAGCATGGTGTCCAAGTCTTCGTGTCATAGATCAGTGGTTCTCAACCTGTGGGTCAGGACCCCTAGGGGGGTCCCCACATAAAACATTTTTTTTGGGGGGGGGGTCCCAGATGACAGTGAAGTGACGATTTTTATAATCTTTTTAATACCTAAAAAAGAAAAAGACCATTACTGCATTGAAAGTAATCAACAAACTGTACTATAAAAACTGTCAAACATTGGCCAAATTGTGAAATTATAGAAAGGGGCAAAATAAGATTTTTTCTCTTAAAGGGTCTACACCATGCATTTTAACTTTTTCTTCATTTTTGTGTGTTTTTGGTCTCCCCCACCTCTCTTCTGTTCCAACAAATACCCGACTTCGAGCATGCAGGCTTTCATAGGGGAGGCATGCGTTAATCCGACAGACCTTTTCTCCGACTATGTGGCATCTGGTTTTTATGTAAATTGGGCTGAAAACAGTCCGTCAGATTTGTTTCCCCACCCTACGTCACGTCTGGGAACAATTCCTCCCGTTTTTCAGTTCTAACCAAAAAAATAAAATAAAAAAAATAAATAAATAAAAAGTTTTTTTTTATTTTTATTTTTTTTTAAATCACATGGCCATACCATAAACAAACCAGATACGCCCGCCCCATAGGCATGTCACTATGACTCAGACATAACCATAAACAAACACGATACGCCAATATAGGCATGTCACTATGACTTAGACTATGACCACAAACCTGATATGCCGACATACAGTATATGGGAGACCCCGTTTAGTCAGGTTGCTTAGGACTACATTTTAGAAAAATTTGGACACGGCTCACAAAAGCGCCAAATGTTTTATACATGCTCTCCATCACCATACGTTTCATTTTGGAAGGGTAGCCACGTCATCAAGATGGTGGAAGGCGGCCATCTTGGATTTCAAAGATGGCCACCATGTAATATCTATAAGTGCCAATATCTCAGCTTCCAAGCCACTTAGAAGGTCAAACTTGGTGTCACAAATATATATGTTTGGGGTCAAGGAATTCAATGAAGCTATTTAGAACATCAACAAGTGACTATTTCTGCCACAATCTGAACATTTGGTTCATTCTGGCAATATATCTAAACATCTAAACTCCGCTAGATTATGCACAACATATTGGTATGATTTTTATTGAACTTGACAGATCTGACTCTTGTTATTTCCTATTTATTTTCAAATGATGTACAACAGGAAGCAAGTGTTGAACCCTCTTCAATTGTTGCCTTCACTTGGTTTGCTGCAGCAGTCTGCATGTAACTACTGTAACAACAGTATGCAGCTAACATAATAAACGGTGACAGCAATTAATTGACACCTCATATCAAGCGAGGGAGAGCGAGTGCATTGTCCGGCAGCGGCAGCAGCCGCGGCAGTGTTTCCTCTGCCGTGGCAGTGTCTCCTAATCCGCTAATCTATTGGCTCGCCACCATTTGCCACGATGTCACACAATACGTATTGCAATACAATGTTATATATCATACCATCATATACTATAATCATATGTATTATTATGTATATTACTAGAGGTTACGGCCACGTTTTATATATTATTATATATATCAATGACATATTCAAATAATTATTGCAATAAAAAAGTTATATAACATAATATTCTACCTTATAACATCTATCTATCTTATAATGTCATATGCTGTATTATAGTACAAAATAACACATACTTAGTCACATATAAATTATATGGAGAATGGAGAATTTGTTTATATATTATTCCTCGGGTCCTGACGGCTGCAACCATACTTTTATTCATTTTTAAATCTTTGAAATAAATAAATTAACTCAACCAAAGGTCCTTATTACAGAGGTATTTTTTTCCTAACACGCAATTAATTGTAAACATTTTGTCTATTACACATGTGTGACGGTGGCCAGGTTGTCACATGTAACTTGCCACTTCTTTTTAGAATGCTGACACTCTTTACTTTGTCTCAATAATAAATAAATAACAATACACATTAAACTCACAACAATAAAATATCAGTTGCACGGTAAAGTGCGGGGTGCGTAATTACTGTGAGAATAATACTGTTTGTTAGGTACTGCAAGACTACGCCACCTTTTTATTTAAGAGGTAGGGTCCTCTGTAACACTCTTTCTTAGGCTATTCACAGGTTCGAGTTTACCCAGGTAAGTACAATACTTTTAAATGAGAACAACACTTCAACACATATCCCTTGGAGAAAGCTGGACGGAAACAGGTTTGTATAAAAAGGTAATCTATTTTATTAAGCTAATACAGTGGCGTCTATAAGCCATAAAATATTGAAAAGCATAAACAAAATATAACACTAATTCTAAAACCTCAACCTCCTAATGCGCCCACTAACTAACTAAAATACAGGAATACAGACAATCACCAAACACTAAAAACAGACAGGGCTTGTGCAAACTATAGCAAATAAATAATGAATTTAGCGTTAAAGTGCCAACTATTACTGAAGCAGTAAAGTGCCAAGTGCCAATTCAATTGCTATATGTCATATACTCATCACGGTTCAATGCAAAAGGTGGGAATGTCCTTATATGGGGTTTAACTGGAGCGGGGGTTTAGGCCAGGAATCACTGTCTCTTCTTGTCTTCGTGCGTATTGCCTGCAATCATAGAAACTAGAACCAGTTCATCTGTTCAGGTATATTTCACATATGAGGTTTAGGACCGTGGGTTTATAAAGGTAACGTTGCATAGAAGGACACTTACTCGCCCGCCAGACTGTACGTCTGGCTTTGAGGGTGTGAAGCGCGCAACGTTATCGCCACTGGACCTCTCCTCCGTTCCTTGGTTCGTCTGTCTGTCCTCCCCGTCTCTGCTGCTACTGCGCCGTCTGCTCACCGTCCGCTGCTGGTGGCTTGGTACGTGCCGCGATCACTGTATTCCCCACCTCTGCTCCGTGGTATGTCTGCTCCTCCTGTGCACAACCGTCCCTTCTGGCTGTCACTTCCACACTGCCCTGTATGCCTGTCTCTCTGCTGTCCAAGTGGCTCGCGCTCACTTTTGAATAAGGTGGGCCACACCCTACTCCGCCCTCATTCGCTCTGCCACCAGCGTGACCTGGGGACATTGGCCGTCCGCTGTCACAAGGCCAATGTCACACAGCCTATAGGGGAGTCCAATGTCAAGTGGCTCGGGGACCGGGGGGAAATACATTGTCAACCATAAAACATGCAGTGCAGAAATATAGTTAAGAGAATGATGTTTTTAAGTGCGTAATACAGGTTTTTCATCATCAATAAAAAATGTTACAATTTGGTTTCACCCCCCTGCTTTGACCCTGTCACATCCCCCCCCACTTTTCCGTTGCCAGTCCCTGCAACTGTCCCTAATCATGTCCATACCTCTGGGGTGGCTGGCCTATATTTGCTCTTCCCGAGCGCCGTGGCTCATCTGGTGCTCTCGGGACGGAGAGAAACCCATAATACTGCGGCGTTGTTGCTTCTACCTGCTCGGGCTGCACTACAGCTGGGGGGTCCTCGTGGGGCGACCTGGGGGCTACACACACTTTCAACGCATTTCTATGTATGGTCTTTTCTCGCCCCCCCTTCTCGGGTCTGACTCGGTACACCAACCCCGTAGCTCCCACCTGTTCCATCACTGCGTAAGGCTCGGGGTCCCACCACGTACTCAATTTCCCCTGGCCATCTCTCTTCCTATTTCGAATCCACACTCTCTCTCCTGGTAATAGGGGTGTAATACCGGCCCTACGGTCATAAACCTGCTTTCTCCTCTTGGCCGTTTCTCCCATCCTCTCCCCTGCGGTCCTATAAGCTGTCGCCATTCTCTGTTGGTGGTCCTGTACCCAGCCACCCACTCCCATGCGCTCTTGCGCTGACTGCACTCCTAACTGGACATCTATAGGGCGCCTCAAATGTCGGCCAAACATTAAGTAGGCGGGGGCATAACCCGTAGCACTATGGATCGTGTTGTTATAAGCATGAACTAACTCGGGTAAGTGCTCATTCCATCTTCCTTGTTTATCAGTGTCTAGTGATCGCAACATGTTCAGTAATGTCTGATTAAATCGTTCCACTCCACCGTTCCCAGCCGGGTGGTACGGAGTGGTGCGACTTTTTGCAATACCATAAGTCTGACATAAATGGTGCATTAACTCGGACTCGAAGTTGGGGCCTCGATCTGAGTGGAACCGGGCCGGACAGCCGAACGGCTGGATAATATGCGTCCATAACGCACGGACAGTGGTGTGCGCAGTCTGGTCTCGGGTGGCAATAGCCCAACTATAACGGGTGAATAAGTCAGTAGCTACCAGAATGTTTTGCCACGCATCAGCAGGCCTACCTAATGTGAGGAAATCAATGGCTATTACTTCTAGTGGATATGAGACTTCAAAGGGTTGTAAGGGGGCCCGAGGCTCTGACCTGTTCCTCTGCAGGCTGCAGGCGACACAACCCTGTTGTAACTGACGCACCGCTCCCTCCATGCCTGGCCAATAGAACCGACGTCGCAGCTGGGCCAAGGTCCTCTCCAACCCAGCATGCGCCGCGGCCGTGTGGATTCCTCTCCATACCTCCTCTCTGCGTGAACCTGGACAAATGATCTGTGAGTATTGTTCTTTGGTATAAGGATCGGTCACCTTCCTATATAACACATGATTTCGTATAATCAGTTTGTTCCACTGGCGTAACAGTCGCCGCGCTCCCCGAGTCCAATTCTTCCTCTCCACCATATTAGGGGCTCTCCCCCGTTCCACGCACCTCTTCACCACCTGCACATCTGGATCCCGATCCTGCGTCTCTCTCCACTCATCCTCCCGGGCTGCTGGCGTCGATTGTACAGCCGCCACATCTACAGGCTGCACTGGGAACCGCGATAGGGCATCAGCGTTGGCGTTGTTTTTGCCCGGTCGATACTTGATGTCGAAAGTAAACGACGCAAGTTGAGCAGCCCACCGTTGTTCCACAGCTCCCAATCTAGCCGTTTGGAGATGCGCAACAGGGTTATTGTCCGTGAATATTGTGAATCGAGCGCCAGTGAGATAATCTTTAAACTTCTCGGTCACGGCCCATTTAAGGGCCAAAAGCTCCAATTTGAACGAGCTATAATTTGCGTCATTCTGCTCGGTCGGGTGGAGACTGCGGCTTGCATAAGCTATTACACGTTCGTGACCGTCTTGGACCTGGGCTAGAACCGCTCCCAACCCACGGCCACTCGCATCAGTGTAAACCACAAAAGGCTGTGTATAATCCGCATACGCTAACACCGGGGCTTGTGTGAGGGCACTCTTTAACGCATCAAACGCCCGCTGGCACTCCGAAGTCCACTCGACTTTACACTGGTGGGATTTTACGTCATTTGGGATTCCTATCAATAAGTTGTTTAAGGGTCGTGCTATAGCAGCAAAAGAGGACACGAAACGCCTATAGTAACCCGCTAGACCTAGAAACGCGCGGACCTCGCGGACCGTTGAGGGTGGTGTCCAGTCCCGCACTGCCACCACTTTCTCCGGATCGGGCCGCACTCCCTCTTTGTCCACGACATGGCCCAGAAATTGCACTTCCCTCCGCAGAAGTTTGCATTTGTCTAACCGCAGCTTCAGTCCATGTCTCCACAGGCGTTGGAAGACGAGCTCGAGGTGCTGTAGATGAGAGGAGAAGTCAGGTGAATATACTATAATGTCATCAAGATATACCAGCAAGGATTCTGTCACCTGACCACTCAGACACTGCTGCATCAGCCTCTGGAACGTCGCGGGCGCATTACAAAGCCCGAACGGCATGCGTTGAAACTCGAACAGGCCCAGCGGGGTCGTAAAGGCGGTCTTCTCCCGGTCCCGGGGATCCATTCCTACTTGCCAATACCCGCTGGCCAGGTCTAACGTGGAGAACCATTGTGTGACGGTGGCCAGGTTGTCACATGTAACTTGCCACTTCTTTTTAGAATGCTGACACTCTTTACTTTGTCTCAATAATAAATAAATAACAATACACATTAAACTCACAACAATAAAATATCAGTTGCACGGTAAAGTGCGGGGTGCGTAATTACTGTGAGAATAATACTGTTTGTTAGGTACTGCAAGACTACGCCACCTTTTTATTTAAGAGGTAGGGTCCTCTGTAACACTCTTTCTTAGGCTATTCACAGGTTCGAGTTTACCCAGGTAAGTACAATACTTTTAAATGAGAACAACACTTCAACACATATCCCTTGGAGAAAGCTGGACGGAAACAGGTTTGTATTAAAAGGTAATCTCTTTTATTAAGCTAATACAGTGGCGTCTATAAGCCATAAAATATTGAAAAGCATAAACAAAATATAACACTAATTCTAAAACCTCAACCTCCTAATGCGCCCACTAACTAACTAAAATACAGGAATACAGACAATCACCAAACACTAAAAACAGACAGGGCTTGTGCAAACTATAGCAAATAAATAATGAATTTAGCGTTAAAGTGCCAACTATTACTGAAGCAGTAAAGTGCCAAGTGCCAATTCAATTGCTATATGTCATATACTCATCACGGTTCAATGCAAAAGGTGGGAATGTCCTTATATGGGGTTTAACTGGAGCGGGGGTTTAGGCCAGGAATCACTGTCTCTTCTTGTCTTCGTGCGTATTGCCTGCAATCATAGAAACTAGAACCAGTTCATCTGTTCAGGTATATTTCACATATGAGGTTTAGGACCGTGGGTTTATAAAGGTAACGTTGCATAGAAGGACACTTACTCGCCCGCCAGACTGTACGTCTGGCTTTGAGGGTGTGAAGCGCGCAACGTTATCGCCACTGGACCTCTCCTCCGTTCCTTGGTTCGTCTGTCTGTCCTCCCCGTCTCTGCTGCTACTGCGCCGTCTGCTCACCGTCCGCTGCTGGTGGCTTGGTACGTGCCGCGATCACTGTATTCCCCACCTCTGCTCCGTGGTATGTCTGCTCCTCCTGTGCACAACCGTCCCTTCTGGCTGTCACTTCCACACTGCCCTGTATGCCTGTCTCTCTGCTGTCCAAGTGGCTCGCGCTCACTTTTGAATAAGGTGGGCCACACCCTACTCCGCCCTCATTCGCTCTGCCACCAGCGTGACCTGGGGACATTGGCCGTCCGCTGTCACAAGGCCAATGTTACACAGCCTATAGGGGAGTCCAATGTCAAGTGGCTCGGGGACCGGGGGGAAATACATTGTCAACCATAAAACATGCAGTGCAGAAATATAGTTAAGAGAATGATGTTTTTAAGTGCGTAATACAGGTTTTTCATCATCAATAAAAAATGTTACAATTTGGTTTCACCCCCCTGCTTTGACCCTGTCACATCCCCCCCCACTTTTCCGTTGCCAGTCCCTGCAACTGTCCCTAATCATGTCCATACCTCTGGGGTGGCTGGCCTATATTTGCTCTTCCCGAGCGCCGTGGCTCATCTGGTGCTCTTGGGACGGAGAGAAACCCATAATACTGCGGCGTTGTTGCTTCTACCTGCTCGGGCTGCACTACAGCTGGGGGGTCCTCGTGGGGCGACCTGGGGGCTACACACACTTTCAACGCATTTCTATGTATGGTCTTTTCTCGCCCCCCCTTCTCGGGTCTGACTCGGTACACCAACCCCGTAGCTCCCACCTGTTCCATCACTGCGTAAGGCTCGGGGTCCCACCACGTACTCAATTTCCCCTGGCCATCTCTCTTCCTATTTCGAATCCACACTCTCTCTCCTGGTAATAGGGGTGTAATACCGGCCCTACGGTCATAAACCTGCTTTCTCCTCTTGGCCGTTTCTCCCATCCTCTCCCCTGCGGTCCTATAAGCTGTCGCCATTCTCTGTTGGTGGTCCTGTACCCAGCCACCCACTCCCATGCGCTCTTGCGCTGACTGCACTCCTAACTGGACATCTATAGGGCGCCTCAAATGTCGGCCAAACATTAAGTAGGCGGGGGCATAACCCGTAGCACTATGGATCGTGTTGTTATAAGCATGAACTAACTCGGGTAAGTGCTCATTCCATCTTCCTTGTTTATCAGTGTCTAGTGATCGCAACATGTTCAGTAATGTCTGATTAAATCGTTCCACTCCACCGTTCCCAGCCGGGTGGTACGGAGTGGTGCGACTTTTTGCAATACCATAAGTCTGACATAAATGGTGCATTAACTCGGACTCGAAGTTGGGGCCTCGATCTGAGTGGAACCGGGCCGGACAGCCGAACGGCTGGATAATATGCGTCCATAACGCACGGACAGTGGTGTGCGCAGTCTGGTCTCGGGTGGCAATAGCCCAACTATAACGGGTGAATAAGTCAGTAGCTACCAGAATGTTTTGCCACGCATCAGCAGGCCTACCTAATGTGAGGAAATCAATGGCTATTACTTCTAGTGGATATGAGACTTCAAAGGGTTGTAAGGGGGCCCGAGGCTCTGACCTGTTCCTCTGCAGGCTGCAGGCGACACAACCCTGTTGTAACTGACGCACCGCTCCCTCCATGCCTGGCCAATAGAACCGACGTCGCAGCTGGGCCAAGGTCCTCTCCAACCCAGCATGCGCCGCGGCCGTGTGGATTCCTCTCCATACCTCCTCTCTGCGTGAACCTGGACAAATGATCTGTGAGTATTATTCTTTGGTATAAGGATCGGTCACCTTCCTATATAACACATGATTTCGTATAATCAGTTTGTTCCACTGGCGTAACAGTTGCCGCGCTCCCCGAGTCCAATTCTTCCTCTCCACCATATTAGGGGCTCTCCCCCGTTCCACGCACCTCTTCACCACCTGCACATCTGGATCCCGATCCTGCGTCTCTCTCCACTCATCCTCCCGGGCTGCTGGCGTCGATTGTACAGCCGCCACATCTACAGGCTGCACTGGGAACCGCGGTAGGGCATCAGCGTTGGCGTTGTTTTTGCCCGGTCGATACTTGATGTCGAAAGTAAACGACGCAAGTTGAGCAGCCCACCGTTGTTCCACAGCTCCCAATCTAGCCGTTTGGAGATGCGCAACAGGGTTATTGTCCGTGAATATTGTGAATCGAGCGCCAGTGAGATAATCTTTAAACTTCTCGGTCACGGCCCATTTAAGGGCCAAAAGCTCCAATTTGAACGAGCTATAATTTGCGTCATTCTGCTCGGTCGGGTGGAGACTGCGGCTTGCATAAGCTATTACACGTTCGTGACCGTCTTGGACCTGGGCTAGAACCGCTCCCAACCCACGGCCACTCGCATCAGTGTAAACCACAAAAGGCTGTGTATAATCCGCATACGCTAACACCGGGGCTTGTGTGAGGGCACTCTTTAACGCATCAAACGCCCGCTGGCACTCCGAAGTCCACTCGACTTTACACTGGTGGGATTTTACGTCATTTGGGATTCCTATCAATAAGTTGTTTAAGGGTCGTGCTATAGCAGCAAAAGAGGACACGAAACGCCTATAGTAACCCGCTAGACCTAGAAACGCGCGGACCTCGCGGACCGTTGAGGGTGGTGTCCAGTCCCGCACTGCCACCACTTTCTCCGGATCGGGCCGCACTCCCTCTTTGTCCACGACATGGCCCAGAAATTGCACTTCCCTCCGCAGAAGTTTGCATTTGTCTAACCGCAGCTTCAGTCCATGTCTCCACAGGCGTTGGAAGACGAGCTCGAGGTGCTGTAGATGAGAGGAGAAGTCAGGTGAATATACTATAATGTCATCAAGATATACCAGCAAGGATTCTGTCACCTGACCACTCAGACACTGCTGCATCAGCCTCTGGAACGTCGCGGGCGCATTACAAAGCCCGAACGGCATGCGTTGAAACTCGAACAGGCCCAGCGGGGTCGTAAAGGCGGTCTTCTCCCGGTCCCGGGGATCCATTCCTACTTGCCAATACCCGCTGGCCAGGTCTAACGTGGAGAACCATTGCGCCTTCGTCAGGCTGGTGAGCGTCTCTTCTATCCTGGGTAGGGGGAAGGCGTCCTTGTGCGTCACGGCGTTAAGTTTCCTGTAGTCGACGCAGAACCTCCAGCTGCCATCTTTCTTCTTGACCAGTACGATAGGTGCCGCCCACGGACTGCAACTCTCCTTGATGACTCCCTTCTCCAGCATCTCATTCAGGAGGGTCTTCATCTCCCGGTACATGGAGGGCGGCAACGGCCGGTGTCGCTCTCGTATGGGTGCCGCGTCTCCGGTCGGTATCTGGTGTTGCACGACGTCCGTCCGTCCGAAATCCTCGTCATGGATGGCGAACACCTTCTTCCACCGACACAACATCTCGTGTAACTCTCTCTTCTGCGCCTCCGGCAGGTCATCACGCTCCGTCAACACTTCCATCTCTTCGGGCAGGGTCTTCAGTGGTCCATCATCTTCCACACTGATTACGGCCACTTCCACCTCTCCGTCGGTCCCCAGGGACAGGCTCAGGTCCCTGCCGCCTCGGACATCCGCTTCTTCCACCGGGTACAGCCTCCCCAGCTTCTGGTGGCGGTCCAGGACCAGACTATATGCGTGTGGGTTGCACACTCGTATGGGAACACGTCCGTGGCGCACCGTGACGAGGGCACGGGCCACTCCCAAATCTTTTCCATCCGGCAAGGCTTCCATCAAGGCCTCGTAGTCCGCTCCATTTGGTCCTCTCCAAGCGCGGCCCCAGATCATCACTTCACTCTGCGCGGGGATTCGAATCTTCCGCCGGCCGACCGGCCACACATAACCGATGGACCCATCTTCGTTCGTCACTGCCTCCACCCTCCTACAGGTGGCGAATGCGTCCTTCCACAGCGTCCTTCCCTGCTGACATGGAAACACAGGCCTCCCAGGCCATTTAAAGAGGGCATGCCATACAGCGTTCACGACATTCATCCCAATAATCAGCGGTTGAGTACAATGTTCATCTTTCACGATTACAACTCCTCTCCCTGGGATCTTCATTCCCTCCAGCTCTAGGTCCAATATGGCATAGCCAGTGTACGGTAAGTCAAGACCATTAGCGGCGCGTAATTTAAAAACAAGGGGCCCATTTCCCAACGTTAGGTGTGAGAATTTTTCCTCAAATAAGCTTTGCTGCATTAATGTGACTTGTGACCCAGTATCCAGTAACCCCCTTAAGTGGACTCCTCCCATAGTGATCCCAATAGTCGGACAGTCCCCAATAAACACTTCATTAGCCCTTGATCTGGCGAGTGCGCGCTGCACCCCTGTCTCCCGGACCTCGGCGACAGGGCGTACTAGTTTAAATGATTGGGGTCAGATTTACAAAAGCGAGCAATGTGCCCAGACTGCCTACAGCTCCTACAGATCGGCCTACCTCCCTCATCCCACTCGTTGCGTTGGTACGGCTCCCGGCGTCGTTCAGATGGAGGCGAACCGCGAGGTCGTGTATCGGTGGTGTTGGGTCGAAGGAGCGGTCTGATCTCTTTCATGAGCTCCTGCGTAAACCCCTGCATTTGCGATTTGACGTCTTCCATAATCTCCTGTTTCAGTTTCTCTCTCCATTCAGATTCCTGTGAGGGTGTTGGGATAGAGACAGGTTTAACAGCATGGCACAAGATTTCAGCAGTCCCTTCTCTTCTATGTTCAGTGTCTAGTAGGAAGGCCTCATTTTTTAGGGCGGCGAAGTCTTCTGTGGGGTTTCGACGGGCATATATTCTTAAGGCTTGACCCAGAGGGCCTTCAGACAGTCCTACAAGTAACTGCTCTCGCAGAATGGCATCGGAGGGAGCGGTGTCTGGGTCGAGCCGCCGCAGCCCGCAGAACAACTCTCTAAGCCTCAAAATATAAGCCTGCACACTTTCGCCTGCGCGTTGCGCACAGCCATAGAACAAGGCACGAGCTTGGGAAGCAGAAACAGATGTTTTATACAACGTGTCTAAACATTTAAAGACTTTGGCCACTGTATTGCGATCTTCCTTGTCAATTACACTAATTTGTCGCTTAGCTTCCTCAGTAAGGGTCTGTACTACAAAAGCAACTTTTTTCTCCTCTGTTAAATCCTGAGTGCCCAATAATCCTTTAATCTGTTCTCTCCATTCCCTGTATTTCTCCTCACCTTCTATGCCCGAAAACTTAGGTAGCCACGGTGCCCCTGGATACACTGGCATCATCATCATTACTTTCTTGATTCAACCAAACAAAACAAAACAAAAAGCAGCAAAACAGCAAAATTTCAATACAGTTTCTCTTAGGGATTTTGTGTTGTTCTCTACCCAGTCCTGCCGCGCTACGCCAAATATGTGACGGTGGCCAGGTTGTCACATGTAACTTGCCACTTCTTTTTAGAATGCTGACACTCTTTACTTTGTCTCAATAATAAATAAATAACAATACACATTAAACTCACAACAATAAAATATCAGTTGCACGGTAAAGTGCGGGGTGCGTAATTACTGTGAGAATAATACTGTTTGTTAGGTACTGCAAGACTACGCCACCTTTTTATTTAAGAGGTAGGGTCCTCTGTAACACTCTTTCTTAGGCTATTCACAGGTTCGAGTTTACCCAGGTAAGTACAATACTTTTAAATGAGAACAACACTTCAACACATATCCCTTGGAGAAAGCTGGACGGAAACAGGTTTGTATAAAAAGGTAATCTCTTTTATTAAGCTAATACAGTGGCGTCTATAAGCCATAAAATATTGAAAAGCATAAACAAAATATAACACTAATTCTAAAACCTCAACCTCCTAATGCGCCCACTAACTAACTAAAATACAGGAATACAGACAATCACCAAACACTAAAAACAGACAGGGCTTGTGCAAACTATAGCAAATAAATAATGAATTTAGCGTTAAAGTGCCAACTATTACTGAAGCAGTAAAGTGCCAAGTGCCAATTCAATTGCTATATGTCATATACTCATCACGGTTCAATGCAAAAGGTGGGAATGTCCTTATATGGGGTTTAACTGGAGCGGGGGTTTAGGCCAGGAATCACTGTCTCTTCTTGTCTTCGTGCGTATTGCCTGCAATCATAGAAACTAGAACCAGTTCATCTGTTCAGGTATATTTCACATATGAGGTTTAGGACCGTGGGTTTATAAAGGTAACGTTGCATAGAAGGACACTTACTCGCCCGCCAGACTGTACGTCTGGCTTTGAGGGTGTGAAGCGCGCAACGTTATCGCCACTGGACCTCTCCTCCGTTCCTTGGTTCGTCTGTCTGTCCTCCCCGTCTCTGCTGCTACTGCGCCGTCTGCTCACCGTCCGCTGCTGGTGGCTTGGTACGTGCCGCGATCACTGTATTCCCCACCTCTGCTCCGTGGTATGTCTGCTCCTCCTGTGCACAACCGTCCCTTCTGGCTGTCACTTCCACACTGCCCTGTATGCCTGTCTCTCTGCTGTCCAAGTGGCTCGCGCTCACTTTTGAATAAGGTGGGCCACACCCTACTCCGCCCTCATTCGCTCTGCCACCAGCGTGACCTGGGGACATTGGCCGTCCGCTGTCACAAGGCCAATGTTACACAGCCTATAGGGGAGTCCAATGTCAAGTGGCTCGGGGACCGGGGGGAAATACATTGTCAACCATAAAACATGCAGTGCAGAAATATAGTTAAGAGAATGATGTTTTTAAGTGCGTAATACAGGTTTTTCATCATCAATAAAAAATGTTACAATTTGGTTTCACCCCCCTGCTTTGACCCTGTCACATCTGCGCCTTCGTCAGGCTGGTGAGCGTCTCTTCTATCCTGGGTAGGGGGAAGGCGTCCTTGTGCGTCACGGCGTTAAGTTTCCTGTAGTCGACGCAGAACCTCCAGCTGCCATCTTTCTTCTTGACCAGTACGATAGGTGCCGCCCACGGACTGCAACTCTCCTTGATGACTCCCTTCTCCAGCATCTCATTCAGGAGGGTCTTCATCTCCCGGTACATGGAGGGCGGCAACGGCCGGTGTCGCTCTCGTATGGGTGCCGCGTCTCCGGTCGGTATCTGGTGTTGCACGACGTCCGTCCGTCCGAAATCCTCGTCATGGATGGCGAACACCTTCTTCCACCGACACAACATCTCGTGTAACTCTCTCTTCTGCGCCTCCGGCAGGTCATCACGCTCCGTCAACACTTCCATCTCTTCGGGCAGGGTCTTCAGTGGTCCATCATCTTCCACACTGATTACGGCCACTTCCACCTCTCCGTCGGTCCCCAGGGACAGGCTCAGGTCCCTGCCGCCTCGGACATCCGCTTCTTCCACCGGGTACAGCCTCCCCAGCTTCTGGTGGCGGTCCAGGACCAGACTATATGCGTGTGGGTTGCACACTCGTATGGGAACACGTCCGTGGCGCACCGTGACGAGGGCACGGGCCACTCCCAAATCTTTTCCATCCGGCAAGGCTTCCATCAAGGCCTCGTAGTCCGCTCCATTTGGTCCTCTCCAAGCGCGGCCCCAGATCATCACTTCACTCTGCGCGGGGATTCGAATCTTCCGCCGGCCGACCGGCCACACATAACCGATGGACCCATCTTCGTTCGTCACTGCCTCCACCCTCCTACAGGTGGCGAATGCGTCCTTCCACAGCGTCCTTCCCTGCTGACATGGAAACACAGGCCTCCCAGGCCATTTAAAGAGGGCATGCCATACAGCGTTCACGACATTCATCCCAATAATCAGCGGTTGAGTACAATGTTCATCTTTCACGATTACAACTCCTCTCCCTGGGATCTTCATTCCCTCCAGCTCTAGGTCCAATATGGCATAGCCAGTGTACGGTAAGTCAAGACCATTAGCGGCGCGTAATTTAAAAACAAGGGGCCCATTTCCCAACGTTAGGTGTGAGAATTTTTCCTCAAATAAGCTTTGCTGCATTAATGTGACTTGTGACCCAGTATCCAGTAACCCCCTTAAGTGGACTCCTCCCATAGTGATCCCAATAGTCGGACAGTCCCCAATAAACACTTCATTAGCCCTTGATCTGGCGAGTGCGCGCTGCACCCCTGTCTCCCGGACCTCGGCGACAGGGCGTACTAGTTTAAATGATTGGGGTCAGATTTACAAAAGCGAGCAATGTGCCCAGACTGCCTACAGCTCCTACAGATCGGCCTACCTCCCTCATCCCACTCGTTGCGTTGGTACGGCTCCCGGCGTCGTTCAGATGGAGGCGAACCGCGAGGTCGTGTATCGGTGGTGTTGGGTCGAAGGAGCGGTCTGATCTCTTTCATGAGCTCCTGCGTAAACCCCTGCATTTGCGATTTGACGTCTTCCATAATCTCCTGTTTCAGTTTCTCTCTCCATTCAGATTCCTGTGAGGGTGTTGGGATAGAGACAGGTTTAACAGCATGGCACAAGATTTCAGCAGTCCCTTCTCTTCTATGTTCAGTGTCTAGTAGGAAGGCCTCATTTTTTAGGGCGGCGAAGTCTTCTGTGGGGTTTCGACGGGCATATATTCTTAAGGCTTGACCCAGAGGGCCTTCAGACAGTCCTACAAGTAACTGCTCTCGCAGAATGGCATCGGAGGGAGCGGTGTCTGGGTCGAGCCGCCGCAGCCCGCAGAACAACTCTCTAAGCCTCAAAATATAAGCCTGCACACTTTCGCCTGCGCGTTGCGCACAGCCATAGAACAAGGCACGAGCTTGGGAAGCAGAAACAGATGTTTTATACAACGTGTCTAAACATTTAAAGACTTTGGCCACTGTATTGCGATCTTCCTTGTCAATTACACTAATTTGTCGCTTAGCTTCCTCAGTAAGGGTCTGTACTACAAAAGCAACTTTTTTCTCCTCTGTTAAATCCTGAGTGCCCAATAATCCTTTAATCTGTTCTCTCCATTCCCTGTATTTCTCCTCACCTTCTATGCCCGAAAACTTAGGTAGCCACGGTGCCCCTGGATACACTGGCATCATCATCATTACTTTCTTGATTCAACCAAACAAAACAAAACAAAAAGCAGCAAAACAGCAAAATTTCAATACAGTTTCTCTTAGGGATTTTGTGTTGTTCTCTACCCAGTCCTGCCGCGCTACGCCAAATATGTGACGGTGGCCAGGTTGTCACATGTAACTTGCCACTTCTTTTTAGAATGCTGACACTCTTTACTTTGTCTCAATAATAAATAAATAACAATACACATTAAACTCACAACAATAAAATATCAGTTGCACGGTAAAGTGCGGGGTGCGTAATTACTGTGAGAATAATACTGTTTGTTAGGTACTGCAAGACTACGCCACCTTTTTATTTAAGAGGTAGGGTCCTCTGTAACACTCTTTCTTAGGCTATTCACAGGTTCGAGTTTACCCAGGTAAGTACAATACTTTTAAATGAGAACAACACTTCAACACATATCCCTTGGAGAAAGCTGGACGGAAACAGGTTTGTATAAAAAGGTAATCTCTTTTATTAAGCTAATACAGTGGCGTCTATAAGCCATAAAATATTGAAAAGCATAAACAAAATATAACACTAATTCTAAAACCTCAACCTCCTAATGCGCCCACTAACTAACTAAAATACAGGAATACAGACAATCACCAAACACTAAAAACAGACAGGGCTTGTGCAAACTATAGCAAATAAATAATGAATTTAGCGTTAAAGTGCCAACTATTACTGAAGCAGTAAAGTGCCAAGTGCCAATTCAATTGCTATATGTCATATACTCATCACGGTTCAATGCAAAAGGTGGGAATGTCCTTATATGGGGTTTAACTGGAGCGGGGGTTTAGGCCAGGAATCACTGTCTCTTCTTGTCTTCGTGCGTATTGCCTGCAATCATAGAAACTAGAACCAGTTCATCTGTTCAGGTATATTTCACATATGAGGTTTAGGACCGTGGGTTTATAAAGGTAACGTTGCATAGAAGGACACTTACTCGCCCGCCAGACTGTACGTCTGGCTTTGAGGGTGTGAAGCGCGCAACGTTATCGCCACTGGACCTCTCCTCCGTTCCTTGGTTCGTCTGTCTGTCCTCCCCGTCTCTGCTGCTACTGCGCCGTCTGCTGCTGGTGGCTTGGTACGTGCCGCGATCACTGTATTCCCCACCTCTGCTCCGTGGTATGTCTGCTCCTCCTGTGCACAACCGTCCCTTCTGGCTGTCACTTCCACACTGCCCTGTATGCCTGTCTCTCTGCTGTCCAAGTGGCTCGCGCTCACTTTTGAATAAGGTGGGCCACACCCTACTCCGCCCTCATTCGCTCTGCCACCAGCGTGACCTGGGGACATTGGCCGTCCGCTGTCACAAGGCCAATGTCACACAGCCTATAGGGGAGTCCAATGTCAAGTGGCTCGGGGACCGGGGGGAAATACATTGTCAACCATAAAACATGCAGTGCAGAAATATAGTTAAGAGAATGATGTTTTTAAGTGCGTAATACAGGTTTTTCATCATCAATAAAAAATGTTACAATTTGGTTTCACCCCCCTGCTTTGACCCTGTCACACATGCACTAAGGTTTTCACTAATCTTGATGAAGTCAAGGCTTTGGCTTCAAAAGACAAGTGCTCTTTTTGTATTGGAGAGACGATCAAGGGAGAAGAACAGAATTTATTATGTACTCAATGGCAAAGGTAAGAATAACATTTATTGTCTAAATTGAACATGACTCATCCATCCATTTATTTATTTTTTAAATATACATCACTGTGTCAGTGTTGTGTTAGAACCTGTGTTAGAACCAAGAGGTGCACGATAGTCAAAGTGGCATTACAGGGCTCCATTATGGGTCTAGAGGGCACTTTTGTTGACAAAATATAAGTTATATTATTTTTTCGGAAAAAAAAATGTTGGCCTGTTACTGTGCAGAGAAAGTGGAAGAAGGTCAAAAGGCGAGCACATTATCACTGCGAACTCTGCAACTACAAACCTCTTGGAAGGCCGACTGGATTTAAGGGATGCGTGAAGAGCCAGCATAGCGGTATTAACCACTAATGAATGCATAATAAATTAGGTTTTAATGTTAATAAAGCAACAACACAGCTTTGTAAAGGTAGAACACTGAGATGAAAGTTTAGAGACTTAAGGCTTTCATTGCGCATCATGCTCTTGAGGTATTTAACTTCTGGGGTCATTTTAACGTGTACTCTGGCTTTTGTGCATTCCAGACAGCTTTTGCGTGCATTCCAGACAGTTTTTAAGTTGCTTGATACAATATTTAGATATTCATTTTGTCAGATGTGCCCGCTATATAAACCCAGTGTGCCTCCATTTTAATATATCCATGGTTCTGGTGAATGATATCAGAGCCTACTTTTTTCATTTTTATGTCCATATATGCCTATACAGTATATGGACATATCGGTCGTATCAGTAGTTCTGGACAACCGCATATCCGAATGACCCGAATGACTTTAATAGATTTGTGATTTAAAACAAATATGTTGGACCTGTCTTTGTTTTTCAGTGGCAGAATTTGTTTACGTGGGGAAACAAGGTATGTAATGACACATTAATACATGAGTTGTGTCATTGAAATAGGACTTAACTTGTTTTCATTCTACTATTGTTTGCAACTTGCATTACTGGGATAATATGGCAATCCTGAAAGTGCTCGTTAATGTGTAACTTATTAAATAAGTCTGATAGTGTTGACATTTAATAGTCTTTAGTGACTGTAACAATTCAGTTTATGTAAATGTTCACTTGTCTTAGATGAACAGCAGAAACGAAAAGCAACCGTTGCCATCAATAGTGACCAGGATGAAGATGACACCCCTTCCAAAACATTTCGATGTCTACATTGTCCAAAGACATACAAAACAAAACCACTCCTCAAAAGACACATACAATTCACTCATTTAAAAGGGTCAGAGTACATGCAATGCATTGACCCGAAGGAAAGCATCAATGTCACCACTAAAAACATCTGTGGTGGAATACGTATGTATGCCTGTCCATGTCGTAAAAGGACCTACAGGTTCAGAATGTGAGGCCTCGGATTGCCATGACATGATGGCAATGCAGGCTAGGGCAGGAAACCCAGGCTTCGAATGTATTCATTTGCAGAGACCACCGCAGCCATTCATACGGCAACCCAGCATGCAACAGCCATCCTTAAATGAGATGAAAAAGCTCACATTGATGACCAAGCATTGGAGAAGAGAATGTAAAAAATTAAGCGATTCGGTAGAACAAGCTAAAACTACCACAGTATTTGCGATACATTTATATGAAGAGGGTCACTCAAAGAGATGGCAATTCTTTTCGGTTTATACTGGTGAAAATGACAACTGGTGCAAATTTGGCCGCACAACAGTCACCTTTTACTCCATTGCTGGGAAATGGCATTGCCCTGCAGGACGGGAGGCATGCGTTAATCCGACAGACCTTTTCTCCGACTATGTGGCATCCGCGTGCGGTTAGGGTTAGGGTGCGGGTTTGAAAAGCCACCGCTGTGTCCATCAAATGCTAACAATGTGGAGGGTATTCCAAGAGTCACCAGAACTCTTGAGACCAGAATCTGATGAAGGGCAGCATGCCATTGAATTTCTGGAAACGGAGGTAATGGTGACTGAAGAGGATATATCTCCATATGGAGAAGATGGCACTAACGTGTCTCGTATGAGTCGGGCTATGTACTGGCTAAGTTGGCATGGATTAGGTATCACAAAAGTGGGTTCCATATGGGCTATATATGGGCTTGGTTTTCCCCAGGTAGTGCTACACCAAAAATTAAGCTAACGATAATACACCAATTTCCTTTGTGAAAGACATAATCTGTCATTTGTGAAAGACAGACATAATTAATGGCATGAGGAAAATTTTAGATTAAGTACTACTCCTTTTTGTACCTTTTTGACTAATAATTAAATACTGCTGTATTATATGATTCATATAAGGCTATACTATATTATGTTTACAATCTATGTAATATGAAAGCCAGAATATTCCTGTGTCATACAAACCAAACCGTGTGTAAATCCGTTGAGAACTCAGTGAATTGGGATGCTTTTCATGGCTCAATGAGCTTGGTTTATACTTCGACGCACGACGGTATCGTGCGTCGAAAATCGCCGATCTACAAACACACAACAACAGTTGTTGAACAACTCCACAACGCTTGTGGGCTTGTATATCGATGATCCCGTCGAGCGTGGAAGCGTACAGACAGCATAGACATTATAAGCATAGAAAGTGAAGCCCTTGCGTTTGGAATGAGCAGCTAGCAGTCAGAACAGTTCTATGTGTATATTTATCTATGCGCTGAATGCACGTGCGCGCATGCGCACACGCACACGCACACACACACAAACACACGCACACACACACACACACACACACACACACACACACACACACAGTGGTCCTAATGAAACACTATGCTTTTTTCTATTTTTATTGTGATAAAAAGTATCCCATAAAAAGTGCTCAATTCTTTAATTAAGTAAAAATATCAATACTTGCAAGTACAATTCCGGTATCAAAATGTATTTGAGTAAAAGTACAATATTGGTATCAAAATGTACTTAAAGTAGAAAGTACATCTTGTCCCATTTCACAAGTTTTCAAATGTCTAAAAACCTTTTGAAATAGCAGATCTACAAGTTTGCAGATCGGCTATTTTCAAATAGCCAAAGTTTAAGGCTGAAGGGATGCTTTGTAATAATAATCAAAATCTACAAACTAACCAAAGTTTTCAAATAATTGTAGCTAGTAAAAGTGCAATATTTTCCTTTGAGAGTGGAATAAAAGTACTGAAAATAGGAAATAGTCCAGTAAAGTAAAAAATACCTCACAATTGTATAAGTGCGCCAGTACTTGAGTAAATGTACTTAGTTACTTTACACCACTGCCTATTGATGAGATTGGATTCACCTGTGTAACGCAGCTTTAACTAATGAGTCCGTGCATGTCTATTTAAGGGCCAGTGATTACCGAGTGCGTTCTCTGTAAACCTTCTACTTGAGCTGAGCTGCTGCATGATTAATAAAACACACAATGTCGGCTAATTTCGAGGATATCGTGGAGCCGGTGGTAAACCAGGTCAGGATGCTGCGGGAGGTGGTTTCCGAGCTCCAAAACGAGATCACAATCCACACTGGGACCATAGGTATATATATTTTGTTTTCTATGAGATGAGATGATGCACTTTATTTAGTAAGACATGAGAAAACAGTACATGGAAGTAAACTATTTGATGTTTATGCTTGTCATTAGCTATATAGTACAAAGGACCATGGGCTTAATTATTTATTGGGTTTAAATTCCTCTTCAGATCTTGCATTTGAACTGTATCCTGTGCTTTTTTTTTCAAACTATTCAGGGTGTCTGCTCTGCTGTCATCCAACGAACGAAACCAGCAACATGACGGCCAGACGGCCAGAGATGGAGAACAGCGCCTGTGGCACTGATCCACCACTACCCTGCGCCACAGACGTGCACCCCCGGCCTGGGTCCGGACAAAAGGATCCGGATTCGTCAGAACAAGCTAAAATTACCACAGTATTTGCGATAAATTCATATGAAGAGGGTCACTCAAAGAGATGGCAATTCTTTTCGGTTTATACTGGTGAAAAGGACAACTGGTGCAAATTTGGCCGCACAACAGTCACCTTGACTCCATCGCTGGGAAATGGCATTACCCCTGCAGGACATCCCCCAAAAGCCACCGCTGTGTCCATCAAATGCTGACAATGTGGAGGGTATTCCAAGAGTCACCAGTGTGTGTGTGTGTGTGTGTGTGTGTGTGTGTGTGTGTGTGTGTGTGTGTGTGTGTGTGTGTGTGTGTGTGCGTGCGTGCGTGCGTGCGTGTGTGTGTGTGCCTGGGTGTATCTTATTATCTGGATGTGAACGTGAACCATGAAGTGCAGGGTGCTGTGCAGGGTGATGTGACTCCACAAATCAGTCATTCGGACTGGACGATTTATTTGGCTGTGAACTCTCACTGCATCAACACTGGACTGTCTGCTGCCTACGCTGCTAACCTGCTGCAAACAACCATCACTATTGCCACTATCACTGAAGCCATGGTAACAACCACACACACACACACACACACACACACACACACACACACACACACAATCAGTGGTGGATGAAATACTCACATAATCTGCTACCTAATAAATATCTGGAAGAGGTGAATGTGGCTTTCATTCAGATACATGACCAGTGATCTATGAACTTTACAGCATGTACGTGTTTTACATTGTGGAGTTCCCGGACGAGGTTTCCACCTATGGGAAACTTCTGATGGACATTATCCCATGTTGTTGGTTCACAAATGATGACCAGTTCGAGTGCTATTGGCCAGTGGGGGTCAATATTGGCATCAGCAAGGCAATGAAACAGCAACTTCAGCCAGATGCGTCATGGGCGACATGCCGAGTGTGTGTAATGGGATTTGCAGGTACGAAAATATCATGTAAATATCATGTTTTTGGGGGGAGGAAAAGTCTGAAGATGTGCAATGTATTGCTTTAACTTTGAAAATTTGCTTTAATGTCCCCTTCCCCTGTTTTTGTGTTCTTCCTTTTGAAGAGACATACGCAGTGGCTCGTCAGAAGCTCCAGCTTGGAGAGACTTCATGTGATATAGCGAGTGCGACTGATGGTGAAATGTCCCGAAGGCGACAATGGTTCTAAAACGTTTTCTTGTCAAGGTGTGTATTTAGCTAATGAATATAGGGCCCTGGGGGTCCCCGGACCCCACTTTGAGTACCCCTGCATTAGACTACGGACCACCATAAACCCTGAGAGTTACAGCAAGGTCCATTTGGTTCCTAACTAGCCTTCATTAATCTGGGGATTTATCTGAGGACCCCCTCAAGGACCCCTGAAACCTGGAATTTCCCCCTGTATCTAACCTATTCTAATTATTAGACGCATCAGTCCCACCTCTGAGCGAGGAGGTGAAGATTAGATGCGAGTCCGGAGTAAGCAAGCAGGTTAGACTGACGACCACATTACAATTCCTCACACTCCTGCTCGCTCGCTCCTCCATGTCGTGTCATGTCATGCTATATTTCTCATGTATGAGCTGTTTGACATGCATTCTAGCCCTCACCATGCACAACAAACAGCATGATTTTATAAATTAAATATTGTCCCCCAGTACAAGCAAAGGTAGCAATAAAGGTAGACGCCTCCTCTGGCTCTGAAGCGTGTGCATCTCGGACGCACTTCCGCTTCTGGGGGGCAAGCTGGAAACTTCCGTGTGCGTCACAGAAGGGGGCGTTCAGTAGGCCAATCAGACGCAGGTGGGGGCGGGACAACTAGATTCTGACAAGTCCTGGAAAAGACGCGCTGTGGTTGGCCAGTAGTCAACACGCTGTGATTGGCCAGTGCCCGTTCCCCCCGGAAATATGGTGGCCACCATACCAAGCATGTTGCTCCAATGAACTGCAGAGGCCAATGAGGTATCTAGGTTTCTATATCTGTGGTGCACACACTGCCTTCGGCGTGCCTCCTTCCGCTGCGTTCGCAATCAATCAATCAAACCATGTACATTTTTTGCAACTTTTTGTTAGGCTTATTGAAAGGCCAGAGTGACTCACTGAGACAAGCAAAGATACTAAAATATTGTTGCTCAGACATACTGAGGAAGGCTCATAGCCGAAACGCATAAGCGTTCATTTATTGGTGTGTGCCAATAAAAAAGTGGAAATGTGAGTACTTTGTCCTCCATTTATTTGAAATTTTGGATATGCTACCTTTTTGGGATTTTTTAAATTCCTACTTTTGATATACTGTATTTTGGGGTCTAGCACATTGTTGATGCACAACCTCTTTTTCTTATTTACTAAAATAATGTTGTGTGTTTGTGTGTCTGTTTATGTGAAATGTGATGCCCCACTCCCTTATATGGAGTATGGGAGTGTGCTCTACTAATGCTGTGCCTTCTAGGTGAACAGGGTGTGGCAGTCAATGTACTAATGGCTCATTGGAGAGCACCTGGGCCCGGTGCCTCCAGGAAGCTATAAAAGCCAGCCCATGATCATTTCATACTGAGATCCAGAGGAGAGAGGACTGCTGTCCTCTTCAGCTACTCCCATGCAGTTGTTCAGTTCTATTTGATTATTCTTTTCATCCACACACCCTGCACTACACCATGTTTCACTCATCCACACTTACACCACTGATTTACTGACTCCACACCTCATTCCTTTATTGTTATGCTTTCCTTGTACGTTCTCTCAGTTATCTATAAGTTGCTTATGTTAGTTTAGAAGTCAATAAATACTTTTGTTATATTTTCCGTGGTCTCCCTCCCCGATTATTTGTCGTGGCAAGAGCCAGCCATGACAAATGGGGGCTCGTTCCAAAAGTGAGTATTGTTTGATTTAAAGTTACAGTATTGTTTATGCGCACCTACTGAGGCTTGTGTTAAAAGCCGGTCTGGTTGAAGTAATTGGGGTTTTCCCCGTGATGTCTCTGTCTAGGCCAATCAGATGCGTGGGTTTGGTGGGCTTGGCTCGGGATTCCCTTTTTTGGGCTATGATGACGCGAAAATTAAACTTTTTTTTCAGGACGTGCGTGTTTTGAGTTGTTTAATGTTTTGTTACCGTTAAATGGTGGGTTTTTTTTCCCCGTACATTTTTTCATTTGAAGCATGGAGGTAATTGAATATAGATGGAATATAGGTCATTTTACACACTGTTACTGAGATTAAGTATTCATATAGGAGCTGCTGCTGTTTGTCCCATGTGAGGCATAGCCACGGTTAGTGTTTAAACTTTCGTGGATTTGTTTTTTTCTTGTATTGTTTTGGTAGTGTTGGGGTGAACGCGGTAAGGGGCACGGTACGTGGCTGACAACGTGATTATTAACGGGTTGCGTTGTCCCCAACGTATATTTGGTGCATAAATACCCCTGCAATTTACCTCATGAAGAGATAGGGTTGAGTTAGAGAAGATTTACTTAGGCAGTTAGGGGACGCTCCTGAATGCTTGGTCAAAGTGTTTTTCAGTGTGTTAGTTGACTTATATCCATTGTATTCAGGTGATTTGTGATAATGGCTCAAATTGGAGATTTTTTTGTGGCTCCATTTGGAAATTTTTGGATGGATGCACAAAGGAGCAAATCGTTGAGATTGCAGAACACTATAAAATAGACATAGGGGATAAGAGACGCAAACCGGAAACTTTAAAAGCAATATTGATAGTTAACCTAAAGGATTTTGATGTTTTACCGGGTGGTGAAACAGGGGAGGGAGGCGGCGCGGGAGGCATGCGTTAATCCGACAGACCTTTTCTCCGACTATGTGGCATCCGCGTGCGGTTAGGGTTAGGGTGCGGGTTTGGTTCGGGTTTAGTATTGGAAACGTCGGAGCGCTGCGCTGTCGGAGGAATGCGCTGTCGTACTGCACCCGGCAGCGCTGCGGTGCCGTTACCGGTCCAAAGCATGCAAACACAACTTTCTTTTGAGCAGCAGAAGGAGCTGATGTTAATACAGTTAGAGATGGATAGAAACAAGCAACAGATTGAAGTGGAAAAGTTAAGGCAGACAACAGAACAGGCAAAACATACAGCAGAACAGGCAAAACATACAACAGAGCAGGCAAAACGTAATTTACAGAGGGAGAAGTTGGAGCTGGTAAGGGAAGGTAAGATGGACCAGAAGCTGTTGGTAGGGGAGGTAGGTTTAGCGTATGACAGCGCCCTTTTGATTTAGTGAGCAGTTTGCGCTTAATGCCTAAATTTAACGAGAAAGACCCAGAAACATTTTTTTCGTTGTTTGAGAGACTGGCAGAGTCTAGAGCTTGGCCTGATGCGGATCGGACAGTAATGCTGCAATGTGTTCTGACTGGGAGGGCACAGGAGGCGTACTCCGCGTTGTCCGTAACAAATAGTGTAAGCTATGCCACAGTCAAATCTGCTGTTCTTAAAGCGTACGAGATGGTGCCTGAAGGTTACCGTCAGAGATTCAGGAATGGCAGAAAGGAGGACAAACAGTCATACTTAGAGTTTTCACGTGAACTGGTCAACAACTTCAACCGGTGGCATATGGTTGCAGGTGGGAACACCTGTGAAGGCTTGTGTGATTTGATGCTGTTAGAGCAGTTAAAAAATGCCATTCCGCCTCATATAGCAATGTATATTACCGAACAGCAGGTTAAAACTGTGGCAGAAGCAGCCGCTTTGGCTGACCAGTACATTTTGACACACCGAGACTGGGTACAGCAGGGCGCCCAAATTACGCATGAGGAGAGCGCCGCATCCAGCCATGGTGACGACAGTCGCAGCGCACCACCTTTCAATAGGAATTTTAAAATGGAGGACGGGAAAAGTTGGGCTGCCCGTGACGGTGACAAAACATGTCACTACTGTGGCAAGAAAGGTCACATTAAAGCAGACTGTTATTCACTGAAACAGACAGAAAAAATGGAGGTAAAGTCGGCAGCGGCTGTTGCGCCGGTGTCAGCTGTGTCAAGGTCGGTAAGTTCTCTACATGGGAGCGAGAGGAGTCTCGGCGATGTAGATGAGGCGTATCGACCATTCGTGGAGAGGGGGTTTATCTCTCTTGTGGGGTCCAGTGAAAAAATACCTGTGACAATTCTGCGGGACACGGCTGCAGTGGGCACATACGTGCTTGACTCTGTCCTGCCATTCTCTGCACAATCTGCTACTGGGGGTGACATGTTGAGCCGTGGTATGGGCATGTCCATAATCCCTTCTCCTATACACAAACTCCATCTTGAGTGTAGTCTGGTTCAGGGTGAGGTGGAAGTGGTGTTGCGCACAGCGTTACCGATGGCTGGGGTGGATGTTCTCCTGGGTAACATGCATGCTGGGGGGCGAGTGTGGGCAAATGTGTCGCCACCACCACTTTTGAAGCAGGTGGGTTCTTCTAAGCCTACTAAAGAAGTAATTGCAAATGCTAAAGTGAAAATTAAGCGTCCATTTGGTCGGCGGGCTGAACGTCGGCAGTTCAGACCGGGTGAGCAGGTGTTGGCTCTTTTGCCTTTCCAAACGAAACTTACAGGTCCATATACTGTTGTCAAGCGTATGTCAGAGGTCAGCTACCTCATTGCAACTCCTAATCTTCGGAAAGTTACTCAATGGTGTCATGAAAATCTGTTACGACCTAGCAATGGTCGTGAGTCAGTCACCTTAAGTCCTTCTTCTCAGTCAGTGGCAGTGACTGAGGTAGAGGACACAACCTGTTGGGTCACCTACCCAAGGTCCGGTGTCTAGAGTTGACTAGGGAATTGTTTTGTAACCCAATGTATACAGTATGTCTCTGTGTCTAATACTTGATGTCTTGTGTTTTTTTAGAGACCTGGCGTTGTGGTCCCTGGCCTGTCCTGCTCCTTGACAGCCCTATTGCATGCTGAAGCACCTGGATCCAGCTGTTGAGGGGGAAGGAGAGTCCAGAGGGCTGCAAAGCCAGGGTTCTAAGGAGGTTATTTAACTCCAGTGGTAAAATACGATAAGTTTAAATGTTAAGGTTAAAATTGTGTGATGTCAAATTTATTTGGGTTGTATTGAATTTGGGTTAATACTTTGCTATGTTAAATTATTATTAAATTGGGGAGCCGTGGATCCTAATGGGACCACGACTTTAAGGGGGGAGGTGTGATGCCCCACTCGTGCCTTCTAGGTGAACAGGGTGTGGCGGTCAATGTACTAATGGCTCATTGGAGAGCACCTGGGCCCGGTGCCTCCAGGAAGCTATAAAAGCCAGCCCATGATCATTTCATGCTGAGATCCAGAGGAGAGAGGACTGCTGTCCTCTTCAGCTACTCCCATGCTGTTGTTCAGTTCTATTTGATTATTCTTTTCATCCACACACCCTGCACTACACCATGTTTCACTCATCCACACTTACACCACTGATTTACTGACTCCACACCTCATTCCTTTATTGTTATGCTTTCCTTGTACGTTCTCTCAGTTATCTATAAGTTGCTTATGTTAGTTTAGTAGTCAATAAATACTTTTGTTATATTTTCCGTGGTCTCCCTCCCCGATTATTTGTCGTGGCAAAAGCCAGCCATGACAGAAACAAGAACGGGATGTCGGATTATCGTATGCCTCCCGTGGGTGCCTGCCTGATAGTCACTATCCTTATCCCTGATTGTTTATAACTGAACACTTTCCAGTGTTTCTACAAACAGCTATGCATTTAAAAAGGTATATATATATATATAATATTACATTTAAAGTAGCCAATGATTTTTTTTACCTCTTTTTCTCCCCAGTCGTTATGACAATTAATTCCTCCCCACACTGTGTTGTCACTGCTGTCGTATCCTACTGACTCATCTGCCAGTGAGGAGCCCCCACCAGGAGGATGTAGAGCCTTCGTCCTACTCCTCCCGCCCAACACTCCCCGCTGACAGGTGCCGCCCCCAGCCCGTAGGAGTACGTACAATGACTAGTATCACCCTCCTCCCCGCCCGGCTTCCCTCCCCCAAACACGGGCCATTTGTGTTTGTGTATAGACGCTCGACAAAGCCGGATGCACCACGGTGGATTCGAACCCACAATCTCCGTGGTGGTGGGCAGGGACTTTACCACTGTGCCACCCGAGCGCCATAGCTATGCGTTTTTAAACCAATAGACAAGCCATTACACAAGTTTTGTAATTGAGTTCTCTAAATGAATTCCTCTGATACTTCACAGTGGCAGAACCTGGACCGACACCTGGGAACGGGCACAGAAATGCCCTGATGAGTGATGACATCATGCCCGAGCCTCCTTCAGCCAACCTGTTTTTTACCTTATGCAGACTACCTGGACTACCAGGGCCGGTTCTAGGCTGATCAGCGCTCTAGGCGAGATTCCTTTGCTGCGCCCCCGCACGCATGCGAAGCCGCTCTAGTTGTGGACTACTGTGGCCTGCTGCTGTGCTGCAACTCTTTTTGCACCTTACGTGGACCTAGCGATGCGTTTCCACTCTTGCACCTTTTTGCACTCTTGTTCTGTTCATTAAAAGCCGTTTGCACTGTGAATGTAGTGTTTCTTCCAAGTAGTCAATTTATAATTGTATTAACCAAGGTTATAATAGTTGTCTATGTAAAGTCTCATATACTGCATGTTATGCATTTATTTGTTTGAGTGTCACACATAAGAACCACAGGCAGTTATTGTGCCCATGCATACCTAATTTCACTAGCTACGTTATTGTAGGTCCTCACTCTCAATTAGGAAGTAATGCGAGTAAGATACCTTCATTATACTGCCTATGTCCCTTCCATTGCCCTACGTCAGAACATAATGCCAAGCTAGGTCTTGTAAGATAATGTAAAAATAATGTTATTTGATCAGCCGCTGAAGTTGGGATCAGTCTTGGTATTATTATAATTTAGGCTAGTAGACTTGCAACACTTTGTTTTGCTTTGAGTTGTTTACTTTTTTTTACTCCATGTTGGATTTAAGAACACTATACTGGCTTCCCCAGCTAAGTTATATGGATGAGTAAATATGAAGAGATTTGACCTGTACAGGGACCCTAGGGTTCATGTGGTTAAGTAGAGGTGTGGTCTCTTACTTGTGAAGAACAAGTTGTGAAGAACAAGTTATATTTGATTATACAAACAGGCAGATGGGAGCTGAAGCACTTGGAACAGAGCCGTTTTGCAGCTGCTTTTGTGTGTTGACACT
The DNA here is from genome assembly GCF_963454915.1 of Gymnoscopelus microlampas. Classification (NCBI taxonomy): domain Eukaryota; kingdom Metazoa; phylum Chordata; class Actinopteri; order Myctophiformes; family Myctophidae; genus Gymnoscopelus; species Gymnoscopelus microlampas. The sequence goes on along the minus strand of NC_139949.1, from coordinate 4,114,838 downwards.
CTGTAATGTAAGTATACTTAGTTTAAATTGGCAATGTATTGTAGCCTTAGTTTGTGAAGGACAGACACAACCAACGACAAAGAGCATTAACAATGGTTATCGATTCCAAACTGGGTTTCCTGAAGGTGCTCCGTGAGAAAATACATTGTATAACGCATGCAGCTGCTACTGGGGATGTGGATTGATCAACAGACCAGGCTACTGTGTTTACTTTGGTGTTTATTGACCACACAGTTTCAAATACTTCAGCAGAAGTCCAAATAACTGTCTGGGTCTGCAGTACAACCTCTAACCCTAACCAGCGTGTAGTAAAACCACTAATCCTAACCAGTGGTGTTGTACAGCACAGCTCTCAGCAGCACCTTCTCTACTGGTGCCTTCCATTCTGTTTGAGCAACAACCTAAATGCGGTTCCAACATGCTACTAAATAGAGCAGAATGTGATTACACACAAATGGAAACACCTGCCATCCAATTAACCCTGGTACTGCATCCACAGCAGAGGCCACACCCCCACTATCACACCCAACCAATCAGAGCCCAGGCCATCTGGTTGATTGACTCTGACAGCTTGTCCCCACCAGGGTTCTTTGGCATCCAGTGGGCAGTGGTGTAAAATAACTAAGTACATGTACTCAAGTACTGTACTTAAGTACAATTTTGAGGTACTTTTACTTTACTGGAGTATTTCCAAGTGTCTATATTTTTACTTTTACTCCACTACATCTCAGAGGCAAATATTGTACTTTTACTCCACTACAATTATTTGAAAACTTTAGTTACTAGTTACTTTGCAGATATAAATGAGTACATTATAAAACATACATCACCCTATTTTCTAAATATATCACATTTGGGAAATGTTCTACATTTAAGTACAGCAATGTATAGCTATGTAAGAGAATGTTCTTAGCAATGTTGTACTTGAATACTTGTGTATTTACCCGAGTATAATCTTATCAGCTTTTTGCACTGCAAAATATATACCTCTATTTTCATATTACTTGACCAGTCATTGTCACTACATCTCCAAGGCAATGAGAACTGTATTTTCAACTGAGAATGTCTTTCTCATAATTGAATAATTCAGATTAAGAACACTACTATGTTTGTTTGGAAATGAGTTACGTTTATGTACATTTACTGGGACTGAACGTACACCCCCACACACTTTTAAGAACACTTGAAAATGTAAGACATTATTCAGGAGTACATTTTTACATTTTAATTTGTAACCAATAATGGCATAGAAAGTTCCCCACAACCAGCATGCTTGCTTCAAGACGTTTAATTTGATCAAGTTCACGTCCCCATAATCAACGTCAATATTGATTAGATTATCTTATCAGTTACCTACATTGCACCCATGATTCTTTAAAGTCATTGCACATTTTACCAAATACTGTCAATGTTATCAGCAATGTTGTATATTAACCCATTAAGACCGGGAACGCATCTGTGTCAGATTTCTTTGGCTATTCAAAATATAGCTCATGAGCTTGTACATCAGTGACTTTTTTTTTTAAATCATGAAAATGTGTGCAAATCTTTACAAATGTCTCCTAAATCCTAATAATTAAAAAAACAAAACTGTATGTTGCTATATCAGTGGCTCTCAAACTTTTTCAAGTCAAGGACCCCAAAAAATATTATGTTTTTGTCCACCGATCCCCATCAAAATATGTTGTTCCAGGGACCCACCAGAGGCAAAGATTTGAGTTAAAAATGTTGTTTAAACAAATATATATTCAAAGCTTTGCACAATATATTCGACATTTTTCTCCAATATATATATTTTTTTTGGGGGGCTTGTTTCTAAAATGTAGATATTTGGTATGATATATTGTTTGATATATTGATATATTTGGGCTTGCTTCCAAGTTCCTTAATGTTTTGATTATTGTTTAAACCAGTAGTAGAGGACCTGGCTAAGATAGGTATGCACTTAAATTAGGAGAGAATATCTCAACTGTTTTTGGCTAATATGACCCCAGGGACCCCAGGAACTGTGACTAATTCTCTATCCGGGACGAAATACCCGAAAATGACCACGCCCTTTTTAAAATGACCATAACCGGTGCACTACTTCCAACATGGCTCTATCTGCTAAACCGTTGGAGCTACAGATTTACTGAGGTGCTCAAAATGTTCAGAATACTTATGTTTAGGGAAACATAGAAAAGTGTAATATTTCTGATTTGATATTTTATGACAGAACAGCTAAAGAAACGCAAACTGCCAACCTATTACAGTTCAGGGCTATAGGAATAATTTTGTGTGAATCATTCCAAAAGCACCTAAATTGATGTAACCCAGGGCATTCACTAATGATTTAGCAAGGGTACCTGACCCAGCTACGCTCTGGGTCATCATTTTGGCCAAATCCAATATGGCCAACACCTGAAAAGGGCTTTTGTTTTTGAACCAGATCAGCTATAAATGCAAACTTGGTGTCTACTTGGTGTTTTACTTACCTTAAGTGAGATGTAGTCACATGTTTTTGGTGTGTTTAATTACCGGTTGGTCTCACCTGTTTTTAGCACTACATAATGAGAGTCTGTTGTTTTGTGTTCATTTAGCCCTGACAAATGAATGAACAAACGAACAAAAGAATGAATGAATTGTATTTGTATATGGCGCTTTTTCAAACATAGTTACAAAGTGCTTTACAGACATGTTAAAAACAGCAAACATCAGCAAGAGAAAAATAGAAATAAGAAAAAATAAAAACATTAAAATAGCATTTGTCGTCGGGTCCGGTTTGTTGTAGGAAGTTGAAATAGTTGATGTTATTTTTGCTGATTTTTGTTGTAGACACATTGAAAATGAACCCGGTTGATGTGGTGTCCTCAAGTTTTACCTGTTTACTTTTAAGTGAGCGTTGTGAGCTTGCAGATCGGCTATTTTCAAATAGCCTATACATAAAATAGGGCTAAAGTGGTTAATGTGTGTTTAATAATAAAATAATTTATATCTGCAAAGTAACTAGTAACTAAAGTTTTCAAATAATTGTAGTAAAAGTACAATATTTGCCTCTGAGATGTAGTGGAGTAGAAGTACAAGCGCTGAAAATGAGAAATACTCCAGTAAAGTAAAAATTCCTCAGAAGTGTACTTAAGTAGCCTACAGTACTTGAGTAAATGTACTTAGTTACTTTACACCACTGGCCATTCAATAGGTTACAATGTTTTACGACAATATTACGTAATGACGTCATGACACAATGACATCAGGATGCAGACATCACATCGTCACACGTCATTTAGAAACTTCTAGAAAATCTACCTGCCCCGCAGCAACCATACCACTGATCGTTAGATTTACCCCCAACACCTGGTCCGCTCCAATGACATCACTGATGATGTCTCCCAGTGTATAAAGTGTTTGGGTTCCTCCCACTTTGGTCTCTGGAACACAAGTTGCAAAAGAGGATGATGAATTTCATTCTATATCATTGGAGGGATATATTAGCTGTGTTTCGTCAATATTTACGCCCATAATAAAGAGAATTCAATACATGCAATCGGAGCATTTGCTATTTTCAGTTCAATGTTGCTCTAAGAAACAGTAATGACAATAGTTTCAAGCACCAGTATTATTAAAAGTTGTGCCAACCAGATTTTCTATACGTTTTTACAGAAGAAGAACTTATAGAAGTTCATAGGTCTTGACCACGTTATTATGAAAGGTACATATTGCACCGGTTCCAGCCGGAGGAGAAGCGGGGCGTCCGGACCGCTGTGTCTGCTGATAGGCGCGTGTCTCTGGGCCGCAGTCGCCGGCTACAAGCCGGTGATCATAATCCACGGACTGTTCGACGGCCTGCGCCAATTCGAGACCTTGCTCGAGTTCATTGAGGACGCCCATCCCGGAACCGACGTGTCGGTCATCGACCTGTTCGATGACCGATTCGGCGGCCTCAGCAGCCTGCAGCCGTTGTGGATGCAGGTGGAAGGATTCAAGAAGGCCGTCGCCCCTATCATGCGGGACGCCCCGGACGGCGTCCACCTGATCTGCTACTCCCAGGGCGGACTCATCTGCAGAGGCATGGTCTCCACGCTCGCGGACCACAACGTCCACTCCTTCGTCTCCCTGGCCTCGCCTCAGGCCGGACAGTACGGCGGCACGGACTACCTGGCCTACGTGTTCCACCGGTTCGTCAAGTCCAACCTGTACCGCCTGTGCTACACCCGGCTGGGCCAGAAGGTGTCCGTCTGCAACTACTGGAACGACCCGCACCAGAGGGACGCGTACATTAGCGGCAGCGACTATCTGGCTCTGCTCGACGGCGAGAGGCCTCACCCCGATGCGGCCGCGTGGAGAGAGAACTTCCTGAAGGTCAGGAAGCTGGTGCTGATCGGAGGTCCGGACGACGGGGTCGTCACGCCCTGGCAGTCCAGTCTGTTCGGCTTTTATGACGACAGCGAGAGCGTGGTCGAGATGCAGCGGCGGGATCTGTACCTGAGAGACGTGTTTGGTCTGAAGACGCTGGCGGAACGAGGCGACCTGGCGGTGTTTTCCGTACCCGGGGTGGAACACGTGTTGTGGCACAAAAACGAGACGGTGTTCCACGCGTGCATGGAGAAGTGGCTGGTGTAGCTGTGGAGCTACGAGAAAACCCAGGATGGGATCTAATAACGGCATGGCTTCATGTGGATCTCCAACTGTGTTGCCAGAGAAACAAGCAACCAGGTCCAGGAAAACAAGCCCAAAAGAAGCGACTATATGGGCCACATGAGCACTTTAAACATGTACATCAGCTATTTGAAAATAGCATATCTACAAGCTCACAACGCGTCGCTATGCGATGCGTTGTGAGCTTGTAGATCCGCTATTTTCAAACAAAATCTTGGGGGGAAATTATGAGAAGCAGACCTGGCAACACTGATCTCCAAGACTTTGTGTCAGATCAGTGGTTCTCAACCTGTGGGTTTTGGGGGGGGGGGGTCCCAGATGACGGTGAGGTGGCGTTTTAAGGACTTTTAAGATCTTTTTAATACCTAAAAAATAAAAAGACAATTACTGCAGCAATAGTAATCAACAAACTGTACTATAAAAACTGGTCAAACATTGGCCAAATTGTGAAATAATGAAAGAAAGAGGCAAAAAAATATTTTGCCTCTTAAATAAGATCTACAATGCGAGGCGTTGTGAGCTTGTAGATCTGCTATTTTCACAATATTTATCTGTGGAACCGAGTCAAACTAAATGTAATGCTTACTACAATTCCAAGTGCTTGTCAGGGTGTTTGACACAACCATAAATAATACGATTATTTTGGGGGGTCCCCAGTTCAAATACGATTATTTTGGGGGGTCCCCAGTTCAAATATGATTCTTTTGGGGGTCGCGGCCTGAAAAGGTTGAGAACCACTGTCATAGATGACTGGCGTTATCTATCACGTATGACTCCAAATTTGGGCACGGTTTCAGCGCGAACACATGGCCATTGACTTCCATTTTAAAATGTAAGTTGTAGTGGCCTATACTACAGGGCAGCATGTCTACAAGGTTTGGTACTGATAGGCTCTATGCACAGCAGCCATACTATCACGTCCTTCACAGGTGTTACCAAGGATACTAATGAAGGCTCTGTTCCATTTAGTGTAGCACAGTGGTTTCCACGACCCCCATAAGTCTGAGAGTGTACAAATGGAACCAAATGGACCCGTAAGGGTCCATTTGGTTCCATTTGTACACTCTCAGACTTATGCTTTTCAAAATCCTTTGAAAAATACCAGATCTACAAGCTCCCTGACTCTGTTTGACCAGAATGGAACAGAGCTTCATTAGTATCATTGGCAACACCTGTGAATGTCTTCACAATATGGCTGCTGTGCATAGAGCCTATTGGCGGGTCTGCCAGGTTGGCTATCCGTACAGACACACAACACAGACACACAGACCCTGTCATACACGGCTAGCCTCCTGCAAAAGCAATGCAGCTACCCCAAATAGTTGGGTTCTATGTTAGCCTATTGGCGGCGTGCATGAACGACATGCTGATCGCTCCGGCCTTTGTGAGAGTAGCTCCGACTGGACAAACACACACAGCGACCCTCTAATAGAACAGTGGTTCTCAACCTGTGGGCTGGGGTCCATTGGTGGGCCGTGAGGGCCCTCCAATTAACTGGCAAAACACAAATAATTTAATCATAATATAACATGGATGTGAAAAAGTAATGTAAAAAAAATTGTGTTTTTTCTTTACACACCCTTGTGATAGGATAGGAACAAGTATACTATGTTGGTTCCATTGATCCAAGCTGGAACACAGTCGATTGACTGGTCATTAAAGTAAATGTCTAGACCAGTGGTTCTCAAAGTGGGGGAAATAGCAGATCTACAAGCTCACAGCATGCTGCGATGCAACACGTTTGAGAGCTTCCTTCCCAATTTCCTCAAATTCAACTGACCACATCAAACACTAAACAGTAAAGTCTAATGTACCAAAAATGACTACCAAGGCATACTGTATACACACAACACATGGTATGCAGTGGTGTAAAGTAACTAAGTACATTTACTTAAGTACTGTACTTAGCAATGTTGAGGTATTTGTACTTTACTTGAGTATTTCCAATTTCCAATACTTTTACTTCTACTCCACTACATCTCAGAGGCAACTATTGCACTTTTACTCCACTACAATTATTTGAAAACTTTAGTTACTAGTTACTTAAGATATCAATTATTATATTATGAAACGTACATTAACCACTTTAGCCCTATTTTATTAGGCTATTTGAAAATAGCCAATCTACAAGCTCACAACATGTCGCATCGCGACGCGTTGTGAGCTTGTAGATCTGCTATTTTCAAATATTTTAGTACTTTTACTTTTGGTACTTCAAGTACATTTTGATGCCAATACTTTTGTACTTTTACTCAAGTAAATGTTTAATTCTGGACTTTTACTTGTAACAGAGTATTTGTTATATTGCAGTATTGGTACTTTTACTTAAGTGAAGAATTTGAGTACTTTTTCCACCACTGAGAGATCTGCTTTGAGCAGATCTCAAAGCAGGCTCTATCATTTGACGAAAGATTTAAATAAAAGATAATAATAATAATTCTTCAATTGTGATTCCGTGTCACAACAACAGTAGTATCCTATATTAAAATTGGGTAACGGCCACCTCACTCTAACATAACCATAAGCAAACCTGATACGCCCATATATAGGCCAGGACCACAGCCACGTCACTCTGACACTCGGACATAACCATAAACAAACACGATACGCCCATGTTTTTAAAGGTGAACTACTATGTAAGGTTCAAAATAAACTCTAGTTTTGGTTAAATTCAGAATTAAACGTCATTTTAGAAAATAATATGTAGGCCTACAAGGTTTGTAAAGTTTAATACATTCATTTAAACAGTTGTGGAAAAGTACTCATATGTTTTACTTAAGTAAAAGTATCAATACTGCAATGTAGAAGTACTCTGTTACAAGTAACCGGAATTATAAATTTACCTGAGTAAAAGTACGAAAGTATTGGTATCCAAATGTACTTAAAGTACCAACTTCATGGCCGGTGTAGCGGTCGCAGGCACCAAGGCTCGGGTTTGAGTCCCGAGCCCGACGGCCTTTGCTGCATGTCCCTCCCATCTCTCTCCCAAGCCTATACTGTCCTATCATTAAAAAGGCATTAAAGCCCAAAAAATACATCTTAAAAGATCAAACAGAACTTCACAATGGCACCACTCTCATCCTTGCTCCTTTTATTTCTGCCGGTCAACTCCTCTCAATGTAAAACAAACAGAAAACCCAGTGTTTCCTGAACTGAATTCACATTTCTTTAGTGCAAGAACATTACAGCTATCATCATACAATGAAACCCTCAATGTTTAGTGTTTAAACCTTTTATAAAGCCAATGGCTCACTACTGCTTTTCGACTGCAGCTTGAGCCCGACACGACACAACACCGCACCAAAATATCTAACGTTTCCGTTATAATAAAGTATCCCTTCGCACTACCCACCTCCCCTCCCCTCCTGGAGGGAATCGACGCCCCTTTCTTCAATACTGGGTCTCTGTAAACACTATGGGAGCATTTATTTGGGCTTGTTTCTAAAGTGTATTTGATTATGTGGGGCTTGTTTCTAAAGTGTATTTGATTATGTGGGGCTTGTTTCCAAATGTTGTTGAAACCAGTGATGGTTAGACATTTTCATGTCAAGGACCCCCAAATTAATTTGTATTTGTCTGCTGAACCTGGCATGTGGGATGGGTGGTATCAAGTCTTATTACTGTACATGGCTTGGTTGAATGCTTGATTCTGATTGGTCAATCACTGAATATAGTGGTGTGTTATTTTTGAATAATGACCGCTGAACTCAATAACAGACCTCTGTCTAATCAAAGACTCAGAGCACCTGCTCATATCAATCTACGTTGCTTGATTTTGTGCCGTATCCAACATGGCAGCCATGTAAACAAACGCACAATGTCATTTACAGCTAAACATCGCTCTCAAGAATGTTTTTGAAAACATTTAAAGTGAGAAATAGACAATGTAGTAACCAAATATTGATTTTATTTTATCAACCCTTTCCCATTGTTTTCTGAGGCGACCGCGTTGCACTGGACGCACCTGGCATAAGATAATGGAATACTTCCATTACCGTAAGCAAAAACAAAGCCTTCATTGTGTTACTTTTGGAGAAAATTCTTAATTTCTTTATTGAGTAGGCGTATAATAAGCGAGATAATAATCCCTTGCATATTCAATAATATTCCACTAATTTGGTGGTATAAGAACTATACTAGTGAAATAATACTGTTGAAATACGTACCGGTAGAATACGTAGCTCCATTGAATGGGAACAGCCTTCCATTTCGACATCCCCCCACTCCGACATTGACTTCTAATTGTCGGAGTGGTGGTACTTTTCCATTTCCATAAACGACCTGCCATTCCGACAGTGTCGGACTGGCAGCATGGCACTTTATTTTTTTTTCATGAGTCCCGCCATTTCGACACGCATCTCTGTGTCTGTCTGTCCGCGCATATAGTCAATAAGATGGTTATTATTATTCATAATTATTCATATTATTATTATAAAGACAAACAGTGCATGACTGACGGACAGAAAGCCTTCTCGAATGATGCCCCGTTGAAATAATATCAAAACGAAATCATATAATGCTTGTATAACGTCCCATGTGTATTGCATTATAATCATTATCATCATAATATTAATCAAATAGACATGTGTGGCACGCGTGTGTCATGCGCAATTACGCGTGACTGCAACCATCATATAACAAATAACATAGCAGGCACAGTGGCAACTGGATCAAATGGATCAAGCTCGCGGCACAGTGCGCCGCACCCGTTATTTTTTACCTAATCAGATGATGAGAGAGAGGTGTGCGCTTCTTATGGTATAAGAACTATACAGCGACTGGACTGACATGACCTTTTAACACTGCCAACTTTCCTACTCATTCCTGTGTGCGACCAACCAACCACACCCCATTTACAGAAGGAATATGCTATATGTCTGTTATTTAGCTGGCCAGTAAACTCCACTTGTCTTGGACGAATGCCATTGAAATAGCCTAAACACCTTATTTAATAGCCTACTGATGAAGCATTTGCCTTCATCAGATAAATACTAATGTTACTGGCCTATTTGAAGAATGAACTGTCCGGACCTGGACCATGACATGTATTTGGGCTGCTGTGCGTAAAATGGATTGTTTAGCTATTTTATGACAATAATAATAATAATTATAATAATGATCATCATCATCATAATAATCATAATTTAATGGCCGCTTGTTCCCCGGCCGCACACAACTCGCTACAAACAAGACAGTCACCGAAACCTACGATCAATGGCATCCATTCATGCCTTGTGCGTCTGTCTACAAACTAAGTGCCTCTGATCCTAATCACCTTTTATGTGTGCGCGAATGGGCCATCAAGTTTGTCTGATCTCCCAGTGGGGAGTTAACGACCGCTGTTGATTCATTGACTGAAGCAATCCACACCTACTAAATTGTTTGTTTTTTTTCCTCGAAAGCAAAGACTCATGGAGAAATCATGATGTCACCTCAATCAGCTCAATCAATCATGATTGAATGGCAGTAGTGTATGGCCACCGTAAGTCCTTCGATCCCAACTCTCTTTGATGTCAAGTGGGCCATCAGGACGTTTGCTCTCCCAGAGGGAGTTAATGAGCGCACATAAGTGTGTGTGCCACGTATGATATGGACTGCACATTATGTTTGATTTGGATGCACCAATTGAGTGATTCACACCTATTTATTTGTTTATTCCTGAAATTATAAGCAGTGCATTTAAGTTGTTTATTGCCTTTTAGTTTACTAGTTATTGAAATGTAATGAATTGTTTCCCTGCTTAACTGTTTATTATATATATATATATATATATATATATATATATATATATATATATATATATATATATATATATATATATATATATATATTATTCGATGCTTTAATTCAGGGGTAGGCCTACTCAACAGGCGGACCGCGGTCCATTTTTTCCCCCCAAAATATTATTTGTAGGTCAGGCCATTAATCTGCGAATTACCGCGACCACGAGTCAGAATTTTCCTTGTATTCATTTCATGCAGCGCTATGCATGTGGACTGACACAGAGGAGAGGAGGGCGGGATGGAGATACGGGGGCAGACAGAGTTTGAGACGAGGGTGAGAAAGATGACACCTCCAATCTTATACAGTGTATGTGAGGACGTAGTTGAACACAGCTGACGAGCTGCGCTATTGATATGCTAAGTAGCCAGGTACTCGCTCGGCGCACGGATCGAGTGGGACGCATTCTTGCATGCACGCTCGTGCACCTCGCGTGCACGCGCGTGCACATCCGTGCATGTGCCTGCGCCTCCCCTGGCCAAATAAGTGGTTGCACGCCGTGCAACCGCGTCCACTGAGCATTGCACCCCTGCCCACAGGTCACGTTATCAATCAGTGGGGGGGACAACACCACAGGGTAATCAGATAGAGAAAAACATCTAATAGATACAGTGTTCAACATTTAGGCCTACATATCCACAAAACAACAGTGAAAAAAACACAAATGGACACTTGATTAATAACATCTATAGAAAACAGAATTTAAATAATCAGGTAGGCTACATTAAACATAGGAAACAACAGTTATAATTAAAGAAAGTGGCTGATTGGGAAGTCCTCATTCATTCCTTTAGGAGACATAGTGTAGGGTGTAGGCGGCCTAAATCCAAAAAGATTCCCGCTGTAGCAGCAATCTAAGATCTCCTCCTCGTCTAGGGCATGTTCAATCCCCTGATATCTGTGAGTGGCCACATTGTGCTTAGCGGACATGAAGTGCATTGCAACTGCATGGGCTCTTTGGATCTTGGTTGCGAATGCTGCTTCTGTGTTCGGAAATGCGTGTCTTTAGCGCCCTGTTGGTCTTACCAACATATCCTCGACCGCATGGGCATTTTAGCAGGTGTTTAACATTTTTGGTTGTGCATGTTATAGTGCCCTTGATATCAAAACGTTTCCCCCCGTTAGTGGGTGCGTAAACCTTTCGGTGAAATGACATTGCGCAACGGGCGCATCTGTAATTGCCTTCGGGGATTTGAGTCAAAAAAGACGATTCTGGCATTTTGGGGATGATATCCGATTTGACAACTGATTGTCTTATATTAGGAGGATGTTTATAGACAACTCTGGGCATGTCCTTGAAAGTAGTGGCCAATTTTGGGTCACTACTGAGGATATACCAATTGTTCTTTTTGTGTGCGTTCAAACTCCTTACCAAGGGCTGAATATTGTACAATGCATAAGGGACCGTTACTTAGGGAGGCGTCCCGTTTGGACTGTATAGGGTCATATCATACAGGAAAATAAACTAGAGAGTTCACAGAATAAATACAAATTTGAATACAGTATTATTTGACAGACATGGCTATAGCCAACATGTTACTGATTATTTGGAATGATATATTATTGCAGCTGCAATATTGATTGTAATGGATTCATAAAACTCTGGAGAGGAAAAGGGCGCGCACACAGTGCACCATGCGTAATGGAGCGAGGGAGGGAGTGTTATGGGCTGTTTTTCCAACAATTTATAATACATCTGCAGCATTTCATTCATAGTCTAATGTTAAAGTCCGTTGTTACTCACGCCATGGCCCTCTCAGAAGCATTGCAGGTCAAATCCAAGACATATTGTAGTAGGCTACAGTCAATATAGTCTAATAGGCTGCTTTTAAATCTACAATAAAATGACAACGGATTGTCCCCTCTCCTGTTTGTCGTTCTGTGATGAGTTTTACTTTTTTCATAATATCAACCATTAAGCACAGTCAGCTGGCTGGTGTCAATTATCTTTCTATACTCAATGACAGCTGACGGAGGAGACTCAGGAGAGTAGCCTAGACCTCAAAACAATAAAATAACCAAATAAATATATACCGGGCAATTATATCAATGAGAGAGCGAGAACGAGAGAGAGAGAGAGGCTGTAGGCCTATATAGGCTATAGCCTATATAGGCCTACATGAGAGAACATTAAACGACAACTAGTACAGTGAGTGTGCCCAGTCCAACCACAACAGCACTACAACTACAAGGGACATTCCAATATAAACTTAAGTTGCAGCGGGGATATCATTATGCGGTATGCTACATTAGAGGCAGTTGTGCATCATTGATCAAATAAGCAACACATTTAATATAAGCCCAGATGATTCCAGCCAGGAGGAAAGAACGGGAGAGTAGGAGAGAGGAGAGTGAGAGAAAATGGGAGAGAGAGAAGGTACCAAAAGCTTTTTCTTTTCTTTCTTTTTTTTGCGTGTTTGCGCAGCCCGCACCATCCCGCACTGCGATAATTGCCTCTGAAATCTTGACTCTCCCGCTCGCCGTCCCCGCTCGCAGTCCAACCCGCGGGCTACGGGTCAGCCCGTTCATAACTAGTGCCTAGGAACACCTCGGTATTTGGCGCAGGGTGGATGGAGGCCCCAACGGAGGTCTCACCCTTGGCCAAAGTCAAGTCGGAATGGTGGGTCGTTTGAAAACTATGGAAAGTGCCTCCACTCCGACAGTTAGAATATGTCGAAATGGTGACATGTCGAAATGGCGACATGTCGAATTGCCGACATGTCGGGATGGCGACATGTCGAATTGCCGACATGTAACCCCATTGAATCAGTCTTATGTTTGATTTTTTTACTTGCAGAGAAGTGGTGTAAAGTAACAAAGTACATTTACTCAAGTACTGTTTTGAGGTATTTTTTTTACTTTACTGGAGTATTTCCAGTTTTCAGTACCTCTACTCCACTACATCTCAGAGGCAAATATTGTACTTTTACTCCACTACAATTATTTAAAAACTTTAGTTACTAGTTACTTTTTAGACACACTAACCACTTCAGCCCACTTCGGCCAGATCAACAAGCTCACAAATGTGTCGCGATGCGAGGCATTGTGAGCTTGCAGATCGGCTGTTTTCAACATTTTGACTTATGAAATGGAACATTCTGCATAATGAGTACTTTTACCTTTTGATACCAATACTTTTGTACTTTTTACTCAAGTCAATTTTGAATTCCGGACTTTCACAGAGTATTTCTACATCTACATTGCAGTATTGATTTTTTTACCTAAGAAATGTGAGTACTTTTTTCCACCACTGTTGCAGAGAGAGAAGTAGAAACACATCAGTGACACAACAACAGCAGTGCAGCCATGTGTGTACCTCATCACGTCCAGGGATCGTCGGTTTGGAGCGTCTACAAGGAGACCCGGGGGCTTAATGACGCTAATCGTGACATTTTAATTGGTGGAGGTGGCATGTTCCATTACAGGGCGGGGGTCGGCCCACGGCCCTGCTTGGCCACGTCAAAGCTGTCCTCAACATGAGGGTGGCGGGACGGGACGGGACGGGACGGCCGAAAAGGGGGGACGGGATACTGACACCCCAAATACCTGCTGGAGTCACGACTGTCATGTCAGACGTTGTCAAATTACTCCCAATAAACTTCCCCATTAGTTCAGCTGGGTTATGCGTTTCACCCGAGGTGTGTGTGTGTGTGTGTGTGTGTGTGTGTGTGTGTGTGTGTGTGTGTGTGTGTGTGCGCGCGCGTGCGTGCGCAAGCTCTCTCAGTCCAATCCACAGTCATCAGCAGTGTATTCTTATAGCATTGGGAGGATATTGAAGACTGTTTTGCTTTTTTTCGCTGTATAAGTGATTTAATTTCGGAAACCCAAAATAGACCCGTCTCTGTCTGGCTACTGGACACATTTTCGCCACCCCCTCTCTCTTGTCTCTCAGGCGGTGTGGTGTCAGCTAAGCTCATGCCACAAATGTCGATGGATTGAAAACGTATAAAAGGTCACGAGGATCACCGTGGAGGATCACTGCAGTCGACTCCGAGTCTTCCCTGTGTCACCCATCGCTGTACAAGAGAAACACACACAAGAGGTGAGTTTTGAAGGAAGGACGCGTTAAGCCAGCCATACAGCCAGCCAGCCAGCCATGCACCGGGGACCACTGGCAGCAGCATCAGGCTCTGACACCTCGCAGGAAATGTGTTTTTTTATATATGGCTTCTGAAAGATGACTTCAGAAAGATCCGGTGCGAAGAACGGGTTTGGTTTCTGCTTTATGGGGAGACAGGCAGTGGTGGACAAAGTACTCAAATGTTTTACTTTAAGTAAAAGTATCAATACAGCAATGTAGAAGTACTCTAAAAGTCCAGAATTCAAAATTTACTTGAGTAAAAGTACACAAGTATTGGTATCAAAATGTACTTAAAGTACCAAAAGTAAAAGTACTAAAATATTTTAAAATAGCAGATCTACAAGCTCACAACCATGCGACGCGTTGTGAGCTTGTAGATCGGCTATTTTCAAATAGCCGAGGTATAAAATAAGGCTAAAGCTGTTCATTTATGTTTTAATAATATCATAATTGATATATGAAAAGTAACTAGCATTTAAAGTTTTCTAATAATTGTAGTGGAGTAAAATACTTGCCTCTGAGATGTAGTGAGTAGTGATGTAGTGATTTAGTGAGGGAGTAGAAGTAAAAGTATTGGAAATTGGAAATACTCAAGTAAAGTACAAATACCTAAAATTTGTACTCAAGTAAATGTACTTAGTTACTTTCCACCACTGGAGACAGGCAGGGATTTACGAGGAGGAGGAATGGATCACAGGAGGGAGGTATAGCCGGGCGACAGCGCAGTGCCCCGACATTAAACAGTAAACCCGAACCAAACCCGCACCCTAACCCTAACCGCACGCGAATGCCACATAGTCGGAGAAAAGGTCTGTCGGATTAACGCATGCCTCCCGGTATAGCCGCCGCAGGGAAAGTCGCGCCTGTCTCAGCTTCTCCAATGGGACTTTGGAATGACATGCCATATAAAATACAGTAGGCTGTATAGTTTTCACATAGCTCTATAAAGTGGATTGATTTGTGTTTATTGTTATGGGCTTGAAATGCAATCGTTTATTAGAAACATCACTGGCAACATTTTAAAGCGCAAGAATTATTCATAAATGTTTGAAGGCAATTATTGTGGAAGTGATGCCTTAAACAGACTAAGTTAATAGATGGCGATGATGATGCATTTAAGTATATTAACATAATGAATTTGAAATGAAAAAAATAATAATTGTAAGTAGCCTCGTAATTGGTAAGACTCCAGAATGTGCAAATTAGGCTACAGCCTAATTTACAGCCTCTATAATTGTCCCTTTCCTCAGATAACAATGGCCTTCTCCGGTGTCCTTACTGATGCAGCCATCACTGCAGCCCTGGACGGATGCAAAGGTATACCTGAGTTAATCCTTCATTTACCAAACGATCCTCACATCATGTGTTAGCTTAGCATTCTTAGGGTATACGATATCTGCTGCGTAACCGGTGGGTCATGTGCGTCATTTCAGCCGCTGATTCGTTCAACCACAAGAAGTTCTTTGCCGCCGTGGGTCTGACGGGCAAGACGGATGCTGACGTGAAGAACGTTTTCTCCATCATCGACCAGGACGCCAGCGGCTTTCTTGAGGAGGACGAGCTCAAGTAATGCACCCTTTTTCTAAACGGACACGACAAAACGCACCATTCTTGCGCACCGCTTGCCGACCAGGACCGATATTCAAGCTGTCGGCTTGAAGATCGGTCCTTGTCGGCAAGCTACAGTGTGGTTAAAAATACGCACAGTATCCCATGAGCAATGTCGTGCGTAAAGTGAGTAACAATAAAGGGAGTCGATGTTATAACATGAGAATTGCGCTTGAAGATCAGTTCTTGTTGGCAAGTGACAGCCGAACAGTGCAGTTCAAAAGGATATAGGATAGGTGGGCACTAGGGACATCTGAGCACCTCGATGTAAAATTGGCTATTTTGTCTCGTTAAAATATTTAATATTAGAAAAATGGTCTTAAGTAATGTAAAGTATACATGATGTGAACATGGTACACCATTATCAGGCTTAATTTTTTCATTCAACTTCTTGTTTATGCCCCAAAATGACTGGATATATAGGTTTTGTAGCAATCTCTAGCAATTGTAGAAATATTAGACCTTCATTGTCGAATGTTTAAGCATGTTCCAATCATGTATACTTTACTTTAAAACATTTTCCAAATATATTTCCAAATATTTTCACGTTTAAAAAAAAAATAGCCAGTTTAACACTGAGGTGCCCGCTCTTCCTTGGTGCCCACCTATCCTGTTACCGTTCAAAATATTCCGTGACCGTATCCCGTGCGTAACATGGGAATTGCACATAACTCAACTGCTTGTTTTGACTCTATATCGTGTTTCACCTATTTGTTGTCGTTTTTCCGTGTGCCCTCCAGGCTGTTCCTGCTGAATTTCAACAAAGGTGCACGTGCTCTCACCGACGCCGAGACCAAGACCTTCCTCAAAGCCGGAGACGCCGACGGCGATGGCAAAATCAGCATTGATGGTACGGTTCTTTCTTCTCAAACTTCCACATGTCACGGAACACCTCAAATGTACTGTTTCTACTTTAAGCCATGTACAAAAGTGTTGATATCCAAATGTAAAATGTCTAAAAGTATTTTGAAAATAGCAGATCTACAAGCTAACAATGCGTCGCGACACATTGTGAGATTTTAGATCGGCTATTTTTTAATGGCCGAAATGTATATAGGGCTGAAGAGTTAGGAGGTTTTGTTCATCATTGATAAGAACAGCTGAGAACACCTCCAAGCTCACAATGAGGTTGGAGGTCAAAAGGGGGTGGAGCCTGGAGTCAGCAAAACCAGCTAACTCCACCGCCCTTTGGTGGAGTTAGCTGGTTTAGCAGAAAGTTTGAGGATCCAATGGAGTTAGCTGGTGTTATCAGAATCGCTTTTTAATTTTGTTTTTACCAACTCACAGACGTAAAGGGTGTTCAAGAGCACTGATTTATGGAAAGAAAAGCAAAAGCGTCAAAATGGAGGTAGCTGGTTTCTGCCCGACAGCAATGAAATGGTGACCGATAACGTTGTGTTTTGCTTGTTTGCAGAGTTCACTGCGATGGTGAAGGCATAAACCCCTCGACCTGCTCTGATGGAACAACACTCTGCTCACGGCATGACCTCCATTTTCATCTGAATATGAAATGATTTGTATACATATAGATACGCTTCTCCTATGCAACACATCGACCGTCCATGATGATGATTGTGAATTGTTGTGTTCATGTCTTAAAATAATGACTTTTGCTTACTGTAAAGAAAATAATGTATCATGCACTTTCCAGGAACAGACGATACAAAAAAAGAATAAATATTATTTTGCTACGGTTTTATTGGAGTTTTTCCCCCCATGCACGACACACACTCACTCACTCACTCACACACACACACACACACACACACACACACACACACACACACACACACACACACACACACACACACACACACACACACACACACACACACACACACACACACACACACACACAAGGTATCGGCTTTACTGTGCCCGAGACTGTGCCAGAGAGAGCGAGAGAGGGAGAGAGAGATCAAGTGGTTTCTTCCTGTTAATTCAGACATTTGGTGCCAATTACATGAAAATGGAAAGACAAATAGCATGGGGGTGTTTATGCTCATCAGTCCATATTAGTCCACTTAATATGCCCATAATTGAAACAAGTCTTTAGAAGGCGTCCATGCGAGACGAGATCGCACAGCTATTGTCTGGTCTGACTATATCAAACCCAGGGTTGCATTGGTCATGGGACGGCCTAACACGCTGAGCAACAACCTTTTTGAACAGGAGCACGCGCAGGCACATGCATAGATTTAAAACAACTTTAAATTCACACCTCAACAAAGTTAACAAAGGCTGCCGACAGCCGGTTGTCACACCAGCATGAGTTAACATAGGATTAACATAGGAATGAGCCTAGAAGCACATCAATTGTCCATTGTGTGACCTGTAGTGTAGGTGTTAAGCGACATGCGCGATACGTCATTGAAATAGAGTGCAACCACTTTCCAATTCACCAATGCAACACTGATCAAACCTAATCTCTCAAGAACAGATTCCGAGCTCCAAGGACCCCTGGGGTCCCCGGACCACACTTTGAGAACCACTGGCCTATTTAAACATTTAAATGAATGTATTAAACTTTTCAAACCTTGTAGCTACAAATTATTTTCCAAAATGTAAAATGACGTTTAATTCTGAATTGAACCAAAACTAGAGTTTATTTAGAATGTTACATCGTAGTTCACCTTTAAAAACACAACTTCATGCCCTGGATGACGGCTGCTGGCGTAGCGGTCCAGGCGCCAAGGCTCAACCCGACGGCCTTTGCTGCATGTCACTCCCCAGCTCTCTCCCCATTTCCTGTCAGCCTACTGTCCTATGAATAAAAGGGCAGAAAAGCCCAAAAATAAATCTTAAAAACTAACAGAACTTCTCAATGGCACCACTCTCATCCTTGCCTCTTCATTTCTGTCGGTCATCTCCTCTCAATGTAAAACAAACAGAAAACCCAGTGTTTCCTGAACATTTCTAAGCCAATGGCTTACTAAACTCTTCATTTTGTGACTTGCATAAGATGTCCACTAGAGAACGCCATTGTCTTCAGGATACAGCCTCGACTCAGCGTTTACATGGCTTTAGTCTCTGAAGGCAAAAGACAGCATGTGAGCAAAAGTGTTCTATTCTGTCTGTCTCTCTGCCCGTCTGTCTGTTATACTGAGGCAACCTGGGAAACCATAGTAAAAAAAAAAGAAGGAAAAAACAGCGCCTTCTGCTGTATTTCTCCTTTGAACTTGACTCTGGGGGGACCTCCCAATAGAATGTGGATAACGGGATGTTGGCCGCTAGGTCCGCCCTCAGCCCTCCACTTGCGGTCCACGTGTCTTTTTTTACATTCCTAACTATACACGTTATAGAGTACAGAAGTCCTGACGTCACTCGTTCATCCCCAGGTTCGTAAAGTAATTTCGCTGTGGAGAATAACATTGGGTCATCATAGAATCGTCTCATATAAGAATTGTGGTTAAAAAATAGACAAACTGTCTCTGCGATATTGTCAGGGAGGAGGTTCTGTATCGTTTATGATAGTCAGTCACTTATATTTGATACAGTCTGTTTCTGGCGAAAATGTAACTAATTCGGCGGAAGTAACATTATCGTTTTCTCTCCGTCAGTTGATGCTTCATATCCATAAGAGTCAAAGCGCCAGGGCATTTGTTTATTTTTGGAACACAGTTCTTATTTGACGCAATATTAAATATGTCTATGGGGATTCAGAATGGGGGTGGAAAACTGCGAACCAGGTAGACAAACCTAGGATGTGTAAATTACGTCAGACTTCGGTGCTCTATAACAGGAGCTCCCAACAGCTCTGAATCTGTCTTGAGAGATTAAAGGGGATTTTGCCCCACGGTTTTCTTACCTTTTCTATGATGTTATGTTATCCTAGGATGAATGGTACAGTAGAAAACATAACTCCATCCCGGGGTCCGCCACAGCTAAAAACGCACGCCTATGGCCCTTGAAAGATTTCAATCTTTAGATTTCAATCTCGCCTAGCGAGACTTCCGGTGGGGCACATTCAAGACAATCACGTTGCATACTGTTCTGTCACTATGAACATCAGATCTCACCAAAAAAAATGAAACAAAAAAATCTATTAAAATACATGATATAGCACAAGGACCATAGGCGCGCGTTTTTAGCTGTGGCGGACCCGGGATGGAGTTATGAAATGTTTCTACTGTACCACTCGTCCTAGGATATCATAACATCATAGAAAAGGTAAGAAAACCGGGGGGGCGGGCAAAATTCCCCTATGCATCCATGTCTATAATGCTTTATAATCTGTTGGCAACACTGTACAATTAAAATTATAAGAACTGATGAATACTGAGATAAATACTCAATGATTAATAATAATAATTTAAAAAATGGGCTTCATAAAGGGTTACCAATATCTCAAAATCTGCATGCAGCCTGCATGAAGAACCTGCTACCTGCTACACACCCCATGAAGCCTTGATTTCATGGATTTATTTTTGTTTTTGTGGCATTCCTAAGACAATAATTTGATGACCGTGTGTATTTCCGTCAGGAGACACAAATAATCTACTTTGTGTCTCCTACCGGATACATTAACCGGTAGGAGACGGGAATCAAATTATTAGCTTAGGAATGCGACAAAAACAAAAAAGAATCCATGGATACAAGGTGAACTCCTCCTTTAAGGCGAGAACAATGGGATCTATTATTGCATTACAACTTTCCAGGAATACAAAGCCAAGGATTCCCCATCGATGATGTCACTGGTAGACGGGTTTCTGAACTGTCTACAGCCCTCCTCTGAGACACAGACTGATTAGGAAAAAAATGTATCATGAGCCTTAGTGAGGACCTATTATATGAAGATAGGTTGAAAATGGGTGAAGTCGTCCTTTAAGTAAGTAGCTATACTGCAATGTAGAAATACTGTGTTACAAGAAAAGTCCGGAATTATAAATTTACTTGAGTAAAAGTACAAAAGTATTGGTATCAAAATATACTTAAAGTACAAGTAAAAGTACTCATTATGCAGAATGTCCCATTTCACAGTTTTCAAATAATTGTAGTGGAGTAAAAGTATAATATTTGTGTTAGATGTAGTGGAGTAGAAGTACAAGTACAGAAAATTGGAAATACTCAAGCAAAGTAAAAAATACCTCAGAATTGTACTTAAGTACAGTACTTGAGTGAATGCACTTAGTTACTTTACACCTGTTGTGTAGTAAGTCAACACTACACTGTAGCTGTTAAAGCATGACTTCAGTATAGGCTCTATACTGAAGTCCTATACTGAATCACCCATTTTATCACCCATTTTCAACCTATCTTCATATAATAGGTCCTCACTAAGGCTCATGATATAATGATACATTTTTTTAATAACCAGCAATATTATCACTTCCTTAACCAATGATACTAATGAAGGCTCTGTTCCATTTAGTGTAGCACAGTGGTTTCCATGCCCCCCATAACTCTGAGAGTGTACAAATGGAACCAAATGGAAGTTACACACCTGTAAGGGCCCATTTGGAAGCCCATGAGGGTCCCTGGACCCCAACTGTAGACCCACTGGTGTTTCCAGTGAGCCAACATGCACAATATCAGCTGACTCTGTTTGACCAGAATGGAACAGAGCCTTCATTAGTATCATTGGTAACACCTGTGAATGTCTTCATAATATGGCTGCTGTGAATAGAGCCTATTGGAAATAATGCACGCATTTACAGTGCATGTTTATTTCTATTTTTCCCACTTTGAAAATACCTGTACGATCCAAAGTGAATAGAAGAGTACGTACAAGAATGTCTACTTTGATCAGAGTGTCACTGTTCTCTCTACAACTACAGTATGGACATTCTGGACTTGACAGATAGCAGATCTACAAGCTCACAACGCCGCACGTCTACAACGCATTGTGGGCTTTTAGATCTACTATTTTGGGCACAAAACAACTATGACGCAACGTGATCCTAAGATACCAAGGATACGAGGCTGACGTCACACCTTCCAGCGGAAGGGTTTTACTGCGCGACCTTTTTACTCAACAAAATGTAAAATGTTTTTGTTAGTTTTTTCCACTGGCAAGAACGTCGCGACCCAACACCTTTTCCCCAGTGACGTCATTTCTGTAGCGCGATACTTTTACGTGTTTTTTTTGTCTTGTTGTGAATCAAAATATTACGCACACTTCCTGATTGATCATGACGTCACTGTCTCATCCTTGGCGTCTTTCAACCCAAGTCACGGCAGGGCAGGGGATCCAGGAAGCGACAACAAACGTCAGATTGCCATCTCATCCAGCCAATCACAACTAGAGGTGCGCACACAGGCCCCGCCTTCCTTCAAACACCCACCAATGGTCGACCAGGGACTGTGTGCTAAGGCTTCCGCCTTTTGAAGGGGGGAGGGACTGTGTTGCAGCCAGTGTTGCCACGTCTGCTTATTATAAGCGACGTTGGGCTTGTTTTACTGTAACATCGCATCACTAGTTTTACTGTAAAGTTGCTTGTAAATATTGGTAGTTGCTGGGTGCGTTTTTTTGTCCTTGTTTCTTTAGTGCATTTGCTTATTTGGGTTCTAATGTTGTTTTTTCATGTCAAGGACCCCCAGATTAACATGTATTTGTCCGTGGAACTTTATCTGAAAATGTTTTGTGCCAAGTTTATATTATCACATTTTCAAAGCTGGCTCATGTAGCCTAGTCGCCTCTTTTTGTTTTCATAGACCCGGTTGGTTGCTTGCTTGCTTCTCTCGCGCAACCTGGCAACACTGGTCGGGTCGTTCATTGTACAAGCTGTTCTGATTGTTTCAAACAACGAAGCTGCGTTTCATTTAAACGTCCTTTAAATTGTCCTTTACTTTTAAAGATAACCTCACTGTGCTGTTCTTTTATCCGAGCCGGTGCTTCCAGTTTAACGCGGACGTGTGCGTTTTTTATAGTGTCGTTGTTTTAAACGCACGTTGTGTTTGTGTCACCATAGGAATTCATCACTGCGGCGGCGGCGTTAGCATTAGCATCGAAGCTAGCAGCTCAAGTCACCGTCTTGGGGGAGAGAGAGCTGCTGTTTTTGTTGGATGATGTGACACAGATTCACACCGGGGTGGGAGAGGAAAAAGAACCAAAAAAGTGCTTATTTACCGAGTTATTTATCCGTTTCTCTTCTTGATCTCTGCAATCTGAAAGCCTCGGGGCTGAAATACGGTAGAAACGCGGCTAAAAGTTGCTAAAACAGGCTAAAGTTTAACCTAAGTATTCCAGGAGGAGGAAGCAACAACGAGGAGGGAGGGCTGGGTTTGGGTTCAGGGTTGGAAGGTGGGAAAACTCCAGGAAAACCTTCCCGATTGAACCATTTTACTCGATTTAGTGATCTGGCATAATATCGGTTCTGATCGATTCGGTGTAAAGATCAGGTTCTGATCGAATCGTTTATTCGGTGCAATATCGGCCTCTGGTCGATTAGTTATCCCCCCGGGTTATAATAATAAGATCAGATCGACGTCTATAATAATAATGAACGGGTTCAGCACGGAGGAGGACAGCCACGACGGACCCCCGTCGGGGGCTCCGCCGCCGTTCTACGGCCAGAGCTGCTGCCTCATCGAGGACGGCGAGCGCTGCGGCCGATCCGCGGGGAACGCCTCCTTCAGCAAGAGGATCCAGAAGAGCATCAGCCAGAAGAAGCTCAAGCTGGACATCGACAAGAGCGTGAGAGAACAGTCTTTATTAGTGTGTGTGTGTGTGTGTGTGTGTGTGTGTGTGTGTGTGTGTGTGTGTGTGTGTGGGATCCAAGACTATCATGGAGGCATTCTGATCGAGTCTGACGATCAGAATGCATCCATGATAAATCTTGGATCCTAGTGTTTTGCTGCTATCGTGCGATTGGCCGTCGCTTGCCGACAACCGGAGGGCAGATTTAAACGAGATCTAACACAAAAGAGCAGTTAGATCTTCTTGTGGGGCGGGGGGGGGGCATTGTCATGTTGATCACACCAGGCGAGGGGGAAAGAGGGCATGCCCGGGACCTGTCACCAAGGCTGCTAATGTTGTAACGCTTCTGATCTTGACTTCTCGGTTAAAGCGACATCGATCGAGCGACATCGTGTCGCTTGCCGAAAGGGAGCCTCGATCGCGGCCCACGGCGGGTCGGCGGCTCTTTGTCGGCGAGCGACGCTTTAGCAGGTCGGCTTCTCTTTTGTCACTGAGCCGCTGTCGCACTACGGAGTGTTCACACAGTCGCCCTCTCTCTCTCTCTCTCTCTCTCTCTCTCTCTCTCTCTCTCTCTCTCTCACACACACACACACACACACACACACACACACACACACACACACACACACACACACACACACACACACAGGTTGATGTTAGTGTTCTTCATATCAGATTGTCTTCTGGTTACTAATAAACATGACGCTACATGTAATCCGTGGTTATCTAGTACTCTAGCCTGGCGCTACAGTTACTTCTGACCTTTTTTGTTTTTGCATGTGTTGGATCGAAGGTTTGACATTCGTGTGTGTGTGTGTGTGTGTGTGTGTGTGTGTGTGTGTGTGTGTGTGTGTGTGTGTGTGTTGCTTTTCAACGCCCCTCTCCCAAACAAATGAGATGGAAAAACGTTTTGCTCTAGTCTAAAGGACACATTTCTCTCCTTTCTTCCAGCAGTCAGCCAGTCAGCTGGTTAACTATAGCTAACATGTTAGCCACACGGCCAGGAAGACCGTTTTTTTACTTTTATATCTGGACTGGACGGGTTTAATACACGACGGTCTGTCGCTGAGCTGAAGTGTTGTTGTAGTGTGTATTTGTTTTGTAGTTGTGTGTGTGTGTGTGTGTGTGTGTGTGTGTGTGTGTGTGTGTGTGTGTGTGTGTGTGTGTGTGTGTGTTTACAGTTGGTTAAGCGAGAGCCTGTTGTCGGTAAAATGGTAGTCTACATCCCATAGCCCGGACGGGTGGTGTGCGCTGTGATTGGTTAGTTGACTCTCAGAGCAACAACAATGCCCCAAAAGTGTTTTAATCCACTCTGTAGGCAGCTGTGAGCTCTACCGTGTAGTTTGGGTTAATGTAAGATGTAAATGGTCATGTACACACACCTCTAGTCATTTAGAATCATTAGCTTTGCTTTTTCTTGAATCACTTTTGAGAAGCTCTTCCGTGTTGGTTCCAGCGTTGCTGCGACAACGGGGACAGCCAATCGCAGCTCGACTGCTCTTCCGCGCCATGGGATCTAGTCTCTACCCCCCTTTAAAATGGCTGTTGCCAAGGAAGCCAACAAAGGTGATTCGATGTTGAGGGGAAAAGTAACCGACTGTCACTTGAATAAACACAACTCTCTGTGTGTGTGTGTGTGTGTGTGTGTGTGTGAGAGATATGTGCTGAGCTGTACTTTGTGTCCCGTCATCTTGGTGGTTCACTCAGTTTGACATGGTGTTTCTTTCAGTCCCTGCTTGTGTGCCAGAGAGATGCAACCTGATTGTGCACATACTGAGAGGGAGAGAGAGAACATGACTGGCTGCAGGAGTTCTGAGAAATGATTCAGATGCAAAGAGAGAGAGAAAGAGATCTGGGTGGTTTAAAACACTGCTGTCAGCTGGCGATACCGTCGAACCCTGTTGTGCATTTGTTGGAAGTGAAGGGAACAGTTCGGAATGCTTTTTTGAGCGGATGCTAGATGTGCGTGAGACCTGGAATATATTGCATGGCAATAAATACATTTAACCACTTTCAGCCCGGCCATCCACGTTTTTGGACAAAATTAAAATCTTCCCCGAAAATAGCAGAGCTACAAGCTTGCAAAGTGGTTAAAAGCTTACAGATGTAAAATGATGACTGCCCCCATTTTATTCCTTTGTCTTGTTTCCTCGTCCGTACTGGAAGAGGTTGAGCACATTGTATGTCCTAATGCCCCCCCGACAGTCTTAATTATGAGTCTTTCAGATGGTATTAGAATAGACGGCTCACAGAGAGGTTTCTACGTGTTGTGGCTGCGATAATCCCACCGACTGAAGAAGCGTGTTCTATCAGGAGTTAATTGAGGTCGCAATGAAGTGTTTGATTCTCTGTAGCAGTTTAAAAATAGCAGTGCACCGGCCCCGTTTTGTTGAATAGGAGGCAGTGTTGTCCCTGAACCATGTGTGTCAGTCTGCTTTGTACTTGATTTCAGTACTGGAGCATTTATGTGCCCGTAGCGATGCCACCAAGACCGATTCATGCGCTAGTGCTTGTACTTTGTAAATGGCCTGCATTTATATTGAGATTAAACAGACATGCATATCCCAAAGCCAAACGGATTGGGTGTTGGATCCAAATACACCGTGTGACATATATCTGTATATATGCACATACAGTATCTTTGATTATTTGGCCTGTGCTATCTTTTTCCCCCCTTACCTCTCCTGCTCTACCCTACTTTTAGCCTCTTTCTCGTCAACGGAAACTACAGATGGTGGAGCAGCACACCTCTTGACACCTGTAAACCTGTGACGTGACAATAAAGATGATTGAAAAAGAAAAATCAGCACACCAAATGGCCCGTGAAATGATTTTTAGTTAGCCATTTGTTGTGTGCTGATCCAGCTTTTTCCTGTTCCGGTTCATTCTCCTATTGCTTAGTTTGATTGGCTCAGCAGCAGGTTTGAACTGTTAACACATTCCCTGCCAGAGTTTATTCATAAGGTACTCACCCACTGCCAGCGTTTTTGAGTTTTATAGCCTTTTGAACCGTTCACAAAAAAATTATATCCATTAAAATCCGCGATCGGATGGTGTTTATAAACAGCAACGACGGACGTACGAGCCCTCATAATGTTTACACTTTTTTTCCTTTTTCTTCTGTGTTATCAGCCGGTAAAAGAGGCTGCAAACGTCATATCCGTTTGGCTGTGACGTGGCTGTGACGTTTCCCACCGGCCATCTTAGATTAGCTTAGCCTCCGATCGGCTATCAGATCGTTTTTAAACACAAAGAGGATAACCGTTCGTCGATCAAAGAAAAGAAAATACAACCGGAGCTTACCATTCGTTTTTTAAACCGTGTGAAAACCATGATCTTTAGCCAAAACCAGGGAAAAACTGTTTTTTCAGGATAAAAAACGAACCGGAAACGGTTGTCGAAAATTTTCTCATAGGATGGGTCAGAAGCGTCATGGGGGGGGAAAAAAAATCAAGGATGGTACCAACATTTTTTTTTTTCGTTATTAAACCACATAAAAAGACGATCCCGAGATATCTCGGGATACGCAGGTAACGGGTGGATTTAATGTCCCGAGATATCTCGGGATTGGCATTATATGTGTTAACGCATATGAGCCAATTAAACTCGGCTGTGAGAAACTGAAACAGCCTGAAATGGGTAATGCCACCTTCTGAGAACCCTCGACTACACAATGGGAACCACCTTCATTGTCATGTCACAGGTTTACAGGTGTAAAGAAGTGGGTGAAAATGTTTTTTTGTGCAAGCTAAATAGTTTGTGTTTTGTGAAGAAGAGGAAAGAAGGGGGGGGGGGGGCAGGGAGAGCAATGAGAAAAAGAAAACATAGCAGCAGGTATATGTACATAAGGTCAGACATAAGGGATGTCCATATAGCAGCATGTATATGTACATGAGGTTAGACATAAGGTAGGTATAAGCAGGTAGGTATAAGCAGCAGGTATATATGTATATGAGGTTAGACATAAGGTAAGTCCACATAGCAGCAGGTATATATGTACATGAGGTTAGACATAAGGTAAGTCCACATAGCAGCAGGTATATATATATGAGGTTAGACATAAGGTAAGTCCACATAGCAGCAGGTATATATATATATGAGGTTAGACATAAGGTAAGTCCACATAGCAGCAGGTATATATGTACATGAGGTTAGACATAAGGTGCAAAGAGTGTCAGCACATTGTACTGATAAAGTGCAAACAGATTATCGACGTATTTGTCAGCTTAAACCACAGTCCACAACTAACATTCACAGGTAAAACCGACATGGTAGATTCACTGGAAAAGTAAAGTCTATGTCCAGCCTTCAGGTCATGGTTCCTGTTGATCCTAGAAGCACTAATCTACGCTTTTAACTTATTTTTTTTTAAATCTCCATTGACCACCTGGTTGATGTCCAGCCTGTTGACGGGCTGACATGCACACAGAGCCTATTGCACTGAATCTGTGGCCTTGGTTTGCGCCCCTGCACCCTGTCTGTGAGGGTTAGTATATGCCGGTCACTTCTGTTCTGTCAGTCGTGTGTGTCGGTAATGTTTGCATGCACAGCTCTGACCAAGTCCAGTTGAGTGTTATGGTCTGTCCATATCAACCCACGTGCTTGTAGGTTCTAAAGTTGAGCATTAGAAAGTCACAGAACGTTCCCTGCATTGGTCTCTCAGGTGTCGTTGTGCTGTTCAGTAGCACAACACGGAGCATTGCAGCATTGGGTCTGACCTTGCCTTCAAGCCGTTTAGGACACTGTGTCTGTGTGAAGAACCTATTTCGGTGTTAGGGGTCTCAGGTCGAGCGACTCATAAATACAAGGTGAAACTCTACAATGATAAATTGGAACCTTTAATACATGTTATAGTACATAACATAGGTACTATTCATCAACCAATGTTATACACTGTACTATACATGCATTGAGCAAAGATGTGTTTTGTGAAGGGGTGTATAATTAGTTTGGTATGGGTGTATGATTAGTTTGGTGTGTGTGTTGTTGTTGCAGGTGCGTCATCTGTACATCTGTGACTTCCACAAGAACTTCATCCAGAGCGTCCGCAACAAGAGGAAGAGGAAGACCAGTGACGATGGAGGAGAGTCTCCTGACCACGACGTAGAGGTTCCAGAGGTACGCCCCACCAAAATAAATGCCTTATTCATACTGTGTCGTGACTCGTTTAGCAGTGACACATTGTAATGTAGATTTTAGATCTGCTATTTTCAGGAAGTGACGCCATCTGTATGTCGGAGTACATACATCGATAAATACATTTATCGAATATATATGTTATGGAATATATTATATTCCATAATGCTGCGCGCAGTTATTATTATTATTTTTTTTTGTTCTTTATTTACCCAGGGTAGTAGCTGAGCACAAGTGCTCATTTTCAGCAACGCCCTGCACATAGAAACACACAGACAGACAGACACATTAAAACCTGGGAGCTGACTAGTACAACCACAGTCATATACTGTTGGCCACTACGCAGCTCCACTGGAGCAGTTGGGGTTCAGTGCCTTGCTCAAGGGCACTTCAGTGGTGTTGGGGAAGTGGTGAACATTCACTTCCCCACCCAGATTTTTCCTGCCGGTCCGGGGATTCGAACCGGCAACCTTCCGGCAACGAGGGCGCTCCTACGAGTTATAGCCTAGTCGATGCCGTGACTGTCGGTCCGTCATTCACTGAGAGTTTAAAGGCAGTAAGTGCGTCACCAGGCTTCTCAGGCGGTCCATGCAGTTGAAGTTACTATTACTTTCAGTGACAGACATTGCAAAAGCTGATGCAGGCTACAGAAAAAAAATGCGTATATACATCCCTGTTATTTTAGCCAGTTCCAAAGAAAAATCACCCCCCTGTCTCTCTTTGCATATGTTGCTGAAAAGACAGTACAACTTTGGCACGGACGGTCGGGGGGTGTGTGTGCACGTCTCCCGTACAGACAGTAGCTGCTCATTCCTCCTACCTGCAGGGTTGTCTCTTGTTCCAAATAAATTACTAGGCGCCATCTGAAAAGTCCTTAACACATTCCATGCCACAGGTTAATCTCATAATGTACTCACCAGTGCCAACGTTTTATTGTTGTTGTTTTGTTTTTTTCACGTCGCCATAGACCTTGTTAAAATCCTTAAGATTGGGCTCTGCACTGTTTGTAAACATCGCGGAGATCTGCCTGGTTCGACCAGTGAAAACCACGTGTCAAACGGAGCCGCCATGTTGTAGTTAGAACGGTTTATGTTAGACAGTGATCAACGAGGAGAAAAACTACAAAGAGAAAATGGCTTTTCAGTTTCGTCATTAGAACGGAGGCCGACGGGATCGTCAAAACCGGATCCCGAATAATTCCGTTTCCGGTGGTGCTACAATGAAATGTGCCGTATCGAAAATTGAAAAAAGTGCAATGTGAACTTTTTTTCGAAAAAAAGAAAAAAGCACCACTTCGTGTAGGTCTACGCGACTGGCACGTGGCGGCTTTAAATAGGTTCGCGTAGATCTACGCGACTGGCACTCAATGTGTTAATGCAGTAAGCCGCTTAGAGCAACAACACAAAAAGACGTTGTGATCATGATATCATCCATCCACACCGCTGGTTTAATTCATGTGCCTACAGAAGTCTTGTAATCTATCCAGCTGTAGCCCATTAAAGCTTGTTAAGACTCATCCGAAAGTTTAACGAAGTCCACTGAGCAACAGAGAGTAGTTTAACTTTTTAAGTCCCAGTGGTGAAAACAAGCCAAAACGGTGACGTAAGGTCATATTTTGCCATTGATATCATTGAAAGGCAAGAGACTAGACTAGAGAGACATAAGGTAAATGTATCACCTTGAAAACAATTAAATGCAGGGATATATGTCCTATGTGTCTGAATGGGAAAACCTTATTTATTTTTTGCTTTTAGTCAAAATAAGAAAATAATTTTCCGTTAAGATAAGATTGTTTGTTAAAAAAAAGATATATAAGAATAATTTTAATAACTGATCTCAATATGGACCCATAATAAGTTTAGCCATAATCATGCAGCTGTATAACAGTGACAGCCATGACAGTAATGGTACAAATAAAAATAAAAATTATATAGGCTACAGCAGGGGTCATCAACGTTTTTCTGGCCAAGGACCCCCTAGCTGAGAGAGAGATCAAGCAGGGACCCCCTCCATATCTATCTATCTATCTATATATATATATATATACATTTCTAAACCCAAAACCCCCAAAAAAATCCTGCCACTGTGTGGGACTAAACACAAAAACAACATATCAATGTCACTAACAAGACACGCCACAACGTGCAGAATTACTACGCGCAGTCTGTAGGCCACTTCATACTGCTCAGCACACATCTGCCCCCTCGCAGCATAATTAATTGCGGCCAACACAAACTCACAACATTACAGTCGGCCATGTTGTTCCTTAGCGTCATCGCCGACCACCGCCCAACGAGACCCAAGTGAGGTCAGACAACACA
This sequence comes from Gymnoscopelus microlampas, assembly GCF_963454915.1. Lineage (NCBI taxonomy): Eukaryota > Metazoa > Chordata > Actinopteri > Myctophiformes > Myctophidae > Gymnoscopelus > Gymnoscopelus microlampas. The sequence goes on along the minus strand of NC_139949.1, from coordinate 4,083,637 downwards.
CTCCATATTTGGGCATAGCTCCATTGGGAACATCTCCTATTATGGCTTTATATAACCGCCCAACGAGACCCAAGTGAGGTCAGACAACACACTCCATATTTGGGCATAGCTCCATTGGGAACATCTCCTATTATGGCTTTATATATTATAGAGACCAACAAACACAAAGCACCGCGCAGCGGCTAGGGTATACATAGTTGTATACATTTTTTTTTTACTTGTACTACCTACCTCTATAGCTGATCTACAAGCTCACAATGCCTCGCAGTGAGAGGCGGTGTGAGCTTGTAGGTCTGCTATGTTTGGCTAAAGTTCTCCTCATTAAAGGGATGCTAGTGTTCAAGTGGTTAATGTAAAAACATGTTTATCATATCACACAAAGATTTGGTGGCCCCCCTGTAGTAACTCTTGAGTATCCCCTAGGGGTCCCGGACCCCCTGTTGAAGACCCCTGGGATACAGTATTTCATTTTCCTGTCTTTGTAATCACTTTAGGCCTTTCGTTGCATAGTTAGGGCATCAATATTATAGCCATATCATGATATTAGACTGTATATCTTCTGTCATTTTGGATATTGTACTATTGTGATATGGAATAAGTGTTTTTTTTATTTGTATTGCTATTGGTTCTCTGTATATGCGAATACACAAAATGAAGTACTTGTACTCGGCCTGAAAAAAATCTAGTTGTCTAGTTCTTAGATAGAAAACCGGTATCGGCAGGTCAGACTTTTAAAAAAACGGTAATCGGTATCGGCCAAGGATTTTTCAATCGGTGCATCTCTAGTTTTGAGCTGTGGCACCTGACTGCCATGCATTTATTTATATGGTAAAGACGCTCTGCAGTGCTCCTCTCCCCTGCACCCGAGCGTCGCGCTTCAGCGCTCTCTGCGTCCGCCATTTTCTTTATTTGGCGCAGCACCCTTTGTGCTTCAAGCAGAGAATAGCTCAACTTTTGGAGGAGAGCGCTGCTCTTTTGATCCTCCTGGCAATCAGAACAAGAACTACATTAAAAAAAGGCAGTGCTTCCTGCTTCTTACTCGGGGAGAAACGTCTTGAGTATTTTAATTATCTTCTAGGGGCAGGGGCTTTTATTGAGTCTTTGAGTTTTTTTTCTTCTTTTCACGATTTTTGTTTTTTCACACAATTGCCTAAGCTGTAATCATGGGTGCTACTCTCCCTCTGCCAGCCTTGGGGAGCCCCAAACTGAGCTCATGCTTCCTTCAATGCATGAGGAGTGAGCAGGCCGCTTCTTATCACCTGACAGGGGGCAGTTTCCCCGGTAGGACGTAGCGTGTGGAAGGAACAAGTTATTCCAACCAGTTCCTTTCCTCTCCATCAGGCGCCCCGGCTGACCAGGGGGAGGCAGTATAGAGACCAGGATTACTGCATGTTTTTTGTGAGGGTACCTACCTGAGGGGACACAGGGAGAACATGCGTCTTGAGTTTTTAATGTAGTTGTTGATTGATTTGCAGCCATTCCTGCTATCTGTTTTATTCTGCCTTTTGTGTTTTGCTGTTGACGTGACTGATTTGGACGTGTGTGTGTGTTGTGTGTTTCAGGTGGATCTGTTCCAGTTGCAGGTGAACACATTGAGACGTTATAAGAGACACTACAAGCTTCAGACCAGGCCTGGTCTCAACAAGGCCCAGCTTGCAGAGGTAACACCACCTGGACCTAGCTGACAACAAGACAGGCCACTTTTTGCCCATACGTGAACTAGGGGTAGAACCGTTAATCGGACAAATCGACAAAGCATAGTCTAGGCGCTACTGGAGGGGAAGTGCACGTGTGTGCGTGCACTGGGGTTGCAAAGAATGTTTTCATACCTCAATATTTATGTAAGATCTCAATGGCTGTAAAATGTAGCAACGGTGAAAACTAAACATTCTTCAATGTTCAGCGATTATAGGCTCTATGCACAGCAGCCATATTGGAAAGAAATTGGGCTGCTTCTTACTTCCTTCACAAGTGTTACCAATGATACTAATTAAGGCTCTGTTCCATTCTGGTTCCATTTTGGTTCCAAAATGGCCCCTTATGGTGGGTGTGTAACTCTGAGAGTGTACAAATGGAACCAAACTGGTTCCATTTGTACACTCTCAGAGTTATGGAAAATAAGACTTGAAAATAAGACAACCACTATGCCACACTAAATGGAACAGAGCCTTAATTAGTATCATTGGTAACACCTGTGAAGGAAGTAAGAAGAGGCGCAATTTCTTTCCAATATGGCTGCTGTGCATAGAGCCTATTAGTTGAGTGCACGCTCTCCTGTGAGGGTATAGGGTTGGTGTCACATGTATCATGGGACACAGAACTACATTACGTTATAGTTTGGTATGTTTTTCTGACGGCTCAGGAGGTAGAGCGGCCGCTCCCCCAGTGTTGCTGTCGAGATGTGCTTGTGCAAGACACTTACTTAACCCATTCAATCCGAGAACGCATCGCTGTCATTTTGGATTTCTTTGGCTATTCAAAAATAGCATATATACAAGCTCATAGCGTGGCACCGAGTGCCGTGCTATGAGCTTGTAGATCTGCTATCTTTGAAAAATCGTGAAAATTTGTGCGAATCTTTGAATATATTTATTATTTATTTGAATATAAGTGAACATATGTTACTGTCAAATGTCTCAACAAATGTCTTATTGTTTCTGAACAAAAATATTGTTGCTTTATCAGTGGTGCTCAAACCTTTTCATGTCAAGGGCCCCAAAGATGATGTATTTGGCCGCGGACCCCTATCTCAAAATGTTGTTCCAGGGACCCCCAGAAGCAAAGATTTGAGCTAAAATGTTCGCTTTAAAAATATATATATTCAAAGATTAGCAAAAATGGTCATGGCGTGCTATGAGCTTGTAGATCTGCTATTTCTGAATAGCCAAATAAATCTAAAATGACAAGAGTTGCGTTCCAGCATGAGCAGGTCGGTGCCTTGCATGGTTTCCTACGCCAAATGTAATGCACATTGTAAAGGGCTTTGGATAAAGGCGCTATATAAATGCACCATTTACCATTTTGTAGATCGGCTCGCTAGTTTTGTGCAACACCTTTTGTACGGCAAAGTATAAAATACTTTGCAAAGTATCAACTAGGGCTTAAGTGGTTGATCAGACTAGTCATACATTTTTTTGATTTTATGACAAGATTATTTGATTAGTAGAAAACGTTATCGATAGAATCGCTCTTAAAATAATGACTAGTTGCGGCCCTAATGTGAATGTACACGGGGTTATAATCATTAAGTCAGAGACACATTCATTCTCATGTGCAACTTTTAAATCAGTGTCTCAGCAGAACGGGAGTTTGTGGTCCCAATTATTTTTCAGTGCGCTTTTCCTAAAGATTACGCTGGGACTGTCGGGTCTATAATTCACGTTTTCCAAAGTGCATTTGGTCATTTTCCTGTGCGAGGTGTGGCCGGGGCTCTTTTCAGCTCAGGCCCTTTGGTTCATAACTATCCCTTCGTTTACGGGCTGTGATATATTTGGTGTGGCGGGGGCCGGCCATTCTGCGGTAATTGGTCATGGGGGTGATCGTTAGGCAAAGTCACCTAATCGACAGGTGGGCTCAATGTAATCTCACAGCTGGTCCCCCGGCCTCAACGCTCACAAATGCCCCCTCTATGCTGCGCTGCCAACGCAGGACGGGGAGTGGGGGGGTCGGTGGACGCTAACTAGAGTCGGGCTAGCTAGCCAGCTGGCTAAACGGTGGGAAATGAATGAAAGCGAGGCTGTAAGTTGAATGTTTCCCCAGGCTTTCAGGAGAGGTTCAGGCCCCCTATTAATGAGCCTTACACATCATTAATAAACCCACCAGTCAACAGCTTCCAACCAATTACCGCCGAGCGCCATTCAGTAGAGCTGCCAGCTCCTTAAGTAGAGGTGTGTGTGTTTCCTTCGTTCCCCTCCGCGGTTGTTGTTATAAATCAAACGAGCCAGTGTTTGGGGGTTCAGCTCGGGGTTATTAAACGTCTCCTCCGGGAGGATTCAGAGTGTGTCCAGTGCATTTAATGGTTCTCCGGGCGTAATCCCCTTTATCTCTTTATGTTGGTACAAGAGATGATGGAAGATTGAGTCTGAGTGACTTCAGTTTTGCTCTTTGAGGTATTGAGACGTTTAGTGACAAAAACAGTGTGAAATGGAAGGGGGAAAAACATGCTAAGTCCCTGTACGCATATGATCTCTCACGTAGCCATAGGCTCAATGGAATTTCACATTATACCTGTGAAGAATCCCTTCCCCAATTGTATGCTTTTAATGTATACCTTCAAGATGTACAACCGATGAATTCAATGGTATACTGTATACCTGCTCAAAATAATTAAGGGAACACTTTGATCCCTTGATTCTTTTGAGCAGTTTTTGTTAGCAGTATGTACACAGTTCATTAAAACTCAAAATAACAAGGGATCAAAGTGTTCAATACATTTCTTTGAGCAGTATATACAGGTATATATATGGGGCTTTAAAACTAGGCAGAGAGACCACTTCCCTTAGTTTCAAGTCGTGTTGAAGTCTCGCAGAGCGAAGCACATAGAAGCTTCCGTTCCCAGTTTGGTTCTTGCACTTGGAAGAGACGAGACTGCATCTTGTGATCTCAGTTTATACTTTACTTTATTTGTTTATTTAGACGGGACAATGCACGTCAATGAACATTCAATACATGAACGTGAATGCAATCAACTGAACATGATCTCACGTAAACATGCCGAACTTGGCCTAAGGATCATTTCCACCCGCAGTCCCTGCATAACTGCAGTTAGAGTTCTGTGCAATCAAAGTGCAAATTATGATCTCAGTTTGCGTAGAGTGGCTTTATAAATTAACAAGCACCAATGTTCTTGCAAATGTCAGACATGGCCGACCAGCCGTGGAGTCAAGAGTACAAATAGAGTTTGGGACAAATCTCAGTGCTGTGTGACCAAGTGTGACATGCAGTATCTTAACCCATTATGTCCCGGGACGCATCTGTCATTTTTTATTTCTTTGGCTATTCAAAAATAGCAGATATACAAGCTCCTATTGCGGCACCGAGTGCCGCGCTGCAAATTTGTAGATCTGCAAGTTTGTAGATCACGCTCATAGCCGCGCTATGAGCTTGTAGGAGTTTGTAGATCTGCAATTTTTGAATAGCCAAAGAAATCTAAAATGACAGAAATGCGTCCCCCGATTGAATGGGTTAACATGTTCATGCAATGTGTAGATGCACTCATGTACAACCGTTCTCACCTATCAGTATGAATGTTACAAAAAGGCCTCAAAGGAGAAATGGGACATGTTTCTGAATTAAAAACCCTATCTTCGTTTTTAAGATGATTTAAACTGATGTTGAAAGGAAAGGCGGTCATCAAGCCAAATGCCACGCTATTTATAATAGGAGGCCACTTCTAACTTGTTTCCCTGCCTAGTAATTATATCCTAAATGTTCTCAGGCTTACTCCTAACATTTGAGAACTGCATCATTATATATTAATCAGCATTTAACCTATTAGGACCTGGAACTGTGTCATTTCTAGATTTGAGTTAAAAGGCATTATTTTACACTTTGGGCTATTCAAAAATAGTGAAAATGTGTGCACATCTTTGAATATATATATTTTTAAAGCGAACATTTTTAACTCAAATCGTTGCTTCTGGGGGTCCCTGGAACAAAATATTTTGATGGGGGTCCGAGGCCAAATACATATAATTTTGGGGGTCCTTGACATGAAAAAGATTGAGCACCACTGATATAGAAACATACGTTTTTCAGAATACTGTTGAGGTTTAGGAGACATGTAGAATCGGCTTCAGGTCTCAATGGTTTAAGAGCCAGCAACATTAGAGCATACTTTCTCTAGTATTAACTTAGCAAGATGCCCGACACCAGACACAACTCCAGTCTGAAGTCTTTTCCCTATACCCCGTGTTGCTGCAAATAGCATTCTGATGTTGGCTTGTTCACACCCACATTGCAAGGAAACATAATGTCTACTTTTATTTGTGGATAGTGCAGCTGACCTACAAGAGACATCTCAGTGGATTATTGTTGTCAGAAAGTTCAAGGACCCTGTGCACACAGGAGATGTGATTGTGTATTCAGTCGAAGGTTTCCGTTAGCAGCTATATGCCGCCCATTATCCCATTCAAATCTTAATTGGCCGTTAACTCTTTGACTGCCAGAGTATTTTCATAAAGTACTCCCCCAGTGCCAGCGATTTGCGTGTTTTTTAATTTTTGTATTTTGTCATTTTCCATTTAAATAAATTCTCTAACTGCAATTTCAAACTCACACAATTCTACCAGTAGAGAGCAGTAGATGACAGCTTGATCACCCCGATGAACCCCCCCCCCCCGCCCCCCCTCTATGACACAGTCATTACGTCATGAACCGGATGTGACGTCTTCGACGATCCATGATCGCCGTTAAAACGATGTGATACACTAATACGATGACTGATCGTCACCCGGACCAAAGAAAATAAAAGGGGGGGTATCCGTTAGTCTTTTACACCGTGTGAAAAAAACGTGTTTTTCCCTATTCTGGCCGAAAATGACAGAGGAAAAAAAAGTTGAACCGGAAGTGAAATCTCCGTTCTGGATCCGGTTCCGGGTGAGTCTCAAGGAATCAGGAAGCCAAAATGATGGTGAAAAATAAACATTATAGCGCGATCAGAGATTAAACAATGAACGCGCGTCTAACGCGTCGACGGCACACTGAACAAACTAGCAATTGACGCGTTATCGAGTCAGCGGCCTTCAAAGAGTTAAATATAAATATCGGCGGCCACCTTAACCATGGGTTTGTCTGTAATTTTTCATATTGAATACAGTAACATTGCAATATGTAGATTACATATTTAGCTATTTTTTTGTACTGCCCTCCTGAGCCTCTCAATCAACAAACACAGACAGTTTTTTTTAAATATATATTCTTTTACTTCTGGAAAGTGATTAGAAGTATGAAAGTGGTTAACACATTCACTGCCATTAACCAACATCTCTGTCATTTAAAATCCACCTGTTCACCGCCATTGACTTTGATATATTTTTGTTTGCGTTTTACTATATATTTTTGGCGAAACATGCCACTTTTCAACTGGGTATAACAAGAGAACGGGAGGTCACGATGACATTTTTTTGATTTCCTCCGTGATTAACAACTATCAGGGGATCGATCATACTGGAGATAAATATTCTGTGGTTCTTGAAAAATGTGTCAGAATGCTTAAAAATGCTGGCAGAAGCTACGTGCCAGCATTAGAAAATCCCTGGCAGTGAATGTGTTAAAAAGCATAGTGGAAAACTAAAGATTATCACAATGTCGGTAGAAAATGATTTTGCCCATATTACCCAGCCCTACGTTCTACACAAAGATGTCTGACCTCTGAAAGATTGACATTAATTTGTCATTATTTTCTCTCTCTCTCTCTCTCTCCCAGACGGTGAGTCGTCATTTCAGGAACATTCCGGTGAACGAGAAGGAGACCCTGACGTATTTTATTTATATGGTGAAGAGCAGCAAGAGCCGGTTGGACCAGAAAGCAGACGGCAGCAAACAGCTGGACTAGACGACCTCCTCCTCCCCAACGCCACAGCTACCAAAAAAACTACAACCTCCGCCCATGACAGTAACCAAAAAAACTACAACACCCACCCACCCACCAACCACCACAACAGTAACCAAAAACTGCACATGTACAAAGCCCACAAGGACCGCAACGACACAATCTGACAAACAAAACCATCGACAATTCACCAAGTTAACACTGACCTCCCTTATTTTAGGCATGGCATTATAGGTGAACACTTTCATAGAAAGGAAAACATATCTTTCAAACATTCAACTAAATTATTGTTTTTAAATGGCAGATCTACAAGCAGAACGCGACGGCATACATTGATTTGGATATTTGTCGTTCAACAGAGTGCATAGGGCATATGTGATTATCCACGTATGCCCTATTTTCTTTTAGTTCAGAAAACCCCAAGAAATGTTTTGCTCTTTTCACCTATAACATGCCCAGAATAGAGCCACCAGGGTTTAAAGATGGAGCCACCAGGGTTAAGGTAGTTCCGGACAAACGCCAGCCACACACAATGACAATAATAATATGCGACAGCCACCACCACCAGAGGTCACCTTGTCCCCCTGCTGTCCTCCTCCACCTCTCTGACACCAGGAGCCCAGGGACACATCATGTGACTCGGAGGACAAAAGTGTCACAGGGAGGCTATAGCATTTGGGTCGCAATGCATTAATCTGTGTGCGCCACGTGAGTGCGTGTTTCCTATACCTCCTTTTTAAGTTCTGGTGGCGGTCTGTTCTCTAACCCTAACCACCCCCCCTAGTCCTAAAGACGGGTCACAGCCCAGTCCTCAAGACAGTCCACAACCCAGTCCTAAAGACAGTCCACAACCCACGAGTTGACTCTCACACACTCGGAGTGCACATATGTACAAATATATCAGATGTATGATCTACTGTAAGTAGCTGGTCGAATGCAATGTATGATGATTGCCTTAAGAAAAAGAAAACAAATGTATTTTTCTTTTCTTTTTCTTTTCTTTTTTTTCTGTGGGTACTTAGGTTTAGTTTAGTTTTTTTTTGGTCTTTGCAGAGTCGTCTGTTCCGTTTGGTTTTGAGGAGGAGAATGCTTGTGCCAAAGCACAGTTGTGAATGCCAGACGGGGATTGTATTTCTGTTTTACTTGTTGAACGAGCGGCTTGTTTGTGAGCAGAGCCCCTCCCATATCGGCCGTTATTTGACGTTTACTTTTTGACTATCGCTACCTGCAATCATGCAGGCGGTTTGTCCCAATCCACTTTCAATAATGGTGTCCCTATTGTGGGCAGCTTATAGGCCAACATTTTCAAAAGTTTTTAACGTCTTTTGTAAAACTTCCATGAAAATAGCACATCTACAAACTTGTAGATCGGCTGTAGTTGAAATTGTTGAATAGGACTAAATACAATAACTTTTCTTTTAATGAAATGTCAAAAACAACGGTAATTGGTATACAGACTATCCCCAGTTGGGCTCTATTAGGAGAGGTTCTCTAATACCAAACCTGGGGCGTCAGGGTTTAAGACATACATTTACTTCAACTCTGTTAATATTAATATACACAAACGCATACTAAAGCCTTTCATTTTTAATTGGCGAGTATCAGAACCTTGTGGTGAAAGATGACTCATAATTCACACATTTTTAAGGCAATTATTCTCAATAATTTATTGTAATGACAGTCGCCTGTTTTCAACTCGAAAAGGCAAACCACTTCCTGATTTGAATTCATTGTCAGCTTACCTGAAACCCTTGAGAGAGACACACACAATGCAGCTGTGAACTACAGCGTCCAGTCAGGTTCAACTGCAAACACCCACATTTAGTTGTCCATCACGATCGATTTTACAACTGTTGGCTCTCACCGGTCCAATATTCTACCGCTTTTTGTTGGAATTGTCTTTAGTTTGTCCTTTACTGTACAGTAAAAGGAAAGTTGTCTGTATAGTTCTTTTTTTTATGATTTTCTTTTCATTGTCTGAAACTGAAATTAAAATGTATTAGCAGGCTGTAAAAGTGAAAGCACCATTTTAATGATATTATTTAAGATGTCTTTGTCCTCCATTAAACGGTAGAAGTGCCAGATCTGTGGATTCTTAGACCAGGTCTGCTTTTAAACATCGTCACTGTCAAGTGGAAACCATGTACGTCCACAAGCATTACTTTTCTTGAAACGAGAAAATAAAAGTCACAAGCTCTTAATACTTTTAATTGGCTAAAAACATTCAACCTGCTCTCCCTATTCTGGGCATGTCAATACAGAAATATTCATAATATTTTTTTGTAGATCTGCTACTTTTGATATTTTTGTTTGATCAAGTAGGGCATTGATTTACGAAAAAAACACTAAGTAAGTAAATAGTAAATATGGAATTAAGCGGTTTCTGCCCGACTGCAATGATATATATAGATATATGTCTTGTACGTCTATTAGTGCAGGAGAAGCTGTTTTTTGCGGTGGGCCCCTCATTGAATGGAGGAATGATGCGAAACATTGTGAGCTTGTAGATTTCGTTTTTTCCACTTCTTTTGCTCAAAATACATGCAAACATTTTAGGTTTCCTGCCCGACAGTGACGTTGTGTTGTCTACAGGAGTCGTGTTTCAACAAGCGGGATACAACCAATTAATAAAAGGTTCAAATCATCTCTATGTTCAGAAGATTAATTGACAACCTCTTGTTATGAACAAGAAATGTTTTCTTCAGGTTATAAACTTGGATTATAACTTCAATATTCCATATTTTCATCATATAACTTGGATTATAACTTCAATATTACACATTTTTATATTATAATCTTAGATTATAAATTCAATATTCCTGCTTTTTCAAACACCCCTCCTGTGCAATAGTGTGTTTAACTAAAGGAGAATCTTCTAAAATAGTGTAATGATCTGCAGTGTCTTGCTCAGGGGCACTACTATGTGAGGAGGAGCTGGAAGTCGAACCGTAGACCTCCGCTGTGTCCCTCCTGACTTCAGCTCCACATGTCACAACGTGACTTAGAACCAACGCGACTGAATTGGTATCGATAGGATTCAGGAAATTCATTTAACATGTCAGCCACCACTCTAAGCCTCCGTCCCTTTCTGGTGTGAACATCTGACAAAAACAGATCTACAAGCTCACAATATGTCGCAAAATGTGACACATGAGCTTGTAGATGTGCTATTTTCGTCCGATGTTGGCCCTAAAATAGGGCCGCTGATTCATGTGGTTCATGTCACTGAGCTCTTGAGAACGTTCAGAGTGTGTGTAAGTGCATTTTAAAGGTGTTTGGTTCTAGTTGTAAACATGTTGAACCACACTGACCTGGGTGTGTGTGTTTTAGCTACAGTGCAGCAGGCAGTGTGACGTCAAACCCTGCCTTTCAGAAGCCCTGTATGTGAATATATTTAAAGAAGACAAATCTGAATCTTTTTGGTAATCATGTCTCACTGGTCAAGTAATAATTTGATGTACTTTGTTTCGTCCACCAGAGAGCCCCATTTAACACCCTCCGACCGCTGGGAACGTGTTTGTGGACGGTACAGTTTTATTTCCACACCATTTGGACAGAGTTGTTTATCTTAGGTCTGCTATAATAAAACAAACAAAACTAAACAAAAGAACACTTGTATTTTTAAAATACTAAAAGTGGCAAAGAGGAAGTCATGGGTTTATTCACCACTGTGACCTGTAGACAAAAACACAGAGGCGTAAATGTGGAATGCACCGTCAACCATTTAAACCCCGTTTTATACTTCTGCTTCTTGAGAATTTGGAAACTTTTTGCCCCCCCCCCTATAAATGACGCCAGGGTAAAAGTGGTCGACACCTTGTAGGTGACGATGGGAGGAGACATCTGGCTCTGTCAACCAATCACAAAGTGGTATTTGTTGGGTCTTTAGCCGACGCCTGTGTTTTCTAGCGGCCGGCGACATGAATTTGTACACTGAGGTTGTTTTTATTGTTTTCTCGTCGGATGGTTTTTGTTTCTATGAGTTATTTTAATGTAACTTCTGTCTGTCAGACATTTTATTGATGCGCCATCATCAGTGGAGTCTGTTTATTTTGTTTTTGCTTGTAGATTATTTTTTTTTAGTGCCATGTAGACCCCGCCTCTGTTACCATATTAGGCCATGCTGCATTAACCTTATTGATGTACTAGAATATACATATTTAAATATGGCTGCTTATTAATAAACGTACAAGTACAAGGAGCGATGTGTTTGAGATGTACTTCATTTTACCCATACATTTCACACCAAATAAAACACTGATGTTGGCCTACAAAGCAACCAAAGGCATTGCACCCCCATATCCAGTGGTGTAAAGTAACTAAGTACATTTTACTCCACTAAAATGATTTGAAAACTTTAGTTACTAGTTACTTTGTGGATTTAGATTATTATTACAAAACACGCCCTAACCACTTCGGCCCTATATATATTCTTCGGCTATTTGAACATAGCCAACCTACAAGCTCACAACGCCTCACATCGCGACGCATAGTGAGCTTGTAGATCTGCGAGATGTCATTGAGATCTTGTAGAGAACCTTCCCTAAAACACGGGACAACGCTCCACACGTCCCAGACTCTTCTCCCTCCTGGCTCCCAAACAGTGGAACAAAACTCCCCATTGCAGTTAGAACTGCATACCCACTCCCAATTTTCCGCCGTTCTCTAAAGACCTAACTCTTGAGACTCCACCTTGACCTTAGCCCATAGCATTTGACATGGTCTTGACGACCTTGCAGTCCTTTTACAAACGTAATTCAGGTAGCATGTTAGACAGATTCCAGGTTCATTTGATTACCTGTCCTATAGTTTCAATGTGCAGATTATTATTTCTTGATGTTATATTGTTTAGACAGATGCTAGGTTATTGGTTTACCTGTGATCCTATAGTTTACTGCATTTGTATGTGATTACCTTGCAAATGTTCCATTTGTACACTCTTTGAGTTAAATGAACACTGAGGATTTTACTGTGCGTATATTTTAGGGTCTTTGGTGAGACCGGTAGGCTAGTAATCTCCAGAGTATAGTGGTGGGAGCCACATCAAAAGCGGGTATAGTGTGGCGCTCAACACATCTTAGATGGGAATCATACCAGTGGCTGCAGGTAAGGGTTAATTGTGTCATACACAGTAATAGAACATTTGCATCAAACTGTGACTTTACTGGTGCCAAGTTATGATCTCAATACTGTCAACTTTATAGCCTAACATCTGAAGCCCTGTTTTATTTTATATATTTCAGAAATACTTGTAGATCTGCTACTTGAATTTCCTGCATAGCCTATATTTGCTATTTTTTAATGTCCATCTATAAATGTCCAGGTTGAAAGTAGTTAAAGGTAGTGTAAGTGATATTTTATTTGGTTAAAACTAAGTTTTTTTTGTTTAAAGGTCATAGCTTTATATTGTGATAGTAGTCATTGCTGACTAGTGTTTGTTCAATAACAGGGATATCCCTGTCTCTGCAGCTCTATAATTAACAGAAAATACATGTTGGGTTGAAAGTATCCAGCCAATCAGGGAAGAGACCCATTTATCAGCTTCAATTGTATAGTGTTCCATTTCCAATGTTGTCATCACTTCCAATTCCACTTGTTTAATATGTATTCTGTGCAAGTTATCTCTCCTGATTGGGTCAAATTAGTATCCCGACCTGTAAATGCATTTTCTGTTTACCAAAGAGCAGGAGGAGAGACATGGAGACTTCTGTTACTGCAGGAGGAGAGACATGGAGACTTCTGTTACTGAACACACACTCTAATCTATAGCAATGATTACGCTCAGAATATAGAGCTATTTAACACTTATTTTAACAAAATAAATCACTTACCCTACCTTTTCAATACAAGACAAACCATAATGCTAAGAAACATTTCTCAGCAAATGGATTTTGCTGCTGTGTGTAGCCTACAGTATATTTAAAATTCCCTTTGGGTTCTATAATAAATAGAGCAAAACATGAAATCCTCCCACTAAATAGGATGAATAGGCTCTATGCACAGCAGCCATATTAGAAAGAAATTGGGCATCGTCCTTACTTCCTTCACAGGCGTTACCAATGATACTAATGAAGGCTCTGTTCCATTCTGGTCAGGGTGCTGATATCATGCATGTTGGCTCACTAGAAACACTCCATTTTGGTTCCCAAATGCCCCCTTATGGTGGGTGTGTAACTCTGAGAGTGTACAAATGTGCATTTGTACACTCTCAGAGTTATGGGGGTCCTTGAAAACTAAATGGAACAGAGCCTTAATTAGTATGGTAACACCTGTGAAGGAAGTAAGGAAGGGGCCCAATTCATTCCCAATATGGCTGCTGTGCATAAAGCCTATAGGCTCTATGCACAGCAGCCATATTATCACTTCCTTCACAGGTGTTACCAGTGATACTAATGAAGGCTCTGTTCCATTTAGTGTAGCACTAGTTCTCAGATTTTTCAATTTCCACGACCACCATAACTCTTGAGAGTGTACAAATGGTTCCATTTGTACACTCTCAGAGTTACACACCCGTAAAATGCCATTTGGGAGTGTTTCCAGTGAGCCAACATGCACAATATCAGCACCCTGACTCTGTTTGACCAGAATGGAACAGAGCCTTCATTAGTGTCATTGGTAACACCTGTGAATGTCTTACAATATGGCTGCTGTGCATAGAGCCTGTGTCATCTATCTACCACTTGATGGCGCAGGTGGACCATTTCTACACCACGGGAAGATGTCTCATTTGTTTTGGGGTGAAACATGAAAGCCCACACAATTTACATTTTAGCACTGCAGTCGTGGAAATTAACTAAGTACATGTACTCAAGTAGTGTACTTAAAGATAATTTTGAGGTGTTTTTACTTTACTGGAGTATTTCCAAATTTCAGTACTTTTACTTCTACTCCACTACAAGAGGGAACTATTGTACTTTTACTCCACTGCAATTTTTTGATTGATTTTGATTATTATTACAGAACATACATTAACCACTTCAGTCCCATATACATATTGGCCATTTGAAAATAGCAGATCTACGAGCTCACATTGTGATGCAATGTGAGCTTATAGATCTGCTATTTTCAAAAGATTTGCATACATTGTATACGTTTGAAACCTGTGAAATGGAACATTCTGCATGATAAGTACTTTTACTTTTGGTACTTTAAGTACATTTTGTTGCCAATACTTCTTATTTAATTTTACTCAAGTACATTTTGAATACCAGACTTTTACTTGCAACAGAGTATGTCTGCATTGCAGTGTTGATACTTTTACTTAAAGTAAAATATTTAGTATGTATATTATTTAATATTATATTATATTATAAGTAACTAAGTACATTTACTCAAGTACTGTACTTGAGTAAACTGAGGTATTTTTACTTTACTCGAATATTTCCCATTTCAATACTTTTACTTCTACTCCACTACATCTCAGAGGCACATAATATAGTACTTTTACTCCACAATAATTAGCTGAGAACGTTAATTACTAGTACTTTGTAGATTTGTATTATTATTACAAAACATGCATTAACCACTCTCTACAACATGTCGCTTTACAATGCCTTGTGAGCTTATAGATCTGCTATTTTCAAAATATGTTTTACACATTTTGAACACTTTTTGAAATGGGACATTTTGCATAATGACCACATTTACTTTTGGGACTTTAAGTACATTTTGATGCCAATACTTTTACTCAAGTGCATTTTGAATACCAGACTTTTACATGTATTAAAAGTCTGCAGTATTGATACTTTTACATAAGTAATACGTTTGAGTACTTTTTCCACCACTATTCATTAGGCTAATCTACATTATACTCATTCATAAATTCAGAACGATGTCTTTTCATAAGTTTCATAATCCTAAAATCAAATCAAATGCATTGTTTCCATTTGTTAAACCCTTGAGGGTGCTTTGGCTTGATGATGATGATGATGATGATGATGATGATGATGATGATGATGATGATGAGGATAATATGATGATGATAATGATGATAATAATAATAATGAGGATGATGATGATGACGATGATGATAATAATAATAATAATAATAATAATAATAATAATAATAATAATAATAATAATCATGATACTAATATTGATAATAATGATTATGATGATAATATTCATATTCATGATAATAATGACAATAATAATGATGATAATAATAATGATAATAATAATAATAATCTTATTCTTTACACATGGGTTAAAGTTTCATTTTATTTCTCATCTCAAACAGAACAGTGACCAAACACTTGAGGTAGATTCAGCGTCAAAGCCCGACGAATGCTTTGCCGTAGGACGGTGTCGCGCGGCCGGGACATAATATAGCAGAGTGTTTTTTTCAGCTGCAGCAGGACACCGTTGTGCGGCAAAGTATACATCTGGATTTGTAATATAATTTCCCTACATTATATAATAATTATTCTAATAAGCGGAGAGGGGAACATTTATAGTGCCGAACTGACATGACAATGTGAAGAAAAAACAAACAACAAACATATACAACCAAAACACCACTACACTGTGTGTGTGTGTGTGTGTGTGTGTGTGTGTGTGTGTGTGTGTGTGTGTGTGTGTGTGTGTGTGTGTGTGTGTGTGTGTGTGCGTGCGCGCGCGCGCGTGCGTGCGTGCGTGCGTGCGTGTGCGTGCCATCCAGAACCAAATTAGGTACCAAGTGGTTGGTCTCAGGGTTCCGTTGTAACTTTGATCAGATAACGGTCCATATAACGGTTCCAAAAGTTCCCGAGGGTGGCGGACCCCCCCCCCCCCCCCCCCCCCACGCCGTTCCCACGGGTCCACGGGGGTCCGCATGCATGGGTCCATCGCTCCATAAACGGTTCCCATATATATACAGGATAGGTGGGCACTATAGGGACATCTGGGCACCTCCATGTAAAATTGGCTATTTTGTCCAAAATGTTACAAAATAGAATATTTAAAAAATGGTCTTAAGTAATGTAAAGTAGCCTATACATGATGACTATCGCTACCTGCAATCATGCAGGCGGTTTGTCCCAATCCACTTTCAATAATGGTGTCCCTATTGTGGGCAGCTTATAGGCGAACATTTTCAAAAGTTTTTAACGTCTTTTGTAAAACTTCCATGAAAATAGCACATCTACAAACTTGTAGATCGGCTGTAGTTGAAATTGTTGAATAGGACTAAATAAAATAACTTTTCTTTTAATGAAATGTCAAAAACAACGGTAATTGGTATACAGACTATCCCCAGTTGGGCTCTATTAGGAGAGGTTCTCTAATACCAAACCTGGGGCGTCAGGGTTTAAGACATACATTTACTTCAACTCTGTTAATATTAATATACACAAACGCATACTAAAGCCTTTCATTTTTAATTGGCG
Source organism: Gymnoscopelus microlampas (assembly GCF_963454915.1). NCBI lineage: Eukaryota > Metazoa > Chordata > Actinopteri > Myctophiformes > Myctophidae > Gymnoscopelus > Gymnoscopelus microlampas. The sequence continues at coordinate 4,066,720 of NC_139949.1, read as the reverse complement.
AGTATCAGAACCTTGTGGTGAAAGATGACTCATAATTCACACATTTTTAAGGCAATTATTCTCAATAATTTATTGTAATGACAGTCGCCTGTTTTCAACTCGAAAAGGCAAACCACTTCCTGATTTGAATTCATTGTCAGCTTACCTGAAACCCTTGAGAGAGACACACACAATGCAGCTGTGAACTACAGCGTCCAGTCAGGTTCAACTGCAAACACCCACATTTAGTTGTCCATCACGATCGATTTTACAACTGTTTGCTCTCACCGGTCCAATATTCTACCGCTTTTTGTTGGAATTGTCTTTAGTTTGTCCTTTACTGTACAGTAAAAGGAAAGTTGTCTGTATAGTTCTTTTTTTTATGATTTTCTTTTCATTGTCTTAAACTGAAATTAAAATGTATTAGCAGGCTGTAAAAGTGAAAGCACCATTTTAATGATATTATTTAAGATGTCTTTGTCCTCCATTAAACGGTAGAAGTGCCAGATCTGTGGATTCTTAGACCAGGTCTGCTTTTAAACATCGTCACTGTCAAGTGGAAACCATGTACGTCCACAAGCATTACTTTTCTTGAAACGAGAAAATAAAAGTCACAAGCTCTTAATACTTTTAATTGGCTAAAAACATTCAACCTGCTCTCCCTATTCTGGGCATGTCAATACAGAAATATTCATAATATTTTTTTGTAGATCTGCTACTTTTGATATTTTTGTTTGATCAAGTAGGGCATTGATTTACGAAAAAACACTAAGTAAGTAAATAGTAAATATGGAATTAAGCGGTTTCTGCCCGACTGCAATGATATATATAGATATATGTCTTGTACGTCTATTAGTGCAGGAGAAGCTGTTTTTTTGCGGTGGGCCCCTCATTGAATGGAGGAATGATGCGAAACATTGTGAGCTTGAAGATTTCTTTTTTTCCACTTCTTTTGCTCAAAATACATGCAAACATTTTAGGTTTCCTGCCCGACAGTGACGTTGTGTTGTCTACAGGAGTCGTGTTTCAACAAGCGGGATACAACCAATTAATAAAAGGTTCAAATCATCTCTATGTTTAGAAGATTAATTGACAACCTCTTGTTATGAACAAGAAATGTTTTCTTCAGGTTATAAACTTGGATTATAACTTCAATATTACACATTTTTATATTATAAATGTAGATATAAATATAAATTCAATATTCCTGCTTTTTCAAACACCCCTCCTGTGCAATAGTGTGTTTAACTAAAGGAGAATCTTCTAAAATAGTGTAATGATCTGCAGTGTCTTGCTCAGGGGCACTACTATGTGAGGAGGAGCTGGAAGTCGAACCGTAGACCTCCGCTGTGTCCCTCCTGACTTCAGCTCCACATGTCACAACGTGACTTAGAACCAACGCGACTGAATTGGTATCGATAGGATTCAGGAAATTCATTTAACATGTCAGCCACCACTCTAAGCCTCCGTCCCTTTCTGGTGTGAACATCTGACAAAAACAGATCTACAAGCTCACAATATGTCGCAAAATGTGACACATGAGCTTGTAGATGTGCTATTTTCGTCCGATGTTGGCCCTAAAATAGGGCCGCTGATTCATGTGGTTCATGTCACTGAGCTCTTGAGAACGTTCAGAGTGTGTGTAAGTGCATTTTAAAGGTGTTTGGTTCTAGTTGTAAACATGTTGAACCACACTGACCTGGGTGTGTGTGTTTTAGCTACAGTGCAGCAGGCAGTGTGACGTCAAACCCTGCCTTTCAGAAGCCCTGTATGTGAATATATTTAAAGAAGACAAATCTGAATCTTTTTGGTAATCATGTCTCACTGGTCAAGTAATAATTTGATGTACTTTGTTTCGTCCACCAGAGAGCCCCATTTAACACCCTCCGACCGCTGGGAACGTGTTTGTGGACGGTACAGTTTTATTTCCACACCATTTGGACAGAGTTGTTTATCTTAGGTCTGCTATAATAAAACAAACAAAACTAAACAAAAGAACACTTGTATTTTTAAAATACTAAAAGTGGCAAAGAGGAAGTCATGGGTTTATTCACCACTGTGACCTGTAGACAAAAACACAGAGGCGTAAATGTGGAATGCACCGTCAACCATTTAAACCCCGTTTTATACTTCTGCTTCTTGAGAATTTGGAAACTTTTTGCCCCCCCCCCTATAAATGACGCCAGGGTAAAAGTGGTCGACACCTTGTAGGTGACGATGGGAGGAGACATCTGGCTCTGTCAACCAATCACAAAGTGGTATTTGTTGGGTCTTTAGCCGACGCCTGTGTTTTCTAGCGGCCGGCGACATGAATTTGTACACTGAGGTTGTTTTTATTGTTTTCTCGTCGGATGGTTTTTGTTTCTATGAGTTATTTTAATGTAACTTCTGTCTGTCAGACATTTTATTGATGCGCCATCATCAGTGGAGTCTGTTTATTTTGTTTTTGCTTGTAGATTATTTTTTTTTAGTGCCATGTAGACCCCGCCTCTGTTACCATATTAGGCCATGCTGCATTAACCTTATTGATGTACTAGAATATACATATTTAAATATGGCTGCTTATTAATAAACGTACAAGTACAAGGAGCGATGTGTTTGAGATGTACTTCATTTTACCCATACATTTCACACCAAATAAAACACTGATGTTGGCCTACAAAGCAACCAAAGGCATTGCACCCCCATATCCAGTGGTGTAAAGTAACTAAGTACATTTTACTCCACTAAAATGATTTGAAAACTTTAGTTACTAGTTACTTTGTGGATTTAGATTATTATTACAAAACACGCCCTAACCACTTCGGCCCTATATATATTCTTCGGCTATTTGAACATAGCCAACCTACAAGCTCACAACGCCTCACATCGCGACGCATAGTGAGCTTGTAGATCTGCGAGATGTCATTGAGATCTTGTAGAGAACCTTCCCTAAAACACGGGACAACGCTCCACACGTCCCAGACTCTTCTCCCTCCTGGCTCCCAAACAGTGGAACAAAACTCCCCATTGCAGTTAGAACTGCATACCCACTCCCAATTTTCCGCCGTTCTCTAAAGACCTAACTCTTGAGACTCCACCTTGACCTTAGCCCATAGCATTTGACATGGTCTTGACGACCTTGCAGTCCTTTTACAAACGTAATTCAGGTAGCATGTTAGACAGATTCCAGGTTCATTTGATTACCTGTCCTATAGTTTCAATGTGCAGATTATTATTTCTTGATGTTATATTGTTTAGACAGATGCTAGGTTATTGGTTTACCTGTGATCCTATAGTTTACTGCATTTGTATGTGATTACCTTGCAAATGTTCCATTTGTACACTCTTTGAGTTAAATGAACACTGAGGATTTTACTGTGCGTATATTTTAGGGTCTTTGGTGAGACCGGTAGGCTAGTAATCTCCAGAGTATAGTGGTGGGAGCCACATCAAAAGCGGGTATAGTGTGGCGCTCAACACATCTTAGATGGGAATCATACCAGTGGCTGCAGGTAAGGGTTAATTGTGTCATACACAGTAATAGAACATTTGCATCAAACTGTGACTTTACTGGTGCCAAGTTATGATCTCAATACTGTCAACTTTATAGCCTAACATCTGAAGCCCTGTTTTATTTTATATATTTCAGAAATACTTGTAGATCTGCTACTTGAATTTCCTGCATAGCCTATATTTGCTATTTTTTAATGTCCATCTATAAATGTCCAGGTTGAAAGTAGTTAAAGGTAGTGTAAGTGATATTTTATTTGGTTAAAACTAAGTTTTTTTTGTTTAAAGGTCATAGCTTTATATTGTGATAGTAGTCATTGCTGACTAGTGTTTGTTCAATAACAGGGATATCCCTGTCTCTGCAGCTCTATAATTAACAGAAAATACATGTTGGGTTGAAAGTATCCAGCCAATCAGGGAAGAGACCCATTTATCAGCTTCAATTGTATAGTGTTCCATTTCCAATGTTGTCATCACTTCCAATTCCACTTGTTTAATATGTATTCTGTGCAAGTTATCTCTCCTGATTGGGTCAAATTAGTATCCCGACCTGTAAATGCATTTTCTGTTTACCAAAGAGCAGGAGGAGAGACATGGAGACTTCTGTTACTGCAGGAGGAGAGACATGGAGACTTCTGTTACTGAACACACACTCTAATCTATAGCAATGATTACGCTCAGAATATAGAGCTATTTAACACTTATTTTAACAAAATAAATCACTTACCCTACCTTTTCAATACAAGACAAACCATAATGCTAAGAAACATTTCTCAGCAAATGGATTTTGCTGCTGTGTGTAGCCTACAGTATATTTAAAATTCCCTTTGGGTTCTATAATAAATAGAGCAAAACATGAAATCCTCCCACTAAATAGGATGAATAGGCTCTATGCACAGCAGCCATATTAGAAAGAAATTGGGCATCGTCCTTACTTCCTTCACAGGCGTTACCAATGATACTAATGAAGGCTCTGTTCCATTCTGGTCAGGGTGCTGATATCATGCATGTTGGCTCACTAGAAACACTCCATTTTGGTTCCCAAATGCCCCCTTATGGTGGGTGTGTAACTCTGAGAGTGTACAAATGTGCATTTGTACACTCTCAGAGTTATGGGGGTCCTTGAAAACTAAATGGAACAGAGCCTTAATTAGTATGGTAACACCTGTGAAGGAAGTAAGGAAGGGGCCCAATTCATTCCCAATATGGCTGCTGTGCATAAAGCCTATAGGCTCTATGCACAGCAGCCATATTATCACTTCCTTCACAGGTGTTACCAGTGATACTAATGAAGGCTCTGTTCCATTTAGTGTAGCACTAGTTCTCAGATTTTTCAATTTCCACGACCACCATAACTCTTGAGAGTGTACAAATGGTTCCATTTGTACACTCTCAGAGTTACACACCCGTAAAATGCCATTTGGGAGTGTTTCCAGTGAGCCAACATGCACAATATCAGCACCCTGACTCTGTTTGACCAGAATGGAACAGAGCCTTCATTAGTGTCATTGGTAACACCTGTGAATGTCTTACAATATGGCTGCTGTGCATAGAGCCTGTGTCATCTATCTACCACTTGATGGCGCAGGTGGACCATTTCTACACCACGGGAAGATGTCTCATTTGTTTTGGGGTGAAACATGAAAGCCCACACAATTTACATTTTAGCACTGCAGTCGTGGAAATTAACTAAGTACATGTACTCAAGTAGTGTACTTAAAGATAATTTTGAGGTGTTTTTACTTTACTGGAGTATTTCCAAATTTCAGTACTTTTACTTCTACTCCACTACAAGAGGGAACTATTGTACTTTTACTCCACTGCAATTTTTTGATTGATTTTGATTATTATTACAGAACATACATTAACCACTTCAGTCCCATATACATATTGGCCATTTGAAAATAGCAGATCTACGAGCTCACATTGTGATGCAATGTGAGCTTATAGATCTGCTATTTTCAAAAGATTTGCATACATTGTATACGTTTGAAACCTGTGAAATGGAACATTCTGCATGATAAGTACTTTTACTTTTGGTACTTTAAGTACATTTTGTTGCCAATACTTCTTATTTAATTTTACTCAAGTACATTTTGAATACCAGACTTTTACTTGCAACAGAGTATGTCTGCATTGCAGTGTTGATACTTTTACTTAAAGTAAAATATTTAGTATGTATATTATTTAATATTATATTATATTATAAGTAACTAAGTACATTTACTCAAGTACTGTACTTGAGTAAACTGAGGTATTTTTACTTTACTCGAATATTTCCCATTTCAATACTTTTACTTCTACTCCACTACATCTCAGAGGCACATAATATAGTACTTTTACTCCACAATAATTAGCTGAGAACGTTAATTACTAGTACTTTGTAGATTTGTATTATTATTACAAAACATGCATTAACCACTCTCTACAACATGTCGCTTTACAATGCCTTGTGAGCTTATAGATCTGCTATTTTCAAAATATGTTTTACACATTTTGAACACTTTTTGAAATGGGACATTTTGCATAATGACCACATTTACTTTTGGGACTTTAAGTACATTTTGATGCCAATACTTTTACTCAAGTGCATTTTGAATACCAGACTTTTACATGTATTAAAAGTCTGCAGTATTGATACTTTTACATAAGTAATACGTTTGAGTACTTTTTCCACCACTATTCATTAGGCTAATCTACATTATACTCATTCATAAATTCAGAACGATGTCTTTTCATAAGTTTCATAATCCTAAAATCAAATCAAATGCATTGTTTCCATTTGTTAAACCCTTGAGGGTGCTTTGGCTTGATGATGATGATGATGATGATGATGATGATGATGATGATGATGATGATGAGGATAATATGATGATGATAATGATGATAATAATAATAATGAGGATGATGATGATGACGATGATGATAATAATAATAATAATAATAATAATAATAATAATAATAATAATAATAATAATCATGATACTAATATTGATAATAATGATTATGATGATAATATTCATATTCATGATAATAATGACAATAATAATGATGATAATAATAATGATAATAATAATAATAATCTTATTCTTTACACATGGGTTAAAGTTTCATTTTATTTCTCATCTCAAACAGAACAGTGACCAAACACTTGAGGTAGATTCAGCGTCAAAGCCCGACGAATGCTTTGCCGTAGGACGGTGTCGCGCGGCCGGGACATAATATAGCAGAGTGTTTTTTTCAGCTGCAGCAGGACACCGTTGTGCGGCAAAGTATACATCTGGATTTGTAATATAATTTCCCTACATTATATAATAATTATTCTAATAAGCGGAGAGGGGAACATTTATAGTGCCGAACTGACATGACAATGTGAAGAAAAAACAAACAACAAACATATACAACCAAAACACCACTACACTGTGTGTGTGTGTGTGTGTGTGTGTGTGTGTGTGTGTGTGTGTGTGTGTGTGTGTGTGTGTGTGTGTGTGTGTGTGTGTGCGTGCGCGCGCGTGCGTGCGTGCGTGCGTGCGTGCGTGTGCGTGCCATCCAGAACCAAATTAGGTACCAAGTGGTTGGTCTCAGGGTTCCGTTGTAACTTTGATCAGATAACGGTCCATATAACGGTTCCAAAAGTTCCCGAGGGTGGCGGACCCCCCCCCCCCCCCCCCCACGCCGTTCCCACGGGTCCACGGGGGTCCGCATGCATGGGTCCATCGCTCCATAAACGGTTCCCATATATATACAGGATAGGTGGGCACTATAGGGACATCTGGGCACCTCCATGTAAAATTGGCTATTTTGTCCAAAATGTTACAAAATAGAATATTTAAAAAATGGTCTTAAGTAATGTAAAGTAGCCTATACATGATGACTATCGCTACCTGCAATCATGCAGGCGGTTTGTCCCAATCCACTTTCAATAATGGTGTCCCTATTGTGGGCAGCTTATAGGCGAACATTTTCAAAAGTTTTTAACGTCTTTTGTAAAACTTCCATGAAAATAGCACATCTACAAACTTGTAGATCGGCTGTAGTTGAAATTGTTGAATAGGACTAAATAAAATAACTTTTCTTTTAATGAAATGTCAAAAACAACGGTAATTGGTATACAGACTATCCCCAGTTGGGCTCTATTAGGAGAGGTTCTCTAATACCAAACCTGGGGCGTCAGGGTTTAAGACATACATTTACTTCAACTCTGTTAATATTAATATACACAAACGCATACTAAAGCCTTTCATTTTTAATTGGCGAGTATCAGAACCTTGTGGTGAAAGATGACTCATAATTCACACATTTTTAAGGCAATTATTCTCAATAATTTATTGTAATGACAGTCGCCTGTTTTCAACTCGAAAAGGCAAACCACTTCCTGATTTGAATTCATTGTCAGCTTACCTGAAACCCTTGAGAGAGACACACACAATGCAGCTGTGAACTACAGCGTCCAGTCAGGTTCAACTGCAAACACCCACATTTAGTTGTCCATCACGATCGATTTTACAACTGTTTGCTCTCACCGGTCCAATATTCTACCGCTTTTTGTTGGAATTGTCTTTAGTTTGTCCTTTACTGTACAGTAAAAGGAAAGTTGTCTGTATAGTTCTTTTTTTTATGATTTTCTTTTCATTGTCTTAAACTGAAATTAAAATGTATTAGCAGGCTGTAAAAGTGAAAGCACCATTTTAATGATATTATTTAAGATGTCTTTGTCCTCCATTAAACGGTAGAAGTGCCAGATCTGTGGATTCTTAGACCAGGTCTGCTTTTAAACATCGTCACTGTCAAGTGGAAACCATGTACGTCCACAAGCATTACTTTTCTTGAAACGAGAAAATAAAAGTCACAAGCTCTTAATACTTTTAATTGGCTAAAAACATTCAACCTGCTCTCCCTATTCTGGGCATGTCAATACAGAAATATTCATAATATTTTTTTGTAGATCTGCTACTTTTGATATTTTTGTTTGATCAAGTAGGGCATTGATTTACGAAAAAACACTAAGTAAGTAAATAGTAAATATGGAATTAAGCGGTTTCTGCCCGACTGCAATGATATATATAGATATATGTCTTGTACGTCTATTAGTGCAGGAGAAGCTGTTTTTTTGCGGTGGGCCCCTCATTGAATGGAGGAATGATGCGAAACATTGTGAGCTTGAAGATTTCTTTTTTTCCACTTCTTTTGCTCAAAATACATGCAAACATTTTAGGTTTCCTGCCCGACAGTGACGTTGTGTTGTCTACAGGAGTCGTGTTTCAACAAGCGGGATACAACCAATTAATAAAAGGTTCAAATCATCTCTATGTTTAGAAGATTAATTGACAACCTCTTGTTATGAACAAGAAATGTTTTCTTCAGGTTATAAACTTGGATTATAACTTCAATATTACACATTTTTATATTATAAATGTAGATATAAATATAAATTCAATATTCCTGCTTTTTCAAACACCCCTCCTGTGCAATAGTGTGTTTAACTAAAGGAGAATCTTCTAAAATAGTGTAATGATCTGCAGTGTCTTGCTCAGGGGCACTACTATGTGAGGAGGAGCTGGAAGTCGAACCGTAGACCTCCGCTGTGTCCCTCCTGACTTCAGCTCCACATGTCACAACGTGACTTAGAACCAACGCGACTGAATTGGTATCGATAGGATTCAGGAATTCATTTAACATGTCAGCCACCACTCTAAGCCTCCGTCCCTTTCTGGTGTGAACATCTGACAAAAACAGATCTACAAGCTCACAATATGTCGCAAAATGTGACACATGAGCTTGTAGATGTGCTATTTTCGTCCGATGTTGGCCCTAAAATAGGGCCGCTGATTCATGTGGTTCATGTCACTGAGCTCTTGAGAACGTTCAGAGTGTGTGTAAGTGCATTTTAAAGGTGTTTGGTTCTAGTTGTAAACATGTTGAACCACACTGACCTGGGTGTGTGTGTTTTAGCTACAGTGCAGCAGGCAGTGTGACGTCAAACCCTGCCTTTCAGAAGCCCTGTATGTGAATATATTTAAAGAAGACAAATCTGAATCTTTTTGGTAATCATGTCTCACTGGTCAAGTAATAATTTGATGTACTTTGTTTCGTCCACCAGAGAGCCCCATTTAACACCCTCCGACCGCTGGGAACGTGTTTGTTTGTGGACGGTACAGTTTTATTTCCACACCATTTGGACAGAGTTGTTTATCTTAGGTCTGCTATTCTAAAACAAACAAAACTAAACAAAAGAACACTTGTATTTTTAAAATACTAAAAGTGGCAAAGAGGAAGTCATGGATTTATTCACCACTGTGACCTGTAGACAAAAATACAGAGGCGTAAATGTGGAATGCACCGTCAACCATTTAAGCCCCGTTTTATACTTCTGCTTCTTGAGAATTTGGAAACTTTTTGCCCCCCCCCCCCTATAAATGACGCCAGGGTAAAAGTGGTCGACACCTTGTAGGTGACGATGGGAAGAGACATCTGGCTCTGTCAACCAATCACAAAGTGGTATTTGTTGGGTCTTTAGCCGACGCCTGTGTTTTCTAGCGGCGGCGACATGAATTTGTACACTGAGGTTGTTTTTATTGTTTTCTCGTCGGATGGTTTTTGTTTCTATGAGTTATTTTAATGTAACTTCTGTCTGTCAGACCTTTTATTGATGCGCCATCATCAGTGGAGTCTGTTTATTTTGTTTTTGCTTGTAGATTATTTTTTTTTAGTGCCATGTAGACCCCGCCTCTGTTACCATATTAGGCCATGCTGCATTAACCTTATTGATGTACTAGAATATACATATTTAAATATGGCTGCTTATTAATAAACGTACAAGTACAAGGAGCGATGTGTTTGAGATGTACTTCATTTTACCCATACATTTCACACCAAATAAAACACTGATGTTGGCCTACAAAGCAACCAAAGGCATTGCACCCCCATATCCAGTGGTGTAAAGTAACTAAGTACATTTTACTCCACTAAAATGATTTGAAAACTTTAGTTACTAGTTACTTTGTGGATTTAGATTATTATTACAAAACACGCCCTAACCACTTCGGCCCTATATATATTCTTCGGCTATTTGAACATAGCCAACCTACAAGCTCACAACGCCTCACATCGCGACGCATAGTGAGCTTGTAGATCTGCGAGATGTCATTGAGATCTTGTAGAGAACCTTCCCTAAAACACGGGACAACGCTCCACACGTCCCAGACTCTTCTCCCTCCTGGCTCCCAAACAGTGGAACAAAACTCCCCATTGCAGTTAGAACTGCATACCCACTCCCAATTTTCCGCCGTTCTCTAAAGACCTAACTCTTGAGACTCCACCTTGACCTTAGCCCATAGCATTTGACATGGTCTTGACGACCTTGCAGTCCTTTTACAAACGTAATTCAGGTAGCATGTTAGACAGATTCCAGGTTCATTTGATTACCTGTCCTATAGTTTCAATGTGCAGATTATTATTTCTTGATGTTATATTGTTTAGACAGATGCTAGGTTATTGGTTTACCTGTGATCCTATAGTTTACTGCATTTGTATGTGATTACCTTGCAAATGTTCCATTTGTACACTCTTTGAGTTAAATGAACACTGAGGATTTTACTGTGCGTATATTTTAGGGTCTTTGGTGAGACCGGTAGGCTAGTAATCTCCAGAGTATAGTGGTGGGAGCCACATCAAAAGCGGGTATAGTGTGGCGCTCAACACATCTTAGATGGGAATCATACCAGTGGCTGCAGGTAAGGGTTAATTGTGTCATACACAGTAATAGAACATTTGCATCAAACTGTGACTTTACTGGTGCCAAGTTATGATCTCAATACTGTCAACTTTATAGCCTAACATCTGAAGCCCTGTTTTATTTTATATATTTCAGAAATACTTGTAGATCTGCTACTTGAATTTCCTGCATAGCCTATATTTGCTATTTTTTAATGTCCATCTATAAATGTCCAGGTTGAAAGTAGTTAAAGGTAGTGTAAGTGATATTTTATTTGGTTAAAACTAAGTTTTTTTTGTTTAAAGGTCATAGCTTTATATTGTGATAGTAGTCATTGCTGACTAGTGTTTGTTCAATAACAGGGATATCCCTGTCTCTGCAGCTCTATAATTAACAGAAAATACATGTTGGGTTGAAAGTATCCAGCCAATCAGGGAAGAGACCCATTTATCAGCTTCAATTGTATAGTGTTCCATTTCCAATGTTGTCATCACTTCCAATTCCACTTGTTTAATATGTATTCTGTGCAAGTTATCTCTCCTGATTGGGTCAAATTAGTATCCCGACCTGTAAATGCATTTTCTGTTTACCAAAGAGCAGGAGGAGAGACATGGAGACTTCTGTTACTGCAGGAGGAGAGACATGGAGACTTCTGTTACTGAACACACACTCTAATCTATAGCAATGATTACGCTCAGAATATAGAGCTATTTAACACTTATTTTAACAAAATAAATCACTTACCCTACCTTTTCAATACAAGACAAACCATAATGCTAAGAAACATTTCTCAGCAAATGGATTTTGCTGCTGTGTGTAGCCTACAGTATATTTAAAATTCCCTTTGGGTTCTATAATAAATAGAGCAAAACATGAAATCCTCCCACTAAATAGGATGAATAGGCTCTATGCACAGCAGCCATATTAGAAAGAAATTGGGCATCGTCCTTACTTCCTTCACAGGCGTTACCAATGATACTAATGAAGGCTCTGTTCCATTCTGGTCAGGGTGCTGATATCATGCATGTTGGCTCACTAGAAACACTCCATTTTGGTTCCCAAATGCCCCCTTATGGTGGGTGTGTAACTCTGAGAGTGTACAAATGTGCATTTGTACACTCTCAGAGTTATGGGGGTCCTTGAAAACTAAATGGAACAGAGCCTTAATTAGTATGGTAACACCTGTGAAGGAAGTAAGGAAGGGGCCCAATTCATTCCCAATATGGCTGCTGTGCATAAAGCCTATAGGCTCTATGCACAGCAGCCATATTATCACTTCCTTCACAGGTGTTACCAGTGATACTAATGAAGGCTCTGTTCCATTTAGTGTAGCACTAGTTCTCAGATTTTTCAATTTCCACGACCACCATAACTCTTGAGAGTGTACAAATGGTTCCATTTGTACACTCTCAGAGTTACACACCCGTAAAATGCCATTTGGGAGTGTTTCCAGTGAGCCAACATGCACAATATCAGCACCCTGACTCTGTTTGACCAGAATGGAACAGAGCCTTCATTAGTGTCATTGGTAACACCTGTGAATGTCTTACAATATGGCTGCTGTGCATAGAGCCTGTGTCATCTATCTACCACTTGATGGCGCAGGTGGACCATTTCTACACCACGGGAAGATGTCTCATTTGTTTTGGGGTGAAACATGAAAGCCCACACAATTTACATTTTAGCACTGCAGTCGTGGAAATTAACTAAGTACATGTACTCAAGTAGTGTACTTAAAGATAATTTTGAGGTGTTTTTACTTTACTGGAGTATTTCCAAATTTCAGTACTTTTACTTCTACTCCACTACAAGAGGGAACTATTGTACTTTTACTCCACTGCAATTTTTTGATTGATTTTGATTATTATTACAGAACATACATTAACCACTTCAGTCCCATATACATATTGGCCATTTGAAAATAGCAGATCTACGAGCTCACATTGTGATGCAATGTGAGCTTATAGATCTGCTATTTTCAAAAGATTTGCATACATTGTATACGTTTGAAACCTGTGAAATGGAACATTCTGCATGATAAGTACTTTTACTTTTGGTACTTTAAGTACATTTTGTTGCCAATACTTCTTATTTAATTTTACTCAAGTACATTTTGAATACCAGACTTTTACTTGCAACAGAGTATGTCTGCATTGCAGTGTTGATACTTTTACTTAAAGTAAAATATTTAGTATGTATATTATTTAATATTATATTATATTATAAGTAACTAAGTACATTTACTCAAGTACTGTACTTGAGTAAACTGAGGTATTTTTACTTTACTCGAATATTTCCCATTTCAATACTTTTACTTCTACTCCACTACATCTCAGAGGCACATAATATAGTACTTTTACTCCACAATAATTAGCTGAGAACGTTAATTACTAGTACTTTGTAGATTTGTATTATTATTACAAAACATGCATTAACCACTCTCTACAACATGTCGCTTTACAATGCCTTGTGAGCTTATAGATCTGCTATTTTCAAAATATGTTTTACACATTTTGAACACTTTTTGAAATGGGACATTTTGCATAATGACCACATTTACTTTTGGGACTTTAAGTACATTTTGATGCCAATACTTTTACTCAAGTGCATTTTGAATACCAGACTTTTACATGTATTAAAAGTCTGCAGTATTGATACTTTTACATAAGTAATACGTTTGAGTACTTTTTCCACCACTATTCATTAGGCTAATCTACATTATACTCATTCATAAATTCAGAACGATGTCTTTTCATAAGTTTCATAATCCTAAAATCAAATCAAATGCATTGTTTCCATTTGTTAAACCCTTGAGGGTGCTTTGGCTTGATGATGATGATGATGATGATGATGATGATGATGATGATGATGATGAGGATAATATGATGATGATAATGATGATAATAATAATAATGAGGATGATGATGATGACGATGATGATAATAATAATAATAATAATAATAATAATAATAATAATAATAATAATAATAATAATCATGATACTAATATTGATAATAATGATTATGATGATAATATTCATATTCATGATAATAATGACAATAATAATGATGATAATAATAATGATAATAATAATAATAATCTTATTCTTTACACATGGGTTAAAGTTTCATTTTATTTCTCATCTCAAACAGAACAGTGACCAAACACTTGAGGTAGATTCAGCGTCAAAGCCCGACGAATGCTTTGCCGTAGGACGGTGTCGCGCGGCCGGGACATAATATAGCAGAGTGTTTTTTTCAGCTGCAGCAGGACACCGTTGTGCGGCAAAGTATACATCTGGATTTGTAATATAATTTCCCTACATTATATAATAATTATTCTAATAAGCGGAGAGGGGAACATTTATAGTGCCGAACTGACATGACAATGTGAAGAAAAAACAAACAACAAACATATACAACCAAAACACCACTACACTGTGTGTGTGTGTGTGTGTGTGTGTGTGTGTGTGTGTGTGTGTGTGTGTGTGTGTGTGTGTGTGTGTGTGTGTGTGTGTGTGTGTGTGTGTGTGCGTGCGCGCGCGTGCGTGCGTGCGTGCGTGCGTGCGTGTGCGTGCCATCCAGAACCAAATTAGGTACCAAGTGGTTGGTCTCAGGGTTCCGTTGTAACTTTGATCAGATAACGGTCCATATAACGGTTCCAAAAGTTCCCGAGGGTGGCGGACCCCCCCCCCCCCCCCCCACGCCGTTCCCACGGGTCCACGGGGGTCCGCATGCATGGGTCCATCGCTCCATAAACGGTTCCCATATATATACAGGATAGGTGGGCACTATAGGGACATCTGGGCACCTCCATGTAAAATTGGCTATTTTGTCCAAAATGTTACAAAATAGAATATTTAAAAAATGGTCTTAAGTAATGTAAAGTAGCCTATACATGATGTGAACATGCAGGTACATTATTATCAGACTTCATGTTATCCTTCAACTTCTTGTTTTTATGCCAAAACGACTGGGTTTTGTAGCAATGTATTGTCATTGTAGAAATATTAGCCCTTAAAGGGGTAATTCACCTCAAAAAGTACTTATTTTCAATTACACACCCCATGAAGCCTTGAATTCATGGAGATTTCAAATATAATTATTTTCTCAGGAATGCGAGGAAAACAAAAAAATCTCCATGAAATCAAGGCTTCATGGGGTGTGTAATTGATAGAAAATAAGTCATTTTTTGGGGTGAACTACCCCTTTAATTGTCGAACGTTTAAAGCATGTCCCAATCATGTATACTTTACTTTACTTACAAAACATTTTCCAAATATTTTATCTTTTAACATTTCGGACAAAAATAGGCAGTTTGACATGGAGGTGCCCAGATGTCCCTATAGTGCCCACCTCACGGTACCATCTGCTCCTAGGATCTCCTACCTGTCCTGGCGCTGACCAGCGCTTTCTTCTATAACAGGTCCAATGTGTGGAAATGCGCTCTGCGCGGAATTGCACGTTTTTTGTATAGAATGTTTTTCAAAAAGAAGATCTTTATATTCCTCCTCAGGCAGCAGCAACAACAGATTCTCTGAATGTTTGTTGCTTGGTTTTATTATTATTATTATCATACATATTTATATAATATATACATCTATTTCCTCTTCATTCATTGGTTGAGCTCCAGAGCCCAGACCTGCTGAGGCCAGCCTGTCCGTCCTTTAAACTTCTTCTCGTTCCCCAAAGACTCCTGTAGACCTTCATTCTGTGGATGGAACAACATTATTAATATTATGGATGTAGTGTAAACCCTTACACATACTGTAAACCTATTATTAATGTTACACACATAAACCTTCACTCTCATGGACGGAAAACAACAACAACAACAACAATAATAATTATTATAATAATAATAATTATTATTATTATTATTATTATTATTAAAAAAATCAGCTCGAGACCCAAACAGAATGTAAGTGTTTGCCCGAAACCCAAACTTATCAAAATGCTTCTTTAAGTAATCACTTATAAGCAAATATTTTTAATTTATTCATTCATTCATTTGACTACAGTCAGCTGTGTTCAGCAAATTAATAATAATGATATCACCTGGTCATTCTACACGGGAAGGACAATATAACGACATCTATTATTATAGCCCTAATTGTAAATATATGTAGGACCAACACTTGTGTCATTTTGTCACACGTCTCACGTTCTTTTAAATGATACAGTTTGTCAACATCATGCAGAATGAGAGTGAACATTAAAAAAAATGTACCCAAATAAATATCAATGTAAACATCAATGAGTCTACTTAATAAAAGTGTCCTATTTGTATAATTATTGTCAAATACAAATAGAATAATATGCCATGTGTCATATTTATTCTTAGGTATGGTTTAAGGATATGCTATAATTACTACTTTTAAACGATTTAACTAGCCGATTACAGTTGTTTTAGACCAAAATTCCATCCAAACATTGCTAATGCGGTCATTTACTGTATATAACCAGATACAAATGAAAGGGATATCAAATATCATCCTAAAGCCATATCACTAATCAAATGATCTAATCAGCCTAAAATAATGATTCTTGCAGTGTGTCAGATTAAAATGCTTCCCTTATGAAGGTAATGAGCTCCAAAAGGACTGATTAACTGCTCTGAATTACAAAACCTACAGTAACATTTATTTACCTAGAATATTTCATCTCATTTTACTTTTATTGTTACTCGTTTTATATATAATATTTATTTTTATTTTTTTCAAAGACTGCATCACAGTTATCCTAAGATTAGCCTACCGGTATTTGAATGCAGTATAGGTTTCTCATGAAGCTACACAGTGAAATAAATAATATAAATAAAGGAATACACGAATGAATGAATAAACAAAAGACCGTTTTCATATCTCTGTCGTTATTGTATTGAGTTTGTATACTGGCTATTTCGAACAGCCAGAGTCATAAATAGAGTCATAAATAGTGATAAATGGCTACATGTTATAATAATAATAATAATAATAATAATAATAATAATAATAATAATAATCTGCCAAAGTAACAACTAATTAAAGTGTTCAAATAATGACAGCAAGTGGGAGTAAAAAGCAGCATTTCACTCTGACATGTAGTGGAGTAGAAGTACTCAAATGAAGTAAAAGTAAAAGTATACCCTATATACACCTCAAAATCGTAACCTACTTGAGTAAATTGACTTTAACAGTTTATTTCCCACAGCTGTAAACAAACAGCCGTGTATCAAGACTATCATAAATGTTGTGTATCGAGTCAATCGATGTCAAATACTTCGGAAACAGGATAGGTGGGCACTAGGGACATCTGGGCACCTCGATGTAAAATTGGCTATTGGGTCCAAAATGTTGGGAAAATATATGTTAAGTATAGGCCTACAGTAAACATGATTAGAACATGCTTGAACATTAGACAATTAAGGTCTAACATTTCTACAATTGCTACAAAATGTATCCAGTCACGTTGGGGCATCAACAAGAAAGTTGAAGGATAAAATGAAGTCTGATAATGATGTACAGTGCATGTTCACATTGCATTACTTAACACCATTTTTCAAATATTCTATATTTTACATCTAGTAAAATCCTCAGTGTTAATCTATCCATTTATATAAGAGTGTACACATGGAACCAAATGGACCGTGACCTGCAGAACATTTTCATAGCCAAGCGTATAGCCCCGTATTGACCATTATCGCTATACCTCCGGGAAAAAAAACCTGAACACACCACTGCCTTTGAGAACCAGTGGTGGAAAGTAACTAAGTACTTAAGTACTGAACTTAAGTACAATTTTGAGGTATTTGTATTTTACTTGAGTATTTCCAATTTCCATTTGTTTTCAAACATTAAATGTTTGTTTAGTACTTTTACTTTTGGTACTTTTAAGTACATACCAATCCTTTTGTACTTTTACTCAAGTCAACTTTTAATTCCGGACTTGCAGAGACAGAGTATACTTTAACATTGCAGTATTGTTATTGATACTTTTGATACTTGAGCAAAACATTTGAGTACTTTTTCCACCACTGCTCAAGGATAGATTTCTTTGGCTGTTTTTGAAAAATCTTGAAACATTTTTTACTTTTATTTTTTCCCCAAAAAAACTATTTAAAAAACTGTTAGGATTTAGAAAACATTTTTAAGAATCGCCTCAGGTTCTTAATGGTCTAGTAAAAGAAACTCCCCTCTTACCATCTCCCTCTTCCTCTTCATGTCCCGGTTGTCGTACTTCTTGATCTCGGCCTTGAACCCCTCGGTGGAGAGGACCCCCCCGTCCCCCGTGCTGTCCTTGGCCAGCACCTCCATCAGGTAGGAGATGTAGGAGGTGGCCAGGCGGAGGGTCTTGATCTTGGACAGCTTGGTGTCGGCGGGCACGTTGGGGATGCACTCCCTCAGCTCGCTGAACGCCGTGTTGATGCTCTCCGTCCGCTTGCGCTCCTTCTTCGGCCCGCCGGACGCCGAGCGACGCTTGTTGTTGTTGTTGCTGTTGTTGTTGTTGCCGTTGTTGCCATGGTTACCGCCGTGCATCATCCGCGAGGACAGCCCGCCGTCGTCCATGCCTGGATGTGATTATTATGGGATGGATGTGTTATATATAGACAGTGGTGGAAAACGTATTCATTTTTTTTACTTAAGTGAAAGTATCAATACTGCCATGTGGAAGTACTCTGTTACAAGTAAAAGTCCTTCTTCAACTTTGTATTTATTTATTTTTTGGAGATGATCAGATGTTTTCATTTTATTTCATGATGAAATACTTTTGAATAATGATGGAAATGTTTTTAATTGATAAAAAGTTGTTATTTGTTTTGGTTGAAACTTGTTTTGTTTTGTTCTTATTTAAATGTAGGAAACGTGGGAAAAGGTCATATTTACTCACGACCCATACAATTAGGAAACAGTGACTTAGGCTAAGTGAGAAAATGCTATATATTCAAAATAACAAACTGCTACGTGCATTTTCTTTTACTGTCGATCCAGTGCTTTATTGAAATTTAGAAGAACACCCCCCCCCCCCAAAAAAAAAAAGAAAAAAAAGTAAACAAAAATTCTGTTTTTTTCCAAAAATAGTGAAAACAGCAGTTGTTCCACGGCCGTGCTGCTGCATCCATCTGAACATTTAGCAGACGCTCATTCAGACCTGAGGCAGATTCTACAACACATACGTTGCTATATCAGTGCTGCTCAAACGTTTTCATGTCAAGAACCCCTGTTCGCATTAAAATAGTAATTGCAAAGATATGCACAAATCGCCAAGATTAAAACAAAATAGCAGATCTACAAGCTAGAGCTTGTATATCTGCTATTTTTTGAATAGCCTGCTTTTTTTTTGCTCAAATCTAAAATGACATGCTTTCCCGTCGTCCAAGCCTATATTAGGCTACATGGTGGATGGACATTGGACGCAAGTATTATAATAACAATGTGTACTTAAGACAAGGAGCCTACAGTATTTGAGTAAATGTACTTAGTTACTTTCCACTGGTAATCATAAACTGACTGACATTCTAATGGGCGGATGATCGATGCTTGTGAACTTGTCGATCTACTTCTTAAAAAGATTGTTTATTTATTTATGTTATTTTTTTAGTTGTGAAATTCTCTTGAAAAATGTTTGACATTTCTTTGTATTTTCTGAATGTATTTTTCTTTTAGGAAATCTTTTGAAATAATAAAACACATAATTGTAGTGAACAGTGTTATAGGCTAAGGAAATGCTATATCAAAGGTACACATTACTAAGTGCATTTCATTTACTAGTGAGGCATGTGATTGCATGTATTGAGATTTAGAACACCGCCCCGTTTAAAAAAAAAATGCATTTGCATCATCCGTGTCCAAGCCTATATATAGTTTAGTTTAATTTAGTTAATTTCAGTCAATTTTGTGGTAACGTAGTTACAATTTCATATAATATACAAAAATAAAAGAAAAACAAGTGCACAAAAAAATAACCACATTTCTGACCAAAAAGGTTCGCCTACCCTTTTACAAAACAAAGAAAAGCTGAAAAACAGTCAAAATGGAGAGAAAAAACGAAGAAAATGAAAAAAGAAAAAAATATATGGTGGCTGGACAAAAGTAATATAATACCCATGTAAGTCATGATTATATTCAAAGGTACACATTTCCAAGTGCATTTACTTTTTAATAGCCCCCCCCCCCCCCAAAAAAAGTAAACAAAAAAATAGTGAAAACAGCAGATCTAAAAATGCACGCTTCGTGAGCTTTTATATCTATAGTATCTGTTTTCACTATTTCAATATATGGCTTAAAGTGCTTAATTTATATGGTTATGTTTTTGTAAGTTTACGACGCAATAATAATTACGGTATAGCCTACCCTCTGAAAAAAACTAGACTAGACCACTGGTTTGCATCCAAAAGAGTCATATAGAAATGTAATTGGAAAAAAAATAATATTGGCTATTCACAAATAGCAGATCTACAAGCTCATAACGTGGCACCGAGTGCCACACAATGAGCTTGTAGATCTGCTATATATTTTTTTTAATCTTGAAACTTTGTGCGAATCTTTGAATATATATGTTTAAAGCGAACATTTGTAACTCAAACCTTTTGCTCCTGCACGGGGTCCCTGGAACAATATATTTTGAGATGGGGGTCCGCGGCCAAAATACATATCATTTTTGGGGGTCCTTGACATGAAAAAGGTTTTCGAACCACACACACACACACACACACACACACACACACACACACACACACACACACACACACACACACACACACACACACACACACACACACACACACACACACACACACACACACACACACACACACACACACCTCTCTATCCAAAGCCTTACCGTGCTGCGCGCCCACTCCCGGGGCTCCGCCGACCCCTCCACCGAACTCGGCCGGGTAGGAGGCTCCTCCGGCCGGGCCCTGGAGGTGGTGAAAGTCGGCCTGTGTCTGGTTGGACACCGCCACCCAGCTCTGGAAGTACGAGGCCGGGCTGTGGTCCTGGTGGCCCGCGGCCCCCGGGTGGCAGCGGGCCTGCACGAACGGGAAGGTGTCGTGCATGAGGTGGTGGTGCTGGTAGCTCCCGATCAGGTTCATGATGGTTTTGGCTTCGATTTGATTATTATTCGATTCGATTCGATTATTAGTATTGGGTGATCGATGTTAAAGTTCCAATCCCAGCAGGTTCTGCCTTTATATGTCTGGCTTTGATTTGATCGATTATTTATTGGCGATCGATGCTGTTGAAGTTCCAATCCAAGCCGGTCCCTCCCCTGCGGTAGAAGAAGTTCTCCAAGCCTGAAGAGATGGGATGGATCGGGCTTCTCTCTCTCTCTCTCAGCGCCAGAAAAACTGCTTGGCTTTGATTTGAGTGGTTAATTATTGGTGATCGATGCTTTTAAGTGGCGATCGATTCTTTTTTTTTTTTAAGTTCCAATACCAGCCGGTCCTGCCTTTATAATACTGTTTGGCTTTGATTTGATTGTTATTTATTGGCGATCGATGCTGTTAAAGTTCCAATCCAAGCCGGTCCCTCCTCTCTGCCTTGTAGCCTATTTAGGAAGCTCTCCAAGCCCGAAGAGATGGGAATTCTCCCTCTCTCTCTCAGCCCCAGCAAAACTGCTTGGCTTTGATTTGATTGATTATTGGTGATCGATGCTTTTGAAGTGGTGATCCGATCGATGTTTTTTTTTTTTTTTTTTTCAATCCCGGCCGGTCCTGCTTTATTAGAAGTTATCCAAGAAGCCTGAATAGATAGGATGGATCGGTCTCTCCGCCCCAGAACAGACTGCCTCAACGGATCCTGCAGAGAATCATCCGCTGCTCGCGTTTTTCTTTTTTCTTTCTCAGTCATCCGATAATGTAAATATGATACATCATGTATAATTATGCATCGATTAAATCCCCGATGATGACAATGCACTTGAGTAAAAGTACAAAAAAGTATTGGCATCAAAATATACTTAAAGTACCAAAAGTAAAAGTACTCATTATGCAATAATATGTCCCATTTCACAAGGTATCATATGCATTAAAATGTATTCAAATTGAAAGAGCAGATCTACATGGGTCACGTTTTCTGCAAAGTCGGCATTCTGGTGGCAACTCCAAGGAGAAGAAGAAATAAAAAGGGTAATATAACTCCAAGTCGGATCTGAACGATCTGTAAGTCCTCTGGTTGGTTCTATAGGTCTGGTGTTTAAAGAAACTTGACCCTCTGGAGAGACCAGGCCTCACGTTTATATGGACTCCTAATCAGCCTGGAAGACCAGCAGCCAATCAGAGCGCAGGGCTCTGCCGCGGGGAGGAGAGATGGCGATTTGATTTAGCCTACTCAAGTAAAAGTATGGTAAAAAAAAAAGAAAGAAAAGAAAGTACAGTATAGGCCTACTCACATTTCTTACTTAAAAGTATCAATACGGCAATGTAGAAACACGTTTGTTTACAAGTAAAGGTCCGGGAATTCAACATTTACTTGAGTAAAAGTGCAGAAGTATTTTCACCAAATCATACTTAGGCTATAGTACCGAAAGTAAAAGTACTCGTTATGCAGAATGTCCCGTTTCACAAGTTATCATTATGTCTGAAATGTATAAAGATATTTGAAAATAGCAGATACAAGCTCAAGTGTTGTGAGCTTGTAGATCGGCTATTTTCAAATAAAGTTGAATTAGGGCTGAAGTGGTTAATGTATGTTTTGTAATAATAATCCAAATCTACAAAGTAACTAGTAGCTAAACTAACTAAAGTTCTTAAATAGTTGTAGTGGAGTAAAAGTACTATATTTGCTTCTGCGATGTAGTGGAGTAGAAGTAAAAGAAAATAGGAAGTACTCCAGTAAAGTAAAAGTACCTGAAAACTTTACTTGAATACATGTACTTATAGTTACTTTCCACCACTGGTACACTGTGTTACTAAGTAATAGGCCTGTATTCAACATTTGCCTTGAGAAAAGTATAGCGTAGAGGTATTGTCATCAACATACACACATAGGCTACATAATTAGTTGTTGTTGTTGTTGTTGTTGTTGTTGTTGTTGTTGTTGTTTTTATTTTTTATGTTTTAATAACTAAGCTAAACAAGCTCACAATGCATCATGACGTGAGCTTGTAGATCGGCTGTTGCATCGATTAAGTATAAAATAGAGTTTAATTTGTATGTTTGTAAGTATAATTGAAATTGAAATGCTATTAGTAAATAGTAATTAAAGATGTCATGTTATTATAGAGGAGTAAAACGTATAGACTACGATATTTACCTCTGAGTTGTATTGTGTATAATAGCGTCCTATATTGAAAATTGGCATAATTATTCTAGTAAAGTAAAAATACCTCAAATAGGATACTTAACTACAGTATTTCAGTAAATGTACTTAGTTACTTTCCACTGGTAATCATGAACTGACTGCCATTCTAATCTAATATGTTATGTTGTAGCAGTATAGAGAGAATGTTCTCCTCTATGGCATTTAGTTGTAGCCTAATACTGTATAATAACCATTGTCATATAATGTAATAATTGGTGATTTGGGATCATTTAATTGACACAGGCCTTCTTTTTGTTGGCGTGACTGACCCGCGCGCACGCACGTCGGTGTGCGTGTTGAAATCACGCGCGCATGTTACAGTTGTCTGCCCAGGACCCAAACTAGTGAAAATAGCAGATCTACAAGCTCACAACATGTGGCATTGCGACATATTGTGAGCTTTACATTTTGTTTTATAGAATTATTTTTAAAAAATGTTTGAATTAGTTTTTTAACTGTATAATGAAACATAATAGTGAAATTCTACTTTTTTTTGTTTAGCTGATACGATTTATATAATTGTATCAGGATATTATTGTATTTATTTATATAAGTCTATAAGTTAAGGTTGCTCAGAGAGGACGATGTGACATCAAACATATAATCACATGTTTGTGCGAGGGGATTACATTACGAAAATGTGCTTTAAATTGTGTTAATCAAGTCATATGCATGATACTTCATGTTTGAATACCATTACTTTAGGACTCAAGTCTATTCCAGATTTCTAGTTTTCTAGGATGTTGTGTTCAGTTTACATACAACAAAATTAATGCATCTTTACTTAAGTACAATTTTGAGGTATTTTTTTTTACTTTACTGGAGTACTTCCAATGTTCTGTAGGCTACTTTTACTCCACTATACAATTATTTGAAAACGTATAGTTACTTTGTAGATTTCGATTATTATTACAAAACATTAACCACTTCACCCCTACATATATAGGCCTACATTTCAGCCATTCGCACAAGCTCACAATGCCTGCAACTTGAGCTTGTAGATCTGCTATTTTCAAAAGATGTTCATACATTTGAAAACTTGTGAAATGGGACATTCTGCATAACGAGTAGCTTTTCTACTTTTGGTAGGCCTATACATTAAGTACATTTTGATACCAATACTTTTGTACTTTTACTCATGTCAATTTGAATTCCCGACTTTTACTTGAGTAAAACATTTGAGTACCACCGCCCTTCTCCAATAGGCTGTCCTGCATGTATCAGATGTATAGACCCTAACAGATAAACCTATCCATGAGGCCCTTAGATGTTGTTCAAGTCGTTTGATGCTGAATGGCAGCAGAGCAGCCAACCGTCTCTATTTATAGACCCTGAGATAACAGCATTGATAAGAGAGAAAACCGTTATCTATCATCTGTATTGATCATCTTTATGGCTCCGCACGTGGACCGCCAATAAAATACAAATACCACGAGACGTCGTGTGGTGTTTGTGTATTTGTATTTTCAGTGGTGGAAAGTAACTAAGTACATTTACTTAAGTACTGTACTTGAGTAAAATGTAGGTATTTGTACTTTACTTGAGTATTTCCAATTTCCAATACTTTTACTTCTACTCTACCACATCTCAGATCCAAATATTGTACTTTTACTCCATTTATTTGAAAACTTTAGTTACTAGTTACTTTGTAGATTTTGATTATTATTATTACAAAACATATTAACCACTTCAGCCCTATACATTTCGACCATTTGAAAATAGCCCATCTACAAGCTCACACATTGTGAGCTTGTAGTCGATCTGCTATTTTCAAAGTATTTCTATACAAACTTGAAATGGGACGTTCTGCACAATGAGTACTTTTACTTTTAATTACTGACTTTTACTTGTAACAGAGTATTTCTACATTGCAGTATTGATACTTTTACTTAAGTAAAGCAATTGAGTAGTTTTCCCACCACTGTGTATGTTATGTGTTCGTTCTTATGTAGTTTTAACCATATCATTTCAAATTTACTCTACACATTAATAACTAGGTAGCAGATTTCAGCAACAATTCAATTAAAGTTTGCCCAGACAAAAAAAGAAATAGACTAAAAGTTGCAAATAAAACAGATACAAATATCCTAAGAGATGATAATATTACACATTGCAGCACGAGACATAAATTAATCAGAAACCTTAAAATAAAAAAAGAACACAGATAATGATTGTATAGCAACTGCAGTTTTCTGGAAGTTTATTCCATGTTGATGAATTGAATATATAGGACCTCAATGGAAACAAGTCAACAAGACTTGTTTGTGCTATCTTTTTAGACCAATATATATATATATATATATATATATATATATATATATATATATATATATATATATATATATATATATATATATATATATATATATATATATATATATATATATATATATATATATATATATATATATATATATATAATAACATATTCAATCAATCAATTACGGATAAGGACCCTATATACAATTGGCATGTTTAGGCTATATTTCATGTGGAGAAAGTAAACAAACAAACAAACAAACATCAGGCCTATCAGTAGGCTAGAACAACTCTCGTGTCATGAGGGCCTGGCGCGTGCGCGCGTGCATGTATTATCTCACCCTCTCTCTCTCTCGCTCTGTATGGTCAAACCTTTTAGCTCAACAAGACCCAACAGAGAAATTAGACCTTTGCCTGAGACCCAGGCTAGTGAAAATAGCAGATCTACAAGCTCACAACGCCATGCGTTGTGAGCTTGTAGATCTGCTATTTTCACTAGTTTTTAAACGTTTTTTTTGTCTTTTTATTGAAATTATTATATATTTTTTATTTTATTTATGAATACTTTTGGAAAATGTTGGAATAGTTTTTATGTGAAGAAGTTGTAACTTTCTTTCGTTCCATTTTTTTGTTTAAACTTTTTGAATAATATATATATAAGGAAAAGGGGTGGAACATGATATATTTACTCGTGACCCATAAAAAAACTGGTCCACGACCCATACACGGGTCCCCGACCCACTGCTTGGGAAACAGTGGTCTCTATGCCTCGTGTTTATAGGCCTATACCTCTCCGTACAACGGTGCATGCTGTCACTCGCCGACATGAGCAGAACAGATCAGCTTTGGTGCTTTGTATTGAGCTTTAGGCCTATACAGTATACAGCCTGATTCCTCCATTCAGTCAGTCAAGTATAGCTTCTAAACACATGCACTGACACATTATTTTTACTTAAGTAAAAGTATCTACTGCAATGTAGAAATACTTTGTTACAAGTAAAAGTCCAAAATTCAACATTTACTTGAGTAAAAGTACAAAAGTATTGGCATCCAAATGTACTTAAAGTACCAATAGTAGAAAGTACTCATTATGCAGAATGTCCCATTTCACAAGTTTTATATTTTTTAAAACCTCATTGAAAATAGCAGATCTACAAGCTGCACAAGCATGTTGTGAGCTTGTAGATCTGCTATTTTCAAATAGCCACAGTTTAAGGCTGAAGTGGTTAAAGGACGACTTCACCGATTTTCAACCTATCTCCATATAATTGGTCCTCGCTAATACTCATGATAAAATGGTACAATTTTTTTCTACTTGGTCTGTGTCTCATAGGAGGACTGTGGACAGTCCAGAAATCCGTCTACCAGTGACATCATCGTTAGGCACAAGATTTCACATTTTTTATTTAGATTTTTATTAACACGAGAACAATGGCTTCTATTATTGCATTGCAACTTTCCAGGAATAGAAAGCCTGTGGTTTCTATTAGCTTGGATTCCCCATCGATGATGTCACTGGTAGACAGGATTCTGAACTGTCCACAGCCCTCCTCTGAGACACAGACAGAGTGGAAAAAAATGGTACCATTTTATCATGAGCATTAGTGAGGACCAATTATATGAAGATAGGTTGAAAATGGGTGAAGTTGTCCTTTAAGGTGTGTTTTGTAATAATAATTTGAATCTACAAAGTAACTAGTAACTTAAAATGTCTAATACTTGTAGTGGAGTAAAAGTGCTATATTTGCCTCTGAGATGTAATGGAGTAGGAGTAAAAAAAAATTGAAAATTGGAAATACCTTCAAAATACCTCAAAATTGTACTTAAGTACAGTACTATAGTAAATACACTTAGTATACTTTTCCACCAGTGCCAGTCAGTCAAGTAGCGTTGGTCCCCTTAAACACACCGACACATCTGATCTGCACCTTATCTGTGTGTAACAGCACCCCCAGCAGAAAAAACATTATCCCATTACATTACACGACCTTGACGCCATTTAGAAAGCATTTACTGCCGCGTCTTATCTAAATATAGTCATAAATCAGGAGGTGTCAGCGTGTGAGTGCAGAATGTATTCCATAAAAGCCCTCCTCTGCAGGTTCACTGTTTACACCAAGCACATATTTCACCATGGAGAAAGTATAGGGCCCATATATCAAGTACATACTCCAGAGTATTCTAAGGCACACGTTACAAAGTATAGCCAACGTTTTCCCTTTCAACGTCAATGCATTGCTGCGTTCCAATACAGTGTAACAAAATTAAGATGATAATAATAATGATAATAATAATAATAAGGGTAATAATATTAATAATAATAATAATAATACCAAATAAAACCAAATAATAATAATACTACTACTACTACTAATAATAATACCAAATAAAACCAAATAATAATAATACTACTACTAATAATAATAACAATAACAATACAAATGGGACATTTTCAGAAATGTCCAAAATAGTGAAAATAGCAGATCTACCACCTCACAATGCATGGCGGTGAGCTTGAAGATCATAATGTATCTTTTGTGAGTGTAGGTCCCAAGAGTCCCTTTAGAAATGTAGTTCAGAGTCAAAAAAGCAATTTATGTTTGAAATGTATAGCATAGTGAAAGTCTTCATGAGCTTCCCAAAAAAACAAAACATGTTTGTCTAATCTGGTAGAGTATGTTAACTTAACCCTTTAAGACCGGGAACGCATCTGTGTCATTTTAAGATTTCTTTGGCTTTTTTAAAACGAAAGTTTTTAAGTCAAATCTTTGCTTCTGGGGATTTTACCAAATGTCTTCTAAATCCTAACAGTTTCTTTTTCCTAAAGTTGTTATTTTGATTTTTTTTTTTTACTTATGTTGCTATATTTTCAATGGTTTTCAAACTTTTTTCATGTCAAGGACCCCCAAAATAATATGTATTTGTCCGCGGACCCCCTCCCATCTAAAAATATTTTGTTCCAGGGACCCCCAGAAGCAAAGATTTGAGTTAAAAATGAGTTGCACAAATGTTCAAGAGTTTTCTAAAAATAGCAGATCTACAAGCTCATAGCGTGGCACTCGGTGCCAAGCTATGAGCTTGTAGATCTGCTATTTTTGAATAGCCAAAGAAATCTTAAAATGACACAGATGCGTTCCCTTCCCGGCCTTAAAGGGTTAATA
>NC_139949.1:3987832-4032832 GCF_963454915.1 Gymnoscopelus microlampas | reverse complement strand
CCCTACGTCTTTTAAAGCAATCGGCAGGTGGATCGTTGTGAAGAAGAATATTCAATGATTTTTCAAAGGTTAGTGAAAACGTGTGGAATCGCCTTTTTCTTTTACTCTGGCAGGCAATGAGTTAAAATATAAATAATCACATTTCCTCTGATCGTTTTTCCTGCATGTGAAACCAAATCATTTGACCCTCATGTACCTATTTATGGGATGTAACTAATTAGACCAGGGGTCCGGGACCCCTAGGGGGTCCTCAGAGTTACTACAGGGGGTCCGGGACCCCTAGGGGGTCCTCAGAGTTACTACAGGGGGTCCGCAAAATCTTTGTGTGATATATAATTTTTTACCATAACCACTTGAACCCTAGCATCCCTTTTCTAAACGTAACTTTAGCCAAAAATAGCAGATCTACAAGCTCACAACGCCTCGCGCTGCGAGGCGTTGTGAGCTTGTAGATCGGCTATTTTTGGCAAAGAGTTATAGGTGTAGAGGGAAAAAAGAGCAGACCAAGTAAACAAAAGAAGTAAAACACAATTTTACACAATAGAGGGGGTCCCTGCTTCATCTCTCTCTCAACTAGGGGGTCCTTGGGCTGAAAACGTTGAAAACCCCTGAAGTAGACCTTAAATCTTTAGAAATGGTCAAAGTCATTGGAATCGTAACCACGTACTGCTTTGTTGACCGGAATCCCCCCAGGGTTCTATACTACGCCCCCCTACTGTCCCCCCCTGTGCTCGAAATCTCTTCACAGAAAATAGCAGCCCCCCAATGCGTCCCAAAGCAACGTTCTGTGACTTCGTAGCTCTGTTATTTTCATTTAACGTTTCCCCAGAACAAGGATGCTACAGGTTTCGTGTGATTAATACAGATGGAAATATAATTCACAGTCAACTGGGTAAAGAGTTGAATGCTGCTTAGAACTTGTGAGCTGACGATAATCAGTGGTGGAAAAAGTATTCCATTTGTTTTACTTAAGTAAAAGTATCAATACTGCAATGTAGAAATACTCTGTTAGGGCGCGGTCGCACCAAACTATGGTTGCCCGCTGTTAAACTGAGTAGCTTGCAGAGCATTCTGTTCCAATAACCAGTGACAACTACAGTATACAACCAGTTGCTCTATCTTGAGCAAAAGTAGGCTACACATCTTCTGCTGATGTGTACTTTTAATGTCCAGGTGCTTTGTAGAACACTAGAACACAGTGGTCTCAAGGTGTCTCATTCCGGAAAACAAATATGAAACATCTTCTTGCAATTTAGAAGCTGCGCGACATTAGTCAGTATTGCAACTGTAACGTTTTAATCTTTGTGTACAGGACTATTCTGTTTTCCGTTTTGTTTTGTTTTCATTGTCTTGTCTTGTCTTTTCTGTTCTTTTGTAACATTGTATTATGCATCTGTAACTTATTCCATTCCATTCTGCTGTTCGTCTCTCACAGGAGAGTCGGTAGTCGGTTGCATTTGTTCATTGACAACAATTCACAATTTGTCGGTTCAGTGTCATGGACAGACATGTCTGTCTGTCTGTCTGTCTGTCTGTCTGTCTGTCTCATTCTCGCTCTACCCCCACATCTTTCTCTCTCCTTATTTAGCCCATGCCCTTAAAGTCATTGCAAGGTATTTATTTAGTTATCCATCCATCCGTCCGTCCGTCCATCCATCCAACCTCTCCCTCTCTCTCTCTCTCTCTCTCTCACACACACACACACTCATACCTCAGATGCAGTGCAGTTTCAATCAATCTTTCATTTATTCATTCAATGATTTACTTATTTATTTTTTATTTAAGAGGGACAATGAACATTAAATCAACATGTCTGCTTCCAGAAGACTACAGAGACGGAGTAACAGATACAGTATCATGTAAAGCCGCCTCTACAGTTGAAATGTACACGTTAAGTTGGCTCTTAATTCAGTAGTGAGATGCTCTGAAGCCGGGGGTCATACCTTGTCACACGATGGTGTGCTCACAACAGTGTACGTGGATAAGTATGAATTAGGCTTAACGGAGAAGACAGTTCTCCTAAACACGCTACATCTGTTTTGTACAACACAGTCCCCTCTGGTAGTTGTCCTCCATGTCCTGCTATACAGTCAAATCCTCAGCGTTCATTTAACTCTGACACTGTACAAATGTTCCATTTGTACAGTGTCAGAGTTACAGACCAATAAGGGTCCATTTGGTTCCATTTTTTGCACTCAGTTACATTATGGGCAAAATGAACACTGGGGATTTGACTGTGTATCCTTTGGCTTTATAAACGGACTCAGCCCATTTAAGGCCTTACAGATGAGGCAAGCATCTGCAAAACTATACGGCTGTGATAACTATTGGGTTTCTTTGTTTTTTTTACAACCAAGGTTTATATTTTAGCTTGTAATTAAAGTAAATAAAAGATGAGTGTTATTTCTTTTTAATTTACTGCTTTCTATAGTTTTAGCAATTTTCACGATATTTTTTACAGTGGGCGGGGCATTCTGTCCGGTGGCTAAATATGTCTTTTTTTACACAATAAAAAAGATCCTGTGGTCTTTGATGGCCAGATGTGAGTTATTGGGGGCTAGAAGAGCTACTGTAAATAATAATAAAGAAAAGGCAGGGTTATTGTGTAAAAAAGAAATACATATTTAGCCACCGGACAGAATGCCACTGTAATAAAAGGTCGCAAAAATTGCTAAAACTATAGAAAGCAGTACATTTTAAAATTTTAACACTCATCTTTAATTTACTTTAATTACAATCTAAAACATAAACCTTGGTTGTAAAAAAACAAAGTTGTCCTTTAAGTAAAAGTATCAATACTGCAATGTAGAAATACTCAATGCTAAATACTCAATGTAGAAAAGTCCGGAATTAAAAACGTACTTGAGTAAAAGTACAAAAGTAGTGGTATCAAAATGTACTTAAAGTACCAGAAGTAAACGTACGGGAACGCATCTCTGTAGTTTTAAATGTCTTTGGCTATTCAAAAAATAGCAGATCTACAAGCTCATAGACGCGCTCTGAGCTTGTAGATCGGCTGTTTTTGAAAAATTGTGAAAATATGTGCAAATCTTTGAATAGGCTATAAATATTTTTTTAAAGCGAACATTTTAACCCATTAATACCTGGAACGCATCTGTGTCACTTTAGATTTCTTTGGCTATTCAAAAATAGCAGATCTACAAGCTCTTGTAGATCTGCTATTTTTTTTTAAATCTTGAAAAACTGACAGTTAAAAACAAAACAAAAATGTGTTGCTATATCAGTGGTTCTCAACGTTTTTTCATGTCAAGGAGCAGGAATAATCAAAGAATAGCAGCAATAGCATAAGGCAGGTACAGAGGCTGGTAGGTACCGTTGGTATGGTGTCATACCCGTTGGTTCCATGGCTCACACACACACACACACACACACACACACACACACACACACACACACACACACACACACACACACACACACACACACACACACACACACACACACACACACACACACACACACACACACACCCCATCTGATAGTGTGTGAACCCTGGTGCCCTCTGCTAAACATTTATCCCCTGTATACACACACACACACACACACACACGCGCACGCACACGCACACGCACACGCACACGCACACGCACACACACACACACACACACACACACACACACACACACACACACACACACACACACACACACACACACAGAGGGACCACCAACAGCTCCTGGCACACTAATGATTTCACAGCGGTGGAGCAGCAGAAACACGACTGCTTTCCATCAGCCAGACGCATGCAGCCACAACACACCCTCACACCGCCACACACCGCACCACTTCTACACACAAGGACCCCCGAATTCACATGTATTTGCCCGCCGCGGACCCCCAAATGTTCAAACACTTGATTTGTCCTCAAAAAAATCGAAATAGCAGATCTACATAAGCTTGATTTTTAAATGGCCAGTGTACCCCCGTGGGCCGCAGACCCCCATCTGAACTTGTGTTGTGCCACCAGGGACCCCCAGAAGAGAATATTTGTGTTCAGAAATTCCATGTTATTCAAAGATGTTCAAACGCTTTTCGAGATTTGTTGCAAAGAACGTGAAAAAATAGCAGATCTACAAGCTTGCAGCGCGTCCTGCAAGCTTGTAGATCTGCTATTTTTAAATAGCCAATGTAACAGATTTTTTTTAAATAGCCAATGTAACAGATTTGAACAAAATAGCAGATCTACAAGCTCACAGCGCGGCACAAGATCTACTATTTTCAAATAGCCAATGTAACAGATAAAAATAAAAAGCAGATCTACAAGCGTGCAGTGCGTCACTTCGTGCCGCGCTGTGAGCTTGTAGATCTGCTATTTTAAAAAAAAGCCAATGTAACAGACTTTGCTGGGGACCCCTTGGAGCCGCCTCCGAGGACCCCACGTTGAGAACCAATGCACTACACTACACACTATTCTATTCTATTCTATTGATTGATTGATAGAATATTTCATTGTCACATTTCGTTGTTGTCGGGCAGAAACCTCTTATCTCTATATTTTAACTTTTTATATATTTTTGTAAATTAATGCCTTACTTGATCATACTACAGTGTCACACAAAAGTATAAACAATTGCAGATATACAAGCTCTAAACGTGGGCGTCTAGAGCTTGTAGATCTGCTATTTTTTTAAATTCAATTCGGAAAAGACAGAGACGATTTATAAAAGTACAGCAGTAATGAGTTAGCCTGGTTCCAGACCAATCTGCCATTGCAACCAAAAAAAAATGCCCATGGCAGATTAGGTCTGACCCCTCTCAATAGAGATTGGATTTCTCTCCCTCCGAAGTTGTGAGGGACCAATAGGCTCTATTCACAGCAGCCATATTATGAAGACATTCACAGGTGTTACCAATGATACTAATGAAGGCTCTGTTCCATTCTGGTCAAACAGAGTCAGGGTGCTGATATTGTGCGTGTTGGCCCAATGGAAACACCAGTGGGTCTACAGTTGGGGTCCAGGGACCCTCATGGCCTTCCAAATGGCCCCTTACAGGTGTGTAACTCTGAGAGTGTACAAATGGAACCAAATGGACCCGTAAAGGTCCATTTGGTTCCATTTGTACACTCTCAGAGTTATGGGGGTCGTGGAAACCTAAACAAATAGATTCCATTGAGGTCCATTAAAACAGTGTATTTTTGATATTCTTCTTTTTGAAATATTGAACATTTTGAATTTATTTAACATAAATCTTCTCTTCTGGGGCTCCCTGTCACAAAACCTTTTCAGGGGTCTGCTGCCAAATACGTGTTAATTTGGGGGTCCTTGAGTTGAAATAGTCTGAGAACCACTGCGTTAAACATTGCAACAACAGTGCGACAACAATACAAAATAATAATACTAGACCATACCCGGTCGACGCATCCGTGGGGGGATATGCGCACATGATCTGGCAACCCGGGAGGCGACATTGTTTGACACATAAACGCTAATAAGAAGCTGAGATTTGATGAAATTGAAAAACGGGCTTCACAGTTAAGTTCAGATGGTAAAGGTCAATGGCTGTGTGCAAAATCAGAGCAATTGGTCCAGCCACTGAGGAGAACCGGGTAGCTTCACTCACGCACCACTACAGAGGTTACTAGAATTATAGTAGGATTAGAATTATAGTAGGATATATTTTCAAACTTTAGAACTTTTCTATTCTATTCTGTTCTACCCTGTTCTATAGAACAGTGGTTCTCAAATGTTTTCATGTCAAGGGCCCCCACATGAATACGGATTTGGCCACGGACCCCCATCTGAAAATATGTTTCCCAGGGACCCCCATGCAACATCTCTGTTGTTAAAATGTTTCAAAAACAGTCTGTTTTCAATAATATAAGGTTAAAGTGATTGAACTTGATTTTGATGCTATTAAGCCCTTTTGATGGGGATCGTTGGGGGGCAACACATACATTGATTAAAATCAGCCCCATCTTTACCAGCTGCACAATATTAAAGTGATGAACATATGAATACATTACTAATTATATTACAACAACATGATTGTGAAATGGCCCGGTTTGCATAATGAGTTACTTTTCTATGTTTGGTACAGTAAGTAGAAGGTAGCAATACTTTTACATGAAGTAGAATGTTGAATGCAGAACGTTTAAGTAAGTAGGCTATTGTGAGCATTTCTGTTCTGTTTTACTGAACATCAGCACCCTAAACCGTCCAGCACAGCTAATAGTTTATTTTTGCTTAAAGGGCAACCTCGTTATTTGCATTCTGGGAGCCGAGAGCTCGCTCTCCAGCAGCTTATGTAAAAATCAATTTTGATCATTGTACATAATCTCTCCTGAAGAGTGATGGCTTGTCACCCAGAATGCATTGGGAGGTTGTTCGGACACATTTTCACATCCTCCCCACACACAAAAATAAAAGTCACACACTTCGCTGTGTGACTTTGCGATATCTGCCACTGTCGCTTCTTTGCACAAGAGACTGAGATGGTCTGCAATTATCTTTATTCATAGTTTTCTTGAGTACACACTTCTCTGATATGCAACTGTTATTTGTGGGTAGCTTGTATGGAATTTTTTCACCCACTCCTTTACACACACACACACACACACACACACACACACACACACACACACACACACACACACACACACACACACACACACACACACACACACACACACACACACACACACACACACACACACACACACACACACACACACACACACACACACACACACACTGTGGTGTGACAAATACACTTGATGTTGAAGTAGTTTTTTGGATTGTAAATTAAAAAAAAAGTAGCCTACTTTCCAGGTAGTCCTACAGTCTTTATTATAGCGCCACATTTTTTTTTGCATAAAAACAAACTATTTGTACATAAATGTGAATCTTTATTGATCACTACCCGACACAAAACTCTATAATAATGTAAATACTTGGTGCTGTGTCTAGAAATGTTTACGACAACCATTTGTACGTGTGTGTGTGTGTGTGTGTGTGTGTGTGTGTGTCTGTGTGTGTGTGTGTGTGTGTGTAGGCTTGTTGTGTGACACTACGTGCAGTGTTATATCCCAGGGTGTTGAGGTCAGTGCGTTTTGTGACCTAATTGCCTCATGTGCTCCTGATGGGTTAAACAGCTTGTTAAAGACCAGGATTGTCCATTCATACAAAATCTCTCTCTCTCTCTCTCTCTCTCTCTCTCTCTCTCTCTCTCTCTCTCTCTCTCTCTCTCTCTCTCTCTCTCTCTCTCTCTGTTCACCCTGTTGCTCATTAAGATCAATGAATGAAGCACAGATGTTGAGCTCTACCTGGGAGGAAGCTTTTAAAAAACCACATGAACCCCCTATATACAGAGCAGTCGGTTTCCAACCTTTCTTAACCCATTAAGACCTGAGGCCGATTCTACAAATGTCTTCTAAATCCTAACAGTTTTTGAAAAAAAAAAAAAAAAAAAGTTTCAAAAGTAGCAGATCTACAAGCTCATAGCGCGGCACTCGGTGCCGCGCTATGAGCTTGTAGATCTGCTATTTTTGAAGAGCCAAAGCCAAAGAAATCTAAAGTGACACAGATGCGTTCCAGGTCTTTGATTGTCTCCCTGGGACCCAAACTACAGTGAAAGCAGCCGACAGACTAAAAAAAATGGCTGGGTTTCCGAGGCTACCGACAGACAAGCTCACAACGCATCGCATCTTGTAGATCTGCTATTGTCACTACTTCTTAAAAGTACTTTTTTTCACCCTCTAATTAAAGATTTTTTTAATTATTTTTTTAATGGAATTCTTTTGAAAAACATTTGACTTGGTTTTTACATTTTTAACATTTAATTAATGTTTTGTGTGAATATTTAAAACATCTTTTGAAATAAAAACAAAACATGGATCCAAAAAAAATAAAGGGATATTTACTTGCGAACCATACAAATTGGACCGCGACCCAAACACGGGTCCTGACCCTGGGAAATTGTATGGATGCCAAAAATAGCCGATCTACAAACCTCACAACACGCCTTGGCAAAGAGATTTGGCGTAGAGGGAAAAAGGCAGCAGACCTAGTGTAGAGCCCTGGGGGACCCCTATAAACAAAGTATATATAGGTCACGGACGGGCAGCATACATTTCCAGAGGGCCATACATACTGACTTGAAACACACCAGTGCTGAATTGTATTCAAACGGGAAAAAAAGGATTTGGTTCACAAAATGCAGATTTTCTTATTTTGCAGCTGTATTTGTCACTCTATTGCAACGGTTCTTATACCTTTCAGACCACGACCCCCACCCAAAATAATCATATTTGAACTGGGGACCCCCCACCCTGACAAGCACTTGAGGCGTTACATTTAGTTTGACTCCGTTCCACAGATAAATGTTGTGAAAATAGCCGATCTACAAGCTCACAGCGCCTCGCAATGCGATCTTGTTGATCAGCTATTTTCAAAATGTTTGCCTCTTTCTTGGGTCATATTTGACAATTTCGCCAATGTTTGACCATTTGTGTATAGTTTGTTGATTACTTTAGACAAAGTATTTATTTTTTCTTTTAAAAAGGTCTTACAAGTCCATACATTTTGACTTGTGAGTGTACAGTTACTTTGTATACACAGTGACTTCAACGCTTTTCAGGCCAAGCTAAGGGGTCCTTATAGCTGAGAAGAGAGACGAAGAATAGAATAGATCTGTATTGATACAGCGTTAAAAGTGGAGTCAAGAAAAAGTATTGTAAGATACAGCAGACACAGGAATAATGATGATGTTATCATCACTAAAATCGTCGTCAATAATGAAGCAACATAATGCGGAACAACATACTATGCTGAAGCATGGACCCCCCCCCCCTCCCCCTCACTGAATACATTTTATAAAACTGTGTTGCATGTTAACCTTTTCTTTAAAGAAAGTCTTCCATGAGACTTGATGAAAGCCAGTCAAAGCTTATAGCTCACCATATGAAGCAGATTAACTGTCTCATCATCATTGTCTGTTGGGAGATTTGAGCCTAGCTTATACCCGGGAGTATTCCACAGGGTTTTTGATTTGAAGAGACTATGGGTTGTCTCCAAGAGATGCTTACTAGATTAGTTCATCAGTGTTGTATATATTAAAGTTGTTGTGTGTTTGTTTACACATTGTCTTTGCTAATACTACATTGGATTCATGTTCATGTGTATTTCCATGTTCATGTGTAGGCCTACAGTGGTGGAAAAGGTACTCAAAAGTTTTACTTTAAGTATAAGTAATACTGCAATATATAAATGCTCTGTTACAAGTAAAAGTCCAGAATAAAACATTTACTTGAGTAAAAGTACAAAAGTCTTCGCATCAAAATGTACAATTGTAGATCGGCTATTTTCAAATAGCCTAGGTATAATATCAGGTTAACGTGGTTAATGTATACCTTTCATAATGTCATCATTTATATCTGAAAAGTAACTAGTAACTAAAGTTTTCAAATAATTGTAGTGGAGTAAAAGTACAATATTTGCCTATTTGAGACGTAGGGGAGTAAAAGTATTGGAAATTGGAAATACTCAAGTAAAGTTTTGAGTAAAACATGTTTGCTTTAAAAATATATATATTCAAAGGTTTGCTAAAAAAAATCACGATTTTTCACAAATAGCATTATCTACAAGCTCATGGCTATGAGCTTGAAGATCTGCTATTTTTGAATAGCCAGAGGTTAAAGTGGTTCAATTATTGTGATGCTATGTTAGCTAATTTCGCTGGGGAACCCCCCCCAAGGACCCCTGGGGGTCCCCGGACCCCACTTTGAGAACCAATGCTCTATACGGAGCCGGTTCATTGGTGTCATCTGTGTTCAGACGTGTCCTATCTGTATAGGGAGCCTAAAATAGACGGGTCAGGTGTGACATGATGGTGACATGATGCTGTCAGGAATGCAGTGACTAGCTCTCACACCTCCTCCCGACCAACCCCGCTTCATCATCGGATGCTTATCGTCAGCGACGTGAGCTGTGATTGGATGCTTATCGTCAGCAACGTGAGCTGTGATTGGATGCTTATCGTCAGCAACGTGAGCTGTGATTGGATGCTTATCGCCAGCTTATAGGTTGAGTTACGACCGAATAACATTTAGTGGGTCAGACATGGAATGGAATGCCATCTATGTAATAATAATAATAATAATAATACATTACATTTATATAGCGCTTTTCTAAGTACTCAACTTCGCTTTACAGAAACAAAATAAAAACAACTTTATTAGAAAAAAATAGTTAAGGAAACAAAAAAACAACAACTTTATTAGAAAAAACAAGTGAAAAGGTTAAAAACTATAGAAATAAAGGTAGAAAAGTGGGATAAGAATTAGAATGAAGTCTGAAAAGTTGGGTTTTGAGTGTGGTTTTAAACGTGCCGAGGGCGGGGGGCAGCTTTGATGTGAGCTGGGAGTGAGTTCACTGACATCTACTGTTAACCTTAATAATTCATACTGATGTCATCCTGGCCAATAGGACTCGCCCCTCCTGTGCTTAGTAGCCAATCAGAGTTGTTTTCACCACTAAGTACCTTTCTCAAGGGTCACTGGATTGATAGTTGAAAACATTTCCCTGACATTCTTTCAATCCAAGAGCATGAGCAGGAGACACAGTGTTAATGAATGTATTCTATTTGTATTGTTGGCATGTTGTAAATTCACCGTGACAGCTTAAGAAACATCCTAGGACTAGCACACCTAACACACACACACACACACACACACACACACACACACACACACACACACACACACACACACACACACACACACACACACGCGCACGTTTGTGTGTGTCAGTGGTGGAAAAAGTACTCAAATGTTTTACTTAAGTAAAAGTATCAATACTGCAACATAGAAGTACTCTGTTACAAGTAAAAGTCGTGGAATTAATTGATTATTTACTTGAGTAAAATTACAAAAGTATTGGTATCAAAATGTACTTAAAGTACCAAAAGTAAAAGTAGGCTACTGAAATGTTTGAAAATAGCAGATCTACAAACTCACAACATGTCACGATGCGATGCGGTGTGAGCTCGTAAAATAGGGCTAAAGTGGTTAATGTATGTTTTACATTGTAATAATTTATATCTGCAAAGTAACTAGAAACAAAGTTTTCAAATAATTGTAGTGGAGTTAAAAGTACAATATTTGCCTCTGAGATGCAAATATTGAGTAGAAGTAAAAGTACTGCAAATTGGAAATATTCCAGTAAAGTAAAAATACCTAAAAAATTGTACTTAAGTACAGTACTTGATTAAATGTACTTAGTAACTTCACAACACTGGTGTGTGTGTGCGTGGGTGTGTGTGTGTGTGTGTGTGTGTGTGTGTGTGTGTGCGTGCGTGCGTGCGTGCGTGCGTGCGTGCGTGCGTGCGTGTGCGTGTGTGTGTGTGTGTGTGTGTGTGCATGTAGTAAATATTGCAGAGCGGTTCAAGTGTGTTATTGGGAGCTGTGGAGAGTGTAAAACGCCGCGAGGAGTGCGTTTTAAAAGGGCGACCAGCGTTGCCAGATTCTGTGAGAGAAACAAGCAACCAGGTCTAGGAAAGCCAGCCCAAAAGAAGCGACTATGGGCGACCACACGAGCACTTGAACATATACATCAGCCATTTGAAAATAGCAGATCTACAAGCTCACAACGCGTCGCATCGCGACGCGTTGTGAGCTTGTAGATCGGCTATTTTCAAATAAAATCTGTCGGGGAAATTATAATAAGCAGATCTGGCAACCCTGAGGGCGACGGGGCCGTGAAATGATGTCATGTTCATGTGTGACATGCAGGGGGACCGTCTGGCCGGGCGGTAATTTGATGTGGCGTCTAAGAGGAAGTGGAGTGGACTCACTTCCTAAAGGGAAGTGGTGCTCCTGTCTCTGCGCTCTCTCTCTCTCTCTCTCTACCCCACCATGTCAGAGGCAGCGTTTAACCCTGTAAGACCGGGAACGCGTCGGTGTCGTTTTAAGATTACTTTGGCTATTCAAAAATAGCAGATATACAAGATATAAGCTTGTAGATCTGCTATTTTTTAAAACAGACAAATACGGACAAATATATCATTTGGGGGGTCCTTGACGTGAAAAAAAGGTTTGAGAACCACTGATATTATAGCAACATATATATATTTTTAACTGTTAGGATTTAGAAGATATTCTAAAGAATGGAATCCCCCAGAAGCAAAGATTTGAGTTACGAATGTTCACTTTAAAACATAATGTTCAAAGATTTGCACACATTTTCACGATTTAAAAAAAAATCACACCCAGTGTGAAGTGAGTGGTGCCTCTGATGAGTTCATTATGCGCATCTGTTTGTGTTTAATTAGTGTAACTGGTTGCATCTTTGTGTTGCAATCAGCTGCAGCTGTTGAGGCCAGGCACGAACATGTTGAGGCCGGACAGACACACACACACACACACACACACACGGTCAAATGTAGGAGTGGTTGGCACCACTCAAAAATAGCAGATCTACAAGCTCGTAGCGTGGCACCGAGTGCCGTGCTACGAGCTTGTAGATCTGCTATTTTTGAATATAGCCCAAAGAAATCTATAAATGACACAGATGCGTTCCCGGTCTTAATGGGTTAAAGTAGCTCTCCTATACTCCCATTCAAATATGTAAAAATAAATCCTGGACCACATGTATATAAATATAGAGATACGTCAGTGTGTTTTCATTGTCGTCTTGACGGTGGGAATCGACCGCCCCCGCGTCAAATGTAATGCCAGGACAATCCTACACGCTTATTCACTATATGGCATTGCTGCTTGGTTCTCTGAAGACGATGCTTCTGTGTTGAAGCGTATGGAATATTACGTTCAATGTGATTATGTGTTTATAATGCTTTCATTTAATATTCAGTTCAGTGTTGCTTCAGTGTTCAGTATTGCTTTATTGGCAATAATAAGCAATAAAAAAACACAGTGTCAATCCAAAAACACCAATGTGGATTTAAAGCACAAAAAAAGGCCAAAGCTTTGTTTCCATTGTGGTCCACGACAATACTTAAAATGTTTTATTCAGTTGGCTTCAACCCAGTTGTTCTCAGAGTGGGGTTCTTGAAAGGGTCCTTGAGGGGGTTCCAGGGGGTCCCCAGAATCTTAAATCTGTTTAATCTGTTGTACACATTTATACATTAGCTATACAGTACACACAAAAATAAGAAAGAACTGTTGAAAGAACAATTTGGAATACTTTTGAAGCATTTTGACGCAAAACAAAGTGGAATATCCTATAGGGTTCCCAAGGGGGCTAAAATCCAATGCAAAATGCAATAAACAATAGCTGCCTGAGGAAGAGTTATCATACTCCAAACGCGTTGCTGAGTCGTCTGTTAGGTTTTGAGCCAATCGTTTGTTCGTTTGCCTAACGTTGTAAAGCATTGCTCTCCCTCCTCGCTAGTTTTTTTAAAGCATTTTGACACAAATCTTGTATGAGGGGTCCCTGGCAATGGTGGAAAGTAACCAAGTACATGTATTGAAGGACTGTACTTAAGTACAATTTTGAGGTATTTGTACTTGAATATTTCCAATTTCCAATACTTTTACGTCTACTCCACTACATCTCAGGGAAAAATATTTTGCTCCACTACAAATATTTGAACTAGTTACTTTGTGGATTTGTGGATCATTATTACAAAGCACGCATTAACCACTTCAACCCCCATACATTTCGGCCTGGTATTTTCAAAAGATTTTTTTATACATTTTATCATATGCACAACTTTCTACTTTTGGTACTTTAAGTACATTTTGATGCCAAAACCTTTGTACTTTTACTCAAGTCAATTTTGAACTCCGGACTTTTACTTGTAACAGAGTATTTCTATATTGCAGTATTGATACTTTTACTTAAAATAATTGAGTCCTTTTTTCCACCACTGGTTCCTGGCACTTTTTTTGCGGGGTCCGCAGCCAAATACATAACATTAACATTGGGGGTCCTTGACACAAAGCTTGAGAAGCAGCGCTTCAGGTTGATATTCTTCTCAGTGTCTCTATAAACACATTCCTAGATCGTATCTGCAGAGGGTTCTGTCAGAGCACTGACCACGCACGCGGAGCATGGAGGGGCGTCGGGGCGTAATTCTGCAGCCCCATGCAGGAACATAAATCTTTCCCAGCATGCTTTGGTGGTGGACCAGGTTGGCTCATCCTCTGTGGGAACGGCGAGGCCAGAGCCCGGAGGGGTCAATCTGGGCTAAGCCCCTCTGGTGCCAGCGAGACCACCTGTAGACCCCTACACAGACACACCCTCCAACTGTTATTTACGTTCACTTGAATTATAGAACGTGTCAGATGAGTAGAAAAAAGTACTCAAATGTTTTTACTTAAGTCAAAGTGTCAATAC
Organism: Gymnoscopelus microlampas; assembly: GCF_963454915.1. Classification (NCBI taxonomy): domain Eukaryota; kingdom Metazoa; phylum Chordata; class Actinopteri; order Myctophiformes; family Myctophidae; genus Gymnoscopelus; species Gymnoscopelus microlampas. The sequence continues at coordinate 4,018,517 of NC_139949.1, read as the reverse complement.
TGCAATGTTGAAGTACTCTGTTACAGGAAAAGTTCAACATGTACTTGAGTAAAAGTACAAAAGTATTGGTATCAAAATGTACTTAACGTACCAAAAGTGAAAGTACTAAAATGTTTGAAAATAGCAGATCTACAAGCTCACAACGCGTCGCGATGCGACGCGTTGTGAGCTTGTAGATCGGCTATTTTCAAATAGCCTAGGTATAAAACACGGCTAACGTGGTTAATGTATGTTTTATAATTTAATAATTTATATCTGTATAGTAACTAGTAACTAAAGTTTTCAAATCATTTTAGTGGAGTAAAAGTACAATATTTGCCTCTGAGATGTAGTGGAGTAGAAGTAAAAGTATAGACAATTGGAAATACTCTAGTAAAGTAAAAGTACCTCAAAATTGTACTTAAGTACAGTACTTGAGTAAATGTACTTAGTTACTTCACACCACTGTATAGGTATAAAAGGAGGTTTTGTTTCCTTTTTGAATAATTTTTTAGCACTCATTGTTTATTGTGAAAAAAAAGAAGAAGTAAAACCGAAAGGTTGTAAAATAGCTGTTGCTGGAGATGGATTAGTGTTACTGTTATACAGTAATCTCCCCACATGGTGCTAAAAGTATAATGAACTCGAACATGAACTTGTCAAGATTATCCAGAACGGCCGTTTTCTGGGAAAGGTACCAGTTAGGGTTCAGACACCTGAATACCACGAGGAACACAACACAATGGAATGGAATTGAACGTAGAGAACGCAAAAGAACAGCAGGGGGAAAAAAAATATCAAAAGTTCAGAGGTGTAAAGTAACTAGTACATTTACTCAAGTACTGTACTTTTTAGTACAATTTTGAGGTAGTTTTTACTTTACTGGAGTATTTCCAATTTGCAGTACTTTTACTTATATTGCACTTTTCTCCGCTGCAATTATTTGAAAACTTTAGTTACTAGTTGCTTTTTAGACTTTGATTGTTATCGCAAAACACACCAACCACTTCAGCACTATTACTATTTCGACCATTAGGAAAATAGCAGATCTACAAGTTGTGAACTTGTAGATCGGCTATTTCCAAAATATTTTCTTTCTGCACAATGAGTACTTTTACTTTTGTGCTTTAAGCATATTTTGACACCATACTTTTGAGACGAGAAAAGACGAGAAGAGAAGAGAAGAGAAGAGAAGAGAAGAGAAGAGAAGAGAAGAGAAGAGAAGAGAAGAGAAGAGAACCTCTCTCTCTCTCTCTCTCTCTCTCGCGTGGGGGGGGGGGGGGGCGGGGGGTTTGAACCCTCTCGGCCCCCATTCGGCTCCACATACAGCGGTTCCCATTCCCCGGCTTTTCCATGTCGACTTCGCTCTGCGGCCTCGCTCCTGAAGAAAAACAGACACCCCCTCCAACAAACTACGACAGAGCCCCCCCCCCCCCCCTCCCTCCCTCCTTCTCCCTCTCCACCTCCCCCCACCTCTCCCTCCATCACCACTCTCCCCCCTGAGGCCATGTTTTTTTTTATTTTTTTTATGGAAGGTCCAGTCTAACGCCAGACCTCTGCCATGCATTAAAAGCACACACCGGCTCTACGCTCCGGCGTACGGCCGTGTGTGTCGCGCTCCGTGAAAATTAGCCGAGCTGTAAAAGCTCGCGTCCCTGGCTCGTCCCCCATTTCTTTTTTTTCCAAATGATTTATATTTTATTTCGCTTCTTTTTCTCCTTAAGACCGGGAAGGCATCATTTGTGTCATTTTAAGATTTATTTGGCTATTCAAAAATAACAGATATGCAAGCTCATATATATATGTTTTTTTAAAGCGAACCTTTGTAAAATATTTTGTTCCAGGGACCCCCAGGAGAAAAGATTTGTGTTACAAATGTCCGCTTAAAAAAAAAAATTATATTTGCAAAAATAACATATGAGCTTGTCTATGCTAAATTGCTATTTTTGAATAGCCAAAGACATCTAAAATGACAGAGATGCGTTCGCGGATTGAATGGGTTAAGACAAGCTCAAAAATATGTTGTACCCGGGACCTCCAGAAGCAAAGATTTGAGTAAAAAATATTCGCAAAAATACAGCGCTATGAGCTTGTAGATCTCTTAGCTTGAATATGCAGGTTAAAGTGGTTAAAAGGATTGTGATGAGGTGACTTGGTAAATCGGCTGTTCCTGGCGAGTGCGCACGTGTGCGATCGTGCGATGGCGATCGCACACGGAGAAGGTTCGACAACGGCACACAGGGTCTTCCCCCCAGCCCAGCGCGTGTCGTAATTTTTTATAAGCACGCACCCCCTGTCCTTCTATACCCCACAAGAGGAGAACACTAAACATCACGGCGGTGCAACTCAACCCGCATGCCAGCATTTTTATGATATTTTTAGTCTGAGTTTCTCTCTGGTAGCAGCGATAGCAGCGTCGTGATTTATACTCTGCTGAGAACATCTAGTTTAATCCAATCAGACATCATGTAGCTGGATTTTCAGTTGGCTTGGCAAACCTCAGAGAGTAAGAAATCATCCTCCGGCCTTAGCGGAGATTTCTTTTTTCAGTTCTTTTTGTTTTTTTCAGCCCTCCCTTTCCCTTCCAGTGTTGCCAGATTTTGCGAGAGGAACAAGCCGGGACGGGTCTGTGAGAACAAGCCCAAAAGAAGCACTTGCTTACTTACTGCTTACTTAGTGCTCACGCACGCACACACGCACGTACACACGCACGCACGCACGCACACACACACACACACACAGAGGGCCCAGAGGGTACTATTTTCAAAAGATCTTGGAAAAAACATTTTCTTTTTAAACACACACACACATCAAAATAATATTTTCCGATTGGAATCAGCGGACAAATAATATTTGTCCGCTGATTCCAATCGGAAAATATTATTTTGATATATATATTAATTTGGGGGTCCTTGTCATGAAAATATTTGAGAACTGGTTTAAACAACATTAAGAAATAAGCAAAAAAAACACAACCACAACCAATATGTACCAATATACAAACTACAGAAAAACAAGCCCAAAGTCCCTTTTTTTAATAAGCGCACATGGCAACGCTGCTTAACGGAACCTTTGTTTTTCTTCTTTTTGTTTTTTAACCCTCTCTCCCCAATTCCCTCATACAGATCCCGCCATGGCTGCTGGGCCTGTGTGTTCGTGGCGGACGGTGCGTCTGTGGACTGTCCGGCCGACCGCTGACTGATCCGCCATGACGTGCTTGTAACTTTGTTTATACGTTTAGCTCATTTGCATGAGAAGCATTCTGCCCTGCCATGCCGCACCAAAAGAAGGCCGTCGGTCGTTTGGAGCATGTAAATAACCCAGTCAATCCGGGAACGCATCTGTGTCATTTTTAGATTTATTTGGCTATTCAAAAGTAGCAGATGTCATATAGCAGAAATATTGTGAAGGTTTTTTTTGCGAATCTTTGAATATTATATTTTTTTAAGCGAAAATTCTTAATTTTTCTGAAAAAACTATTGTTGGTATATCAGTGGTGCTCAAACCTTTTCTTGTCAAGTACCCCCCCAAAATTATATGTTTTTAGCCGCCGATCCCCATCAAATTATGTTGCTCCAAGGACCCCCCAGAAGCAAAGATTTGAGTTGAAAATGTTGTTTCCAAAAAAAGTATACGTATTCAAAGATTTGCACAAATGTTCAGGATTTAAAAAAAATAGCAGATCTACAAGCTCGTAGCGCGGCACTCGGTGCCCCGCTACGAGCTTGTAGATCTGCTATTTTTGAATAGCCGAAGTATAAAAATAATGGTAATTGCTCAAATCTAAAATGACACAGACGCTTTCGCGGTTTTAATGGGATAATAGAGGCTCAATCATGGACACTTATGCCGGGAAGTCAGGCCCGTTGCATAAGAAAGGGGGCGGTTTTCCATTTCGGATTAGACGATTGCACCCAATTTTCTCCATCCCACCTCTGACACACGAGACACCTCGTTGACCCTGTTTCTCCCTTCTTACTTCTTTTGTTTTTTTTTGGTTACTCTCCTTATGTTTCTGTACTACCCGTAATTATTTAAGCTGTCTTTTGATATTCCGCTGATCAAAGCGGTCCGGTCCTGCTTTTCCCCGATGGCGACAGCGAGCCAAGGTCAGGCCATTCCTTACATCTGCAAGACTTGGAGAATGTCATCCATATACTATACTTCCATATCCTCCAGACTCCACTGTTATGTAACACACTTTATTTGGGTATCAGTGAGCGAAACACTCGAAGACTGCAACTGATATAAAAGAAAACGTGGCTGCCAGGATTTAGAGAGATATGAGCAAATCTCCTTGTTAATCTAATCACTGGTTAACCTGTGAGTTTTAGAATTGATTTTGATATTTTATTTCCTGTTTTGAAAAGGCCCGATCAGGCTCCTGCCTATATTATTATATTGATCTCTTAAAGGAGTAGTTCACCCAAAAAATGACTTATTTTCTATAGATTTTCTTTGTTTTTGTCGCATTCCTAAGCCAATAATTTTATGATCGGCGGTCTCTCCGGTAGGAGACTCAAAGGAGACTCGAGATACATTAGCATCTTTCCGCCGGTCAGCAAATTGGCTTAGGAATACGACAAAAATAACAAATATTCCATGAATTCAATGCTTCATGGGGTGTGCAATAGATAGAAAATAAGTTATTTTTTGGGTGAACTAGTCCTTTATCTCCCTATGAGTCTGACATCGTTCAGCAAGGCCTTAATAATGGTTCCAAAGTCTACTTTTGAAATTTGAATCGTGAAAAGTAACCGTTTTGGACATGATGAGGTTTCCATGGGACAGAGACGAAATATAGTTGTTACAGTAGCCCATCAAAAACATTTTCTTGTAACATTAAGGCAAAGAAATAGGCCATGCACTCGCTCATCACTTCCTTTCTCATTTGGGAACATCTAGTTTTAAAGTTTCTTATTGGTTGAAAGAGAACACAGAGAAACTCAATTCAATTGCGTTGTGACTTTTATAGCGAAAAGATACACCCCTACTGTTCTGTGCTTTACGAGAGCAATGAGTATGACAATGAGGAAAGAGGGCAGCAGGGAAGCTACTGCTAATAAAGAGTACATTTGGTTGCATCTACACTGTACTCTCATTCGCAAACACAGATAAACGCATTGCAGTCTAATCTCACAGACTTTTACTACCAGCTATACAGTAACTATACTGTCGGGCCATTCTATGTCACACAAAAGTAGCAAAACTAGCAGATCTACGAGCTTGTAGATCTGCTAGTTTTGCTATTTTTTAATTGGAATTCAGATTTTTTTGTTGTTGCTATTTTTGAATTGGAATCCTGAAAAGTAACATTTTTATTTTATTTCAAATGCATTTAGTTATACTTATGTTAACTTTATGAACTTAAATCAAGTATTTCAGTTCAATCGTATGAACTTAAACACAAATACATACACAAAGTGGGTCACGTTTGCAATTGTAACAGCTAAAATCAATAATATATCAGTATTCAGTATCAGTATTAACCTGCGGGCCGCATTAAGTGAAGGTGGGGGCTGCATGTGGCCCCCGGGCCGCCAGTTGCCCATGTATGACTCAGACTACACTACACACACAGGAGATATCCTAAAAACATACACTATCATATAACACAATGTTTATAATACAAATATAAATCAATCATCTACGTCTGTTATCGTCCATAAAATGTTGAGTGTAAGCTGAAGATGTGAGCGGTTCTGATGTCAATGAGTCACAGTGGAAACCATGTCATACTAGAGCAGACATCATAATGAGGACCGTGGTTTTCACCAACATTCCACCGTTTCCAACTGAACGCACGTTTTTGCTTTAATTGAATTGAATGTATTTTTATTTCACTTCCAATGAGGTCGCAGCGTCTTCATGGAATTGTTTACGACACAAAGACACAGTCAGTCTGGTGGAGGAACAACTGGAATGAAAACCATAAAACATCTCACTCTCATTTGTTCCTTTCAGCTTCTTGGTAGAATTGAATTTTCTTGCTTTTTCCCCCCCACTTTATTGAAAAAAACGTTTTCATAGTTATATGTTACTGACCTACTTGTGTCGTGCGCGCGCGTGCGTGTTTGTGTGTGTGTGTGTGTGTGTGTGGTTAATTCCAGGTGCTGCCTATATCCGCTGATTGCTGGGTGCCAATCATCAGCGCTTCCAGTGATTGTTTGGAGTTGTCTACTTCAGTGGTTCCCAAACTGGGAGTCTAAACCCCTAGGGGGGGTCTCCAAATTAATTTTGGGGGGTCCCCAGATGATTAACTTAATGTGCAACAATGCTTTCTCGCTCAACAGTAAACAAACCAACATACAGTGTGTATACAGGGTATGCACATTTCTAGACCAAAAAGACAAAATTGGCCATATTGTCAAATATTACGTAAGAAAGAGGCAAACATTGTGAAAATTGCCGCTCGCATAGCGAGGCGTTGAGAGCTTGTAGTTCGGCTATTTTCACAATATTTATCTGTGGCTCACGGCGTCTATCCAATAGGACAGGTGCGCTCAGGGCCGGAGGTGTGTGTTGGCCAAAGAAAATGAATGCAAGTAAAACCAGTCAGTACCAAATTAACCACCATCAGTGCTGCAGTTTTGAGGAAAGAAGGTGAGAAATACATGCTATCTTTTGTTATATGTAGCTGTTGATATTTTATGAAGGCAAAAACAAAAGGACAAACATTTCACTCCCCCCCTTCGCGCTAGGGGAGGCTAGAGTGGCAATTTGGTCTGCACCGGCCCTGGGTACGCTGTGCATTGACCCCACTTGTAATTTCATTTTACAGAGCCAACAGTCCAACTCAAATCAAACACACTGCACCGGAAAACCAAGACTCATGTCGGAGCTTCACCACCGCCCATACGATGGAAATCGAAATGCTGAGATGAGCTCCAGCCTAAGTAGTCCTTGGGCCAAACCCCAAAATCTCACATATCGGTACCACCTGGGATGGCAAATTCTAGTTGGGATTTTTTTATTCCTATACATCCCTAGATATATATATTTTTTTGATAGACCTTCCTGAGGCCCAGCTAAATTGGGGTTATCAGCTGCTAAAGTTACCACCCCCCATTGAAAAATATATCTTGGTATTGGCTCACATTCAGGACATATTACAATGTTTTATATTTTATGTTTGGTATCATTTTTAAGGGGACACTTTGAGCTTTCATTCAAGCCCTTTGATGACTATGTATGATAAGTGCAGGGGTCACTGGAGCTCTTCAAACCTTTAATAACCATTTCTTTCTCACAATTTCCGCCTAAACCATATATCTTCTTTTAGTTCTGTGGCATCAAGAAACATCAGAGACACAAAACACAACAACTGGAATAGTGACATGACCCTAAGGATTCAGGAAATGTATAATTTACCCATAGTATTTCATTCTGAGGTGGTCATTTTCAGCCTTATCTTAAACAAGCACTTTTTATGAGAAATAGACCGGTCAATAGGCATATAAGAAAGAGTACCACTAAACCTCCCTAAACATTGATACAAAAGGGACCAGCGTGCGGACGCTGGGACGGAACGCAGGCAGGCCGCCCCGGATTGCGGGCCTGCCAGCGGCCGCTAGTCGCTGCACTGTGCACCCGGGAACCAGGGCCGACGGCCATGGAACCCACTTGACTCTGACCGAATGGTAGCCCGCCTCTTGCAAGGGCCCCGTCGGCACCTCGTGTGCTTCGGCGGACGCTGCTTGCAGCCTGCGGGCCCGACCAGGCGCGGAGGGACCACGTGCGGAGAGTTCCCGGGCTTTCCTCCGCACTCCTCCGCGGCCGACCCCGGCCGAGCGAGACCGAGACGCCCCGTCTGCCCTAGTCGTCCTGCCACGGACCGAGGGCCCCCGCGGTCGGCCTCGCCTCGAGCCCCATAGCGGGGCACGGCGAGGAGATCCGTTTGCTGAGGGGGCACGAAGGCGCGCTCCGGAGACTCCGTTTCTCAAACCCTGCTAGTGTAGCATCCTCAGAATAACAGGCTTGTTTCTGGTGTCACATATTTTGTTTTTATATATAGTTTTCTGAAGTGCAGAAAAATACAACACATGCATCAGTACAGCACAATGGCCCTCATTTATCAACGCAGCGTATAAACCGGCATATATTTTTCCATATATTCGGCCGTACACCAACGTCGAAGTCACATTTATCAACGCATCCTACACAGCTGATCCGAGCGTACACTTGGTCCCAGCGTTGATAAATGTCACGGCTGAAACCGAGCCTCATTTAAATAACACGCCCTTAAATATTCTCAAAACGCCCCGATTTTACGACATGAAGATTGAAGAACCAGAATACGACCAAAGACATCATGAAAAGCCAATAAGAAAGAGTTTCCCTCGCTCGACACACACGCACACGCCCCTCTCTCTCTCTCTCTCTCTCTCTCTCTCTCTATCTCGCTCTCACACACACACACGCCCGCCTCTGTGTTTTTCATCTAATCCGTACCGTAGTGTATCTTTGTCACGTAGTAGCCTACATGAGCCTACATGAATGACATATTATGATACCAATCACATCGGCATGAATGGAATACGTTTGTATATTAATGTATTTAACCCATACCGAGCAGTGCGCGTTCGAGTTACACTAAAATAAAGCCGTCATGTAGGCTATTCCCATTTCCCAGTGAGACTCGGACCGTCGGACGGGCGAGTCCCGTCCCGCTCCGCATTAATGAGAGATAGCCTGGAGAGAACATTAATGAATGAAGGCTGGGGTGTGTTGGACCATGGGTTAAATGTCTGATCTCCCGGTGGCCATGGAAATATAACAGCAGCGCCGCCTGTTAGACCGGTGCTCGCGCAGAAGAGTGCTCTCGCAGAAAGCGCCCGTATATTTTGAAAATAGCAGATCTACAAGCTCACAACGCGTCGCTGGCTTGTGAGCTTGTAGCAAGGGCGTATCGTCATAGAGGCCAATGGGGCCATGGCCCGGTCTGGAAAACTCTGCTCCCCCACTGCCCCCAGGGGGAAAAAAACAAAAAATCTACATAACAACATTAGCACGCCTTTGTTTTCAAATCGGGCTTATTTGCATTCGGCCGGATAGTTAATGGGTGGCCATTAAAAAACGGTTTCCCCGTCAAACCGGTTCTCTTGCCAGGTAAACAGTTGTTTTATTAGTTTTATTGTGTTTTATTCACGTCTCTCTCTTGCATTAACGCTGATGGTAATTCTCAATAGACTGTCACTTATCAGCCGTCGTTGCGCGAGCCCCCCCCCCGCGAGGGGGCGGGGGCGGGCGGTTTAAGAATCTGGCCCGGTCCACGTTAGAACCCACCATACGCTAGTGGCTTGTAGATCTGCAATTTTCAATACAGACAGATCTACAATCTTATCTGAATGACTGTTAAAGCAGTTTGTTCAAATTACTTTATAAAATGTTATTTTTTCACAGGGATTATTTATTAGTGTAGATATACAGATTTATGAGTGGATTATGTGTCCAGATGCCTCTCAGACAGTCAAACAATGCTGCTCCGCAGGTCTAGAATGGAATAAACGGGTGCAGCCAACGTCAACAACTGGTCTCGACCAGACGCGAGATTTCAGCGTACCGTAGGATGAAGCCCACGTCAGGATATATTGATAAATGCCGAAAGGTGTGGTGATCTCGCCGTACGCCCATTATTTGGGCTGCACCGCGTTGATAAATGAGTGTCTCCTTCTCATGTGACTGCCTGGTTCACAATGGCTAGACATTCCCAAATCTTATTTAAACATTACATAACCACAATAATACATCCTTACTCACTAGCAGTGCATTAACAACAATAATCAATTCAGATTCAACAATTACCATTACAATTTAGGCACCAAAATAATAAATGCATCCATCAGAATCACATTGGCACAAAAGAAATAGTCATATTGACAGTACTACAGTATTAGCAGTAACCAAAAAGAATACCTTCAGTAATATCCTCATAATCCACCTCTACAGTAAATTACATTTAGCTTCATCCAGTGGAGTTATAGCACACACATATTAGCTGTAGCTTAATAGCAGGCCTCCTGCAGTACTCAATATGGCCACAGCAACAATATGTGCTAATATGTAGCTAACAGGCTGATAAGTTTCCCCAAAGTATAAATCTGACTTCTTTCTAACAAACAAACAAAAACGATTTTTTTTACAGTGACAAACAAACACCACAGTTCATACAGTTTGCATGTTTTTTGCACTAGCCCACCTGAAATGCAGAAAAATACAACACATGCAATAGTACAGCACAATGTCTCCTTCTCATGTGACTACCTGGTTCACAATGGCTAGACATTACAACATCCTGCTGTTAGTTCCTTTCAAAATAAAACACAGTTGCGCTTCAGAACCAAACACAACTCCATTGAGACACCCTGCCATCTCCTGACACAAAGTGGTACTGCACTACAGACTAGTGTTACATGAACTAGTATTGCTTGAACTGAACTGTATAGGACAATAAAATAGAAATACAATAAAACATACCATGAGGGGTCAATGATAAACATTCAACATTAAGAATATGGCTATGGCATGTGGCCAGATATGTTCCATATCGCCACACTAGCGTCGCGTACTCTGGCGACCGACCGAACAGCTGTGTACCGGGCCGCGTAACGATCCCCCGTAACATGCCGTCGACCTGGCTAGGGGGCAAAGGAAGATGCGGTGACCGTCCCAGTGTGCGCCACCGGGACCTCCCCGCCGCCCCTCTCGCGGGGGGCCTTGGCTGGTCTCCACGGCTGACAACCCCATGTCACTCTGGCCTTTTTGGGAATGGGCACAATGGACACAAAGATGTCAGCGAAGACACCCGCCAGTTGGTCTGCACATGACTTAAGGACCCGGCCTGGGATCCCATCAGGGCCTTGTGGATGTTGACCCGTGCGAAGGATGTACGCACTTCTCTCTCCGAGATGGTTAGAGGGTTCTCCTCTGCTGGTGCTGCTGATGGCCCCGCTTGGCTGCCGCGGTTGGAGCTGATCTCGAACCGGCCGCAGAAAGTGTTCAGTTCGTTGGGGAGTATTTTTACTCTTTATTTCCAACTTTTACGTATTTTTACTCATTTTGAGTACTTTTAAGTACAGTGGAGCTCCGTCGCTACAATATTGTGCCATTGCACTGCAGGGCTTTCAAACGGACAATTGACTCTATACATCTAATAGCATTGTCATCAACGTCTGGATCAAACTTGTTCGCCATGAGGTGATGCTGTTGAAATATCCACTGGAGCTCACCAGTGCCATATACACATAACTCCCTCCTAACCGTCGAAGTGCATGGAGGGTACGCGGCGCCTTCTGTTACATCACCAGCAAGGTCACTCCAATGCACCAGGCGAACGATGGCATTCATGTCAGACAGGTCGTACATCCTGTGCGCAGGTAGTGACCCTGGCACAGAGCTCATCCTGTTCAGACTGGCCCACAGATGTTCATCAGGGGTCCAGGTGTCACGAACCCACTCTATAATCTTCTGAACCTCTTTGTTCTCCAGCACGTGTTTTACAAAGTCTCTGGTGACCGCAAAGTAAGCGCTGCCTGAGAACATGGGGATTGGTGGGAGGGTTTTCCTGATTCCCGTATTGGTCATAGTATCAATATGAGTATGATCAGTATCGGTTTCTTTCCACACGTACTGCCAGCGGGCCTTCTTACGGTCTATCACTTCCTCAGACACCATATTGTTCTTCCCATTGAGCCTCTTCAGCGCCTGAACCATTTCTGCATTGGTCTTGATGGGGAGGTCTGTGCCGCAAGTGTTGAGCAGGTACCTCCACTGGACCGGAGAATCCACAAGGTCTTCGAAACAGTTTAAATCCGCTTGCACTCTAGACCAGGATGCGTAAATTACTCTTTCGGAACTGTGTGCACGTGGACAAGAAATCCCCAGAGATATATGGAATATCTCTGGGGATTTCTTGTCCACGTGCACACAGTAGACGTTCTGAGGGTTGTATACGGCACGCAGAAGTCTTTCAAACATCTCGACATCTGCGTGAATCACCATGGAGTAGGCAATGGGAAAGTCCCTCTCTTCCTCACTGAGCGGAATTGTGATGAACCCTCTTTTGTCTATGTAAGCTTTACAGTCCTTTGTCATGTTAAGGTATGACTCCTCTGAGAGTCTCTGCTTAGACCCCATAAGCTGATCAATCTCATCTTTCTTGCCCACTATCTCTCCCATGACGATGGCAGAGCACACCGGCAGGTCATCAAAGAATTCTTGTGGTACCCGTGGCACTGGGCCCAGGTCAGTCACTGAGCATCCTCCAGAGGGCCCAGGTCGAGGGCCCAGGTCAGTCACTGAGCGTCCTCCAGAGGGCCCAGGTCGGTCACTGAGCCCCGAAGCCATCAGTAGGAATAGTAAGATTAGAAATAGCCCCCCTAATAGAAAGGCATAGCGTTTCTTATTACAATTCATCCTGGTTTGGTTTTGATCTCTGCACTGGTTGTCCTGCACTGGTTGTCTGAACTGGTCCACGTCTGCTTCTGTTTATATCTGTTTTCATTTGAAAATGAACTATTAATAGCTTATTTCACACACTTCCACGCTGAAAGGTCTATTTCACCTGTTCTGACAAACTCGTCTCTATTTATATTATATTGTGATGTCATCTATATGATGTCAGTACTGTACAGCATCAGGCATCTCCATATCTGGGTACAGTGTCATTCCAAGCCACCTGGCCATTGACCCCTATGGGTCCACTTGGTTACATTTTGTACACAGGGCCAAGATATTTCATGATGTTTTTTTGTAAATTAATGCAAATACAAGAACACTCGCCCCAAAACACGCTCGCCCCGGGTCAAATCCGGCAACCTTGGAAGGTATTCCTGAACGTAACCTCAGTAAAACTATGCCTCAACCTAACCTTATTCCTAATGTATTTTTTTATGTAAGTATTTTTACTCATTTTACTTACTTACTTACTTACGCCTATACCCCAACTTTGGGCATAGGCCACGAACAAGAGCTCTCCAGGCATCCCGGTCCTGGGCCAATTTCTCTAGCTGTCCCCATGTGTGGCCAGATCTCGTCACATCTGCGTCCAGGTCACGCCACCAGGTGTTTCTTGGTCTGCCCCTCTTCCTTCTCCCCTGTGGGTCAAAGAACAGGGCGTATCTTGTGATGCTAGATGCAGGTTTGCAGAGAGTGTGGCCAATCCATCGCCAACGTCTTTGGAGGATTTCTTCCTCTAACAGGGTGCTGTCCTGTTCGCTGCCAGAGTTCCAGGTTACTGATCGTGTTTGGCCATCGAATTCGGAGGATCCTTCTAAGGCAGGTGGTATTAAATACCTGGATTCTTTGCATGGTGTTAACCGTTGTTAGAGCAGAACAGGCTTCACCTTGGCATTAAAAATCCTGATCTTGGTGTTTATGGGCAGATCTGAGGATCCCCAGACATTCTTCAGCTGATGGAAAGCTGCTCTTGCCTTGCCAATCCGAACCTTTACGTCGGCATCTGTCCCGCCCAGTTTATCCACTGTACTGCCTAGATAGGTGAAGCTCTCCACCTCCTCTAGTGCTTCACCTTCTAGTGTGATACTGTATTAGGTGTGGAATGTGGATGGATACACACTATTTAGGAAGGATCGTAATAGATATGGTGGAGGTGTTGCTGTGTATGTGCAGAATAATATTCCTGTTCAAATACATACTGATTTAATGTTGGATGATATTGAGGCACTGTGGATTCAGGTTCATCTGCCTCAAACCAAACCCATACTTGTGGGTTGTTCCTATAGGCCGCCTCGTGCTGATATAAAATACCTGGATTTTATCTGTGAGATGTTGGACAAATCTAGTGATGAAAATAGGGATTTATGTTTTTCTGGGGACGTAAATATTTACTGGTTTGGTATGTGCCCACTTAAAAAGAAACTTACCACTGTAGCTAATGCCTGTAACCTTACACAGACAATTACTCTACCCACTAGAACCACTATAAATAAAAATGGGTTAAAATCATCCAAATGTATTGACCACCTGTTCACAAATGTTCCGGAAAAATGCACAAAAAACAGTATCAATAGCTCGGGCGGGGAGGCGAGCCCCCATCGGGCTCTCGCTTCTGGCGGTAAGCGGCCGCACTCGCTTCAGGCGGCAAGCGGCCGCACTTTTCGACCATGTCCTGAAAAAACTGCTCCACCACCAAATAATAGGCCACACCCACTTCATCAACTACTTTAATTGGACACAGGTTTGTTTAATTTATATAAAAAAAGGAGCAGTGTGATGTCCAAAAAGTGTGTTATATACAGTAACTTTTAATATGTTGTTGGCTATGACTGAAAATCCGCCTATAGAGAAAAATAACAAAATGTCAAAAAATATAAAAAGCTGCTCCTATGGAAAGGCTATCATATTTTTATTTACTTATATTGGCCCAAAAAACAATTTAGTATAGGTAAGGTTTTGCCGACTTAGTGGTACCAATATCTGGTCTGGCCCAAGGACTTTAGAGGCTGATGCAAATATTTCGGTCGTATGCAGCTAATACTTAGCGTGCTAATACTTAGCTGCATACTGAACATAGCGGATCTACAAGCTCAAAAACGTGTGGCAGCTTGTAGATCTACTATTTTCGGAGCACCACACCCGCGTGCAACCAAGCACAGAATATCTTGTCCTAGTTCTACTGGATCTCTTCTCCATTAGTCCCTCCTTAACATTTTAGTCTAGTTCTTATGTGTTGACGAAATTGTCAGTATGTAGTAGTTTTAGTCAATCAGTGCTTCGTTTTTTTAAAGTTTTTGTTTAGTTTTCGTCAGTAAAAAAAGGTAGTCGACGGACATTTTTGTCATAGTTGACACAATTAACACTGGTCCGTTATACACACTTTTTCTACTTTTCATTCAAAATAAACGCTGACATGCGTCTCTCTTTAAAGGAGACACACCATGAATTTTACTTTTGTTTTGTATTTTTTGGGCTCCCCAGTGTCTCTTGTACCCCAATTATTATTTTTTTAACATTCAGTCATTCATTCTCATTTCAGAGATTTTCAGAATGGGCGTGTCTGAACATGCCATCTCAGAATGGCATGTTTGCTTACATCACGAACCATTCTGCCCATGTATTTTGACAGACAGAATTGCTCAGTAGCACCCCTCTGCCCAACAGGACGTTTTGGTATTGCAGCTGAAAGTGCTTTATAAGCCTGAGAGAATTGACTTGGGATGAGTATATCTGAGTGTTGATTTAGGCTCAAACCTTTTGAAAATGGTTTGAGGGACATACACCATATGATATTAAATATCAAATATGTTTTTTTAAATTCATGGTGTCTCCTTTAAATGTTCTCCTAAACCAAACCCTAACCCTACATTTTTTAAAAGAAGTCGGGAAGTCACATTCTCTCCCAAACATTACAGGTACGGTCTTTCTGATTGAAACCCTTACATTAAAGCATCTAAACGGGATGTTTATTATACTGTACAATATCTCTTGTAATGGATGTTGACTTTAATGGAGAGGTCCATTCAAAAATACTGTATCTATTAGAAAAAAGAAAGGAAGGGAAAACAACTGAAAGACAACAATAATTGATTTCCAATGCACTTTCATTCCAAACTCAATCTGAGGTTTTCGGTCAGAGAGGGCTGTCATAATACTGCTGTCAGCCCCAGACACAAACCATGCATCCTTTAAAACTAATTATTAAAATAATCTCTTTGTTGGCTCTCTTTTATATTTCGAGGGCGTCACTGAGTCTGATGTTAAAAGGAGGATGTAGCAAATTATCATTCTGGAAATAAACTTGTGTTGCATCATCAAAATAAAAAGGCAATTCTTCTTGTCTCTATAGCAGTGGTTCTCAACCAGTGGCCCGGGGAGCACCAGTGGTCCTTGAGGGGGTTCCAGGTGGTCCCCAGCTAAATGATGGAGAGTTGGTAACCAAATGGACCCTTATTGATCTTTAACTCTTGAGAGCGTAAAATGAAACCAAATGGACCCTTGCGGGTCCATTTGGTTTCATTTTACGCTCTCAAGAGTTAAATTATTGTTAAACATCTGTATTACTTAATTAAATAATGGAATTGTGGCAAAGTCGTATCCAACGATAACATTAATGTTCTAAGTTTTGGGTTTGAGAGGTTAAATCTCATCACATGGTGGTCCGCGGCTCAATGCCGAATAAATAATGGTCCTTGATATGAAAAGGGTTGAAAACCACTGCTCTATTGTAATTATTTAGTATGTTCTAATCGATAGTAGTAGTAGTAGTAGTAGTAGTAGTAGTAGTAGTAAAATTGCAGCTGATACCTCTGGCCTTTATAATATTAACAGTACAATTAGCAATTTACAATGAAAGCATTTCGCAGACGCTCTTTATCCAGAGTGAATATAATAAAATATATAATCTGTACATTGAAACTATAGAAACATGCCAAATGTACCTGGCATCTGTCTAGAGATAACATGCTATCTAAATTATATTTAAACCTTTGCAGTACCACTTCACTGAATACAATAATGTACCTGTGTGAAGGGATGTGCGTTGAACTCTCATAGATTTTCTCTTATCAAATATGAATTTCTGTCACAAAAGACGTGTCTTATTTAACAGGGTAATTAATACAACAACTATGACTGTGTTTTTTCACCCCAGATAGATTTAGTGCACCCAGACCTCTTTACTCAAGAATGGTCTTCAGGATTCCTTACGTGTGTGTGTGTGTGTGTGTGTGTGTGTGTGTGTGTGTGTGTGTGTGTGTGTGTGTGTGTGTGTGTGTGTGTGTGTGTGTGTGTGTGTGTGTGTGTGTCGTGTGTGTTTTCTTGAGTGCACATGTGTGTATGCAGCAAAGTACATGTGTAACGCCGGGGATTTCGAACCCGGGTCTCCCGCACAGAAAGCCAACATCTTAACCACTAAGCCAAAGGGAATTCCTTTAGGCTCAGTGGTTCGAATCCCGGGCGTTGCATTGGTGCCGTGACCCAGATCGGGTTTCCCCGTGGGAGGGGGTCAAAAGGGGGGTGAGTGTAGGAGAGTGGCTCACAACCTCAGCCTGATAGTCTAACATCTCCCCCCCCCAAGCTATAATGAATTCCCTTTGGCTTAGTGGCTAAGATGTTGGCTTTCTACGAGGGAGACCCGAGTTCGAATCCCGGGCGTTACACATGGCCACGTGTGTGTTTATGCACTTGGCTCTATGCACAGCAGCCATATTATCGCTTCCTTCACAGGTGTTACCAGTGATACTAATGAAGGCTCTGTTCCATTTAGTGTAGCACAGTGGTTCTCAGATTTTTGAATTTCAGATTTCCACAACCCCCATAACTCTGAGAGTGTACAAATGGATTGTACACTCTCAGAGTTACACACCCGTAAAGGGCCATTTGGGAGTGTTTCCAGTGAGCCAACATGCACAATATCAGCACCCTGACTCTGTTTGACCAGAATGGAACAGAGCCTTCATTAGTGTCATTGGCAACACCTGTGAATGTCTTACAATATGGCTGCTGTGCATAGAGCCTCTTGCAAGGTTGCACAACTGCACAAACGTCTGCATTTTGAAGGTATACTTTGTAATCTTGTGAATATCTTTGAACCAATTGCAGGACGTTTATTAACACACACTATTTTATGAACAAAATCTTGTGTTTGTGCGTGCATTATTACCACTAATGCTGCATACAGTAGGCTAATATGAAAGGTTTTTCCCCAGGAGGTCAGTTCAGAGTTTGATCGGCTAGATAGAAGAAACCTTTCTAATGACCTTGTGACCTCCGGTGACATCATTTTTCACAGGTTGGATGTAGAATCCAACCCAAATCACCAGAGAAGAAACGTTACCGTCCTGCGTTTTTTTGCAAACCATGCAGTTTTCATAGTGGGACAAAGCATCTCATTTTAGATTTCTTTGGCTATTCAAAAATAGCAGATATACAAGTTCATAGCGCGTCACTTCATCTGCTATTTTTGAAAAATCTTTAGAATATGTTCAAATCTTCGAATATATATATTTTTAATGCTAACATTTTTAACTCAAATCTTTGTTTCTGGGGGGTCCCTGGAACAAAATATTTTGAGATGGGGGTCGGCGGCCAAATACATGTAATTTTGGGTGGTCCTTCACGTGAAAATGTTTGAGAACCACTGATACAGAAACATACGTTATTTAGAAAACTGTTAGGATTTGGAAGACATTTGTAGAATCGGCCTCAGGTCTAAATGGGTTATGGCAGAATGAGAAGACGCACAGATCTGTGCGATGCCTGATGCTATTACCCATTCACTATCTGTTTGAGTTGCATACAGATAGACATAGTGCATAATTCAGCCAGTAGCACTTGCCCTAGCCTTGACGACCTTGCAGGATTATGCAAAGGCTAAATTGTAACTTAGATAGCATGTTATGTAGACAGATGCCAGGTCATTGTTGGCCTGGCATCCTATAGCGTGTATAGTTTCAAGGTAGGCTGATGATAGGTTCTTGGTTTACATATGTATTGTTACATATTATTATTATTATTATTAGATTGTTGGTTTACTTACAGGTATGTATTACTGGATTAAGAGTGTCTGCTAAATGCCTAAACTGTAAACTGTAATAATTCACTCTAACTTTTTGAATAAAAAGAAACAAATCTAGGATTGAGTTGACATGGTCCGCGCAATGTTTGTGTGGTTTAAAAACCTTGCTGTTTGCTGTCACAAATAGTGAACATTTTCTCTGCAACTAGTTATTGGTTAGCTGGCTTTTTATATTTGTTATTCATCTCACAGGCTGGACTAGAAGGCTTTCTGTGATGATGCAATCTGTCTAACATATTTATGTGAACTCATAATTTAAAGTCTGTGTGTGCGTGTGTGTGTGTGTGTGTGTGTGTGTGTGTGTCTGTGTGTGTGTGTGTGTGTGTGTGTGTGTGTGTGTGTGTGTGTGTGTGTGTGTGTGTGTGTCGTGTGTGTTTTCTTGAGTGCACATGTGTGTATGCAGCAACGTACATGTGTAACGCCGGGGATTTCGAACCCGGGTCTCCCGCACAGAAAGCCAACATCTTAACCACTAAGCCAAAGGGAATTCCTTTAGGCTCAGTGGTTCGAATCCCGGGCGTTGCATTGGTGCCGTGACCCAGATCGGGTTTCCCCGTGGGAGGGGGTCAAAAGGGGGGTGAGTGTAGGAGAGTGGCTCACAACCTCAGCCTGATAGTCTAACATCTCCCCCCCCCAAGCTATAAGGAATTCCCTTTGGCTTAGTGGCTAAGATGTTGGCTTTCTACGAGGGAGACCCGAGTTCGAATCCCGGGCGTTACACATGGCCACGTGTGTGTTTATGCACTTGGCTCTATGCACAGCAGCCATATTATCGCTTCCTTCACAGGTGTTACCAGTGATACTAATGAAGGCTCTGTTCCATTTAGTGTAGCACAGTGGTTCTCAGATTTTTGAATTTCAGATTTCCACAACCCCCATAACTCTGAGAGTGTACAAATGGATTGTACACTCTCAGAGTTACACACCCGTAAAGGGCCATTTGGGAGTGTTTCCAGTGAGCCAACATGCACAATATCAGCACCCTGACTCTGTTTGACCAGAATGGAACAGAGCCCTCATTAGTGTCATTGGCAACACCTGTGAATGTCTTACAATATGGCTGCTGTGCATAGAGCCTCTTGCAAGGTTGCACAACTGCACAAACGTCTGCATTTTGAAGGTATACTTTGCAATCTTGTGAATATCTTTGAACCAATTGCAGGACGTTTATTAACACACACTATTTTATGAACAAAATCTTGTGTTTGTGCGTGCATTATTACCACTAATGCTGCATACAGTAGGCTAATATGAAAGGTTTTTCCCCAGGAGGTCAGTTCAGAGTTTGATCGGCTAGATAGAAGAAACCTTTCTAATGACCTTGTGACCTCCGGTGACATCATTTTTCACAGGTTGGATGTAGAATCCAACCCAAATCACCAGAGAAGAAACGTTACCGTCCTGCGTTTTTTTGCAAACCATGCAGTTTTCATAGTGGGACAAAGCATCTCATTTTAGATTTCTTTGGCTATTCAAAAATAGCAGATATACAAGTTCATAGCGCGTCACTTCATCTGCTATTTTTGAAAAATCTTTAGAATATGTTCAAATCTTCGAATATATATATTTTTAATGCTAACATTTTTAACTCAAATCTTTGTTTCTGGGGGGTCCCTGGAACAAAATATTTTGAGATGGGGGTCGGCGGCCAAATACATGTCATTTTGGGTGGTCCTTCACGTGAAAATGTTTGAGAACCACTGATACAGAAACATACGTTATTTAGAAAACTGTTAGGATTTGGAAGACATTTGTAGAATCGGCCTCAGGTCTAAATGGGTTAATGAGAAGACGCACAGATCTGTGCGATGCCTGATGCTATTACCCATTCACTATCTGTTTGAGTTGCATACAGATAGACATAGTGCATAATTCAGCCAGTAGCACTTGCCCTAGCCTTGACGACCTTGCAGGATTATGCAAAGGCTAAATTGTAACTTAGATAGCATGTTATGTAGACAGATGCCAGGTCATTGTTGGCCTGGCATCCTATAGCGTGTATAGTTTCAAGGTAGGCTGATGATAGGTTCTTGGTTTACATATGTATTGTTACATATTATTATTATTATTAGATTGTTGGTTTACTTACAGGTATGTATTACTGGATTAAGACTGTCTGCTAAATGCCTAAACTGTAAACTGTAATAATTCACTCTCACTTTTTGAATAAAAAGAAACAAATCTAGGATTGAGTTGACATAGTCCGCGCAATGTTTGTGTGGTTAAAAAACCTTGCTGTTTGCTGTCACAAATAGTGAACATTTTCTCTGCAACTAGTTATTGGTTAGCTGGCTTTTTATATTTGTTATTCATCTCACAGGCTGGACTAGAAGGCTTTCTGTGATGATGCAATCTGTCTAACATATTTATGTGAACTCATAATTTAAAGTCTGTGTGTGCGTGTGTGCGTGTGCGTGTGTGTGTGTGTGTGTGTGTGTGTGTGTGTGTGTGTGTGTGTGTCCAGTAGCCCCCTGCAGAGTGGGGGTACATTACAGATGGTTTGTTTGCCGGGAGGAAACTCCATAACTCTGTTCTCGTTTTTTAAACACGCCACCCTTCAAATCGGCTGCCTGTCGCCGCGGAGACGACCCTTGAACCCGCACCATTTAGCATACATTCTGCATTCTAGTTTCATAGCATAATGTCAGTGCATGGGTCTCAAATATTTTCATGTTCATTTTCGTGTTTTTATGTTACACCCCTAAATTAATCTGTCCCCATCTGAACAGACGTAGTGCAGGGACGCTTGGAAGAGAAATGTAAAAATGCAAAAAAAGAAATATATATATATATATGTTTTCTGTTTTTTGGTCACTTTTTCAAAAGCAACCGATCTACAAGCTCACAGTGCGTTGTATCGCACTGTGAGCCAGTATAGAGTCCCTCAGGGCTCTTTGCTAGTGTCTTTTCTGTTCTCTGTTATTGTGGGGAAAGCTTTCGCTGAAAATAGCCAATCGACAAACTCACAACAACGCGACGCAACACACAGCTTGTAAAGCAGTTGTTTTTGAAAAGCCTACGTATACAATGGGGTTAAAATGGTGATGCTATGTCTACCGAGGACCCCCTGGAACCCCCTCAAGGACCCCTGAGGGTCCCTAGCCCCCCTATTATTGTATCTATTATTTTACCCTATTATTTGTAATGCACAGTTAGTGTTTTCCTGTGTGAAAAGTATTAAACATATTGTCACTGTCGGGTGGAAACGTACATTTTTTTTTTCATGAACTTCAAAAAAAGAACCTGTGTTCCAACGGATCCAATGTAGTTATTATTTAGCTCTTGTTGATGATATTTCATTGGTTCAATATTTCTAAAGCCAACACCTAACCACTGTCAACATGGCCTCCATTTCTTGGGCATGCAATTATAGGTGAATGTTAATTCTTTTTTGAAAAATGTTGAACATAAAAAGGCTGAAATATCACACAACAACACATTGTGTTATGTGTGCTACTTTGTCCATGAGAAAGTATAACATAGGACATTATATTATGACAAAACATAAACATTAGGACATTAAAGAGATAGTTCACCCCCAAAATGACTTTTTTTCCTATGTATTAGTCACCCCATGGAGACTTGAATTCATGGATATTTATTTATTTTGTCGCATTCCTATATATTTGATGACCGGCAGTGGTTCCGGTAGAGTCTCCTTTGTGTCTCCTACCGGAACCGCTGCCTACCGGTCCGCTGGTCATCAAATTATTGGCGTAGGAATGCGACAAAATAAATAAATAAATAAAAATATCCATGAATTGAAGTCTCCATGGGGTGACTAATACTTAGGAAAAAAAATCTTTCTTTGAGTGAACTATCCCTTTAAGTTATGAAATAACCTCAATATATGAAATATGGAGATATAAGGTTTCTGTCCGACAGCTTCGGCATAAAACTCGTCTTGACCCTATACCCACTCTACAGCACAGCGTTCAGATACGGGAGTCCGCTGTGATCCGTCTTCTGTGTGTGTGTGTGTGTGTGTGTGTGTGTGTGTGTGTGTGTGTGTGTGTGTGTGTGTGTGTGTGTGTGTGTGTGTGTGTGAGCCCTCGGCAAACCTAATCCTATTTTTATGGCTTTGCTTATACATTCCTGACGCAAATGGTTTACATACCGCGCGGCCAGGAGCCCCCTCCCCTCCCCATCCCTTAAATCAGCCAGCAGGTCCGGGCAGCTGGGACAAGGTGGAAAGCCCTGTCATCGCCCCCCCCTCACAGCCCCCCCGCCCGCCCGCCCGCCGGGGGCGGGGTTAGGGGGGTCCGATTAATGAACCCCAAATCGAGATAATAACATCTGACCCTTGACCCCGCGGGCGGATTACATCACGTTAAGAGGAAATTCAATTTGAACACCCCCCACCCCTCCCCACTCCCTGTCGGGGGGAGGGGGGGGGGGGCTCAATGTTTACCTGGTTTGTTTTTTCGAGCGCTGGAAAGTAACTTGAGTAAAGTACATTTACGCAAGTATTGCACCTACGTGCAATTTAGAGGTGTGTTCAAACTGTATGTCCATTTGTTCCAATACTTTAAAAACATTGTCAGAGGTAAAAGTTGTACTTTTTACTCCATTACAATTATTTGCAAACTTTACTTTAGATTATTTTTATGAAACATTCAATGACCAAATCAGCACTGTTTTGTACTTCTGATCCGATCTACGAGCTTGTAGATAATTATGCTACTTTCGAAAGATATTGAACACATTTTGAAAACGTGTAACTTTAAAGGTATCAGAATCAGAATGATCTTTGTTGCCAGGCCATATTACATTTACAGGTGCAAAGAAGTGGGTGAATGTTTTTTCTTCAGTTTTTGTGCCCCATCCATTCATATAGTTCTAGCGAGGACAGGGGCTGGTTTCACAAACTAGGGCATTAGTTAAAAAAAGAAGAAAAGAAAGGTTAAAGAGGTGGTGCCATGTTTTGCACTTTTTCTGTTTTTCATGTGTCTATGAGGTTGATAGAACTTCATTAAGACCCCTGGTGGTGTTTTATGTCTTACTCTGACTATTTTGAGTTTCTTCCTGGAGGCTGAGACCTTGAGGGTCAAACGTGCCAATAGAAAAACAGCACTTTAATGACACATTCAAATTATACCCTCCCCCTCATTATCATAACACAACAGGTGTGGGCATGAGGAGGAGGAGGGACTAGAACAGGTGGGTGGTGCTAAGGTGGTGGAGGAGGTGCTAAGGTGAGAACCAGGTATACTTAATGAACTGGAGGCGTGTCCACATAAAAACATAATTTTAACACTTTCTGTACACACACAAAAACTCTTCCTCCGAGTATAACCATAATACCTGATGATTATGTTTTAGGGGGGGGGGATCACTGAAAATCACGGCACCCCGTCTTTAAAGTATGGAGATACAAGGTTTCTGCCCGACAGATAGCATGTGTAGTAGCAGGTATGTATATGAGGTTTAGAAACATCACCATACATGAAACCGTGAGGCCAGACTAAAGAAAGTACAATGTTCTTATAGGGATAGTTCACCCCCAAAATGACTTTTTTTACTCACCTCATTGGAGACTTGAATTCATGGATATTTTTTAGTTTTTGTCACATTCTCATTCGATGACCGGCGGCGTCCCCGGTAGGAGACACAAAGAGTCTCCCGGTCCGCTGGTCATCAGATTATTGGCTTGAATGCGACAAAAACAAAACAATATCCATGAATGCAAGTCTCCATGGGGTGAGTAATCAATAGGATTTAAAAAAAAAAATGTTTTAGTTGAACTATCCCTTTAAGGTGCAGTTGGTGCAACATGCCCAATACATTTGTAGTTTTAAATTCATTTTTATGTGAGGTGGGGGTTATGTTTTATCCATGCTTCTGATCAGACTGAATGAAATACAATTTGGGAAATGTAGTCTGATGTGTTTGATATTTATGTTTTATATGTTTATTCCACCTTGACTCTGGCATCGCTATATGTCCATATTTTCAATGTATTATTTTTCTTTTCCAACATAGTGTCATGTTCTCAGAATCAGAATCAGTTGTATTGTCACTTCCGCAATACACATTGGACATACAGGGGAGCAAAACACCGTTCTCCACAACTCATGGTGCTTCACATTTAAAAACAATGTGAGCTGTATACTTCGTTGACTGGGGGTCCACCAGGGCTCTATCCTCGGCCCCATCTTTTTTTCTTGTTTTTTTCTCCACACAAATCCCTTCGCCGAAAACAAAAGGCAATATACATATAAATCTACAAGCTCTACAAGCTTGAAGATCGGCTATTTTACACCAAATGTTCGCCTATTATGACACGGCAAGAATAAGGATGCTAGTGTTCAAGTGGTGAGAAAAAATATCCCTCCCTCTCTTATAAATGGAAGCCTGGTTGTTCTAGCATAATGAGGGAGAGGGGTCAGTAGTGGGTGCTGGGGGTCCCCATTCAGGGACCCCTGAGTGCCTACACAGTCCCAACTGTGTCTGGGTGGGGTCAGGGTGCACGTGTTCAGATCCTGTTTGGTGGGTGTCAGCGGCTCATAAATGGCCTCCCAGAGAGAGAGACCCAGGCCAGTTTATAGGACGTGATGTTTCTGTGAGACCTAATCACCCTGCAGGTTCCCCTTAATAGCAGCGGCTTTGAGTTGAGTTGATACGAGGAGATTTGGAAGTCGTGTTTTGTCTTTAGAGCAGGGGGTCTTTTCAGGCCATGGACCCCTTAGCTGAGAGTGAGATGAAGGACCCCCACTATATAATGTATATAGCCTACCTAAAAAAAACAACCTACAGGCACACTTGACGTGGCACTATGTAACAATTGTTAAACCCATTAAGACCTGGAACACATCTGTGTCACTTTTTGATTTGAGCTAAAAAGCATTATCTTACACTTTGGGCTATTCAAAAATAGCAGATCTACAAGCTCATAGCGCGGCACTCGGTGCCGCGCTATGAGCTTGTAGATCTGCTATTTTTGAAAAATCGTGAAAATGTGCGCACATTTTTGAAATATATGTTGTTTAAAGCGAACATTTGTAACTCAAATCTTTGCTTCTGGGGGTCCCTGGAACAAAATATTTTGAGATGGGCGTCGGCGGCCAAATACATATCATTTTTGTGGGTCCTTGACATGAAAAAGATTCAAGGTCATGTCTCACCTAGACACAGGATCTGACACAAATTTTGACCTGATGCTCAAGAATCAATTTATCCCCTGAGCAAGCAGGCCGGCTCTATTAGCTCAATGGTAAAAATGTCAGCACTTGCGCAGGACATCCAGGATAGAAGAGGAAAGTTACGTAGTGCAGCTTTAACCACTTTCAAGCTGGCATCCCTATTGGCGGACATTTTCAAAACTAGCCAAAAAAAAAACATGTCCACGAGCTCATAACACGTCATATTGTGATCCAGTGTGAGCTTGAAGATCTGTTAACTTTTGCGACATTTGTGTGACACTGTCATACAACAACTTATGATTGGGCTTAAGGATGAGCAATATCATTAGTTTATGGAAGAATATGTTTTCTTGTTCATTATGACACAGTTTGTGTTTCGGAATGATGGTTATTTTAATATTTTATTTTATTCACAATTTACTATAGCTAATCAATATCAATAGCTTTCAATAGCTTTGCTGCTTGTATTGTTTGTTTTGTCTTGCATGCAATATATCCTATTTGTTTGTTTTATGTGTAGTTAGTTTTTTCTCATATGTCTGATTATTGTATCATGTATTTCTCATGATGTTTATATCCTGTTCTATTTCCACCTTTATCATCTATTTTGTGTCGAGTTTTGGTTTTGATCTTTTGCATTAGCAATTTTGTATTTATTTTATATTTGTGTTTTTATGATCGTTTTTTAATGTGTTCTACTTCTAATGTGGTCCCCCATGGCACCATGTCGACCAGCTAGGGGTCCTTCATAAAATCCAAATCAAATCAAATCTCCTGCTTCAGAAACTCTCCTCTAATCGCTGCTTTGTTGCCGCGCCAACATAGAAAGTTGATTTTGACATTGAGTCAGCCCTCTCTCTCTCTCTCTCTCTCTCTCTCTCTCTCTCTCTCTCATATCCATCCACCCACCGCGGCCTCGCTCGCCCCCTCGCTCGCTCGCTCGGGGAAAGGAATGCCTTTCTTGCATGTGGGAGAAAAATGTTCTTAAAAAGTCTTATGAGTGAAAAGGATGTTAGCTCATTAAAGGAAGGGCCATAAATCTGTCTCTCTCCTCAGCCTCACCGGCCCACATCTGGAGGGCTCTCTCTCTCTCCCTCTCCCCCCCCCCCCCTCTCTCTCTCTCTCTCTCTCTCGTCCAGGCCCCGGGTTTTTCCGATTTACGGCCGAGAACCGCTCGTGTGTGTCACATGTTACTCGGTATAGCCCTCAGAGGTGTAAAGCAACTAAGTACATTTAGTGTTTTTTTTGTGAATATAAGACTTAAATAGCTCTATATTCTGAGTACCTATACTCATTGCTATAGAGCAGTGGTTTTCAACTTTTTTTTGTGTCAAGGACCCCCAAATTGACACATATTAGCCCACGGACCCCCATTTGAAAAGATATGGCTGGGACTCAACCATTTTGATTTATTGGGGGTCTTAATCTACACTGTATCATCATCATTAGTGTTCATTTAACTCTGAGAGTGTACAAACGGAACCAAATGGACCCTCACGGGTCCATTTGGTTCCGTTTGTACACTCTCAGAGTTACAGACAAATAAGGGTCAATTTGGTTCCTAACTATTAGTTTGGCTGGGGACCCCCTGGAACCCCCATAAGGACCACTGGTGGTCCCCGGACCACTGGTTGAGAACCACTGCTATAGAGTGTTTAAATGTGTTCAGTAACAGGGGTCTCCGCATCTCTCCAGCTCTTTGGTAAACCGAAAACACATTTTCAGCTCGGGATACCAATTTGAACTAATCGGGAGAGAGAACTCACACAGGATACAGGATAAGCAAGTGAAATTGGAAGTGATGACACTTAAGAAATGAACAGACAACATTTGAACGGTAACACTATAACATTTAAGGTGATAAATGGGCACTCTCTCCTGATTGGCTGAACATTTGCAACCCACCTGAAATGTATTTTCTGTTTATTAAAGAGCTGGAGACTGGACAAACATTCTATAGCAATGATAACTATCATAATATAGTGCTTTAACCTTCTAACAAAACACTTTTTATTTTGACCAACACAATCACTTTAACACCCACAAATTTGAGGTACATTTATCCACTTTAAACTTATACTCACATCTCAGAGGCATATATTGTACTTTTTACTGCACTAAAATTGTGCCAAAATTGTTGACAGCTTTAGTTACTAGTTATTTTATCAAATTAGAACATACAATTTAAGCCACCATTTAAAGCTATTCAAAAATATAGCCAATCTCTAAGCTCACAATTATGCATGGGGTTGTGACGCATTGTGAGCTTGTATATTTGTTATTTTTAAAACAATTATTAAAATAAATATGTTTCCTTTGGTACTGTAAGTATATTTTGATGCCAATACTTTTTTACTTTCACTCAAGTCAAATTGTATTGAATTACATTTGACTATATTCTGGTATTAATACTTTTACTTGAGTACAAAAAAACAAATCTGACTACTCCTTCAACCAGTGCACATGTTACTTGCCCCCCCCCCCCCCCCCCCCCTCCATTAGCTTAGCTCTGCATGGTGCCGATGCTATGATTGGAATTCTCTTTTGAGGCCAAACACTCTCCTATGTTGTGTGTGTAGAGAGTCTATTAAACTCCGCTACTCATTGCACTAACATGTGTTTATTGTAGCCGTGTCTTTTAGCAAGAGCCACTACTGCTGACTGGGCGAGAGGCTCGTTCAGTAAACAAATAATATCTTTCATCGTAATGGCAGTGGTGCTGTTAAATTAAGATAATGCAGCCATGTTGTGTGTGTGTGTGTGTGTGTGTGTGTGTGTGTGTGTGTGTGTGTGTGTGTGTGTGTGTGTGTGTGTGCGCGCGCGCGTGTGTGTGTTTGTGCGTGTGCGTGCGAGTGTGTATGTGTGCGTGTGTGTGTGTGCGTGCGTGCGTGCGTGCGTGTCTGTGTGTGTGTGTGTGTGTGTGTGTGTGTGTGTGTGTGTGTGTGTGTGTGTGTGTGTGTGTGTGTGTGTGTGTGTGTGTGTGTACAGCAACGATACACGTCTTTATGCGCCATGTCCACTAGTTGAGTGAATTATTATTGTGTTCTCATATTGTATTCATTTCAACCCATTTGTAACATGGCGGGCAGCCATTTTGGCCATTCCGTCTTCCCCTGACAAATGAGACCATATAAATTTGATACCACAATATGTAAAGCATCACTCCCAATTTGGTCGGACTTTGGTCGGTCGGTCTCCCCCCCTGCGAATGCCGTGGGATTTGGGTCCTTTTTGTTTTTGAAGGGTTTTACAACCAATCATGGATGAGTCTTTTTTGGGGGGGCATGGCGGGGGGGGGGGGGGGGCGGGGGGAGTCGGTGGACGTTTAACCCTGTCCGTCTCTCCCAGTGGTGTCAAGTAACTAAGTAGATTTACTCAAGTACTGTACTTAGAATTTTGCGGTATTTCTTACTTTGTATTTCCAATTTTCTTTAATTTCACTTCTACTCCACTACATCTCAGAGGCAAATATTGTACTTTTTACTCCACTACAATTATTTGAAAACTTTAGTTATTATTTACTTTGTAGATTTTGATTATTATTTCAAAACATACATTAACCACTTCAGCCCTATATATAGCCGATCTACAAACTCACAATGTGAGCTTGTAGATCTGCTATTTTCAAAAGATTGTTATACATTTTAGACATTTGAAAACTTGTCAAATGGGACATTCTGTATAGAGAGTACTTTTAATTTTGCTACTTTAAGTACATTTTGACAACCATACTTTTGCACAAGTATTTTTTTTATTCTGGACTTTTACCTGTAACGGAGTATTTCTACATTGCAAGTATTGATATTTTTACTCAAAGTAAAACATTTTGAATACTTTTTTTCCCCCCACCACACTGGTCTCTCTCCCACGGTCTCTCTCTCCCCAGCCAGTCCATCAGTTGGAAGAGCGGCGGCGGTGACGTCGGGAGCGGGTGATATACGGTGACTCAGCCCCTAAGTGTGTGTACAGGTCGGAATGTCTCTGTACGTGTAGACAGAAGCACTAAGGCTGAAGGCTGACACGCAACGCCAGACGCTTCCAATTACATCCCTCTGTATCTGTCAGAGAGGCCCTGGGACGTATGTATGGCTGCATGGCTGCATCGTGGCCTCCTCCCCGATGCCTTCATGAAAACACGACCAGCCGCCCGCACCCCCGCCCCCCCGACCGACCGACCGCGCAGACGAGAGCACGCGAGGCCAGTGGCGGGAAGTAACTACAAGTACGACATTGTAAATGTAAAGTTGACCTATATACCTACACCTGCAACGGAAACAAATAAATCTTCATTATAAGAAATAACTGTTCAGAATCTGCAGAAACACAACATAATTGCCTCCTAACTCCTGTAATAAAAAATGAAATAAAAAACGATAGTGGCAGATATCGGTCGATATGCGGACGATATATTGGTGCATCCCAATAATGTGTATAATGTAATGTGTATATAATGTGTTTATTTATATAGTTTAAATAACTCCTACAGCATAGGAACACCCCTGTCCTCCACAGCACTTGGCACCATCCTCATCAAGGTAAATTGCCACCTGCAGTGCAGGAGACTAGCAACTAGCAAACAATCAGTGAATATACAGTTTCAATACACCAGTTTAAAACCATTAGTCATTGCATAACATAGAGGCAGTCAGATGTATGTATGTGTATACACAAGTGCTGGGTACAATTTTGTGGTACTTGTGGATTTAGAATACCAAATACCCCAAAAATATATATGGAAACCGATGAATCCCAAAATGTTATACTATGGCCATTCGTAAATAGCTGATCTACAAGTTAAAAACACGTAGCGATGCTTTTGGTTTTTTTTGTCGTCAATATTTTTGTGCTTTTGCTCATATAAAAATTCGAATGAAGGACTTTTACTTGTAACAGAGTATTTCTACATTGTGGTATTAAAACCTTTACTCAAGTGAAAAATCGTACTTCTTCCACCTCGGCAGAGGCTAGCAAATTTACCTTCATGAAAACAGTTGCCCTGCAGCGCATACAAGAGCATGCGAGGCCAATG